>NC_068390.1:12383271-12693896 GCF_023724105.1 Carassius gibelio | reverse complement strand
TTTTTTTTTTTTTTTTTGAGCTGAGCAGTTTTTAGAGATTGCAGATGCTATGTGTAAAATTAAGTGATTTTGAACAGATTATCCTAAGCATACAAAAAGCATCAGCCTGTTACCACAAGAGTAAGATTTTGCTAGGCTTTACTAATGGATGCATATGAGAGATACAAAAAAAAAAAGTGTATAAACCATAAGTTATTAATACTTGTTTAATTTAGCTGGTTTAGCTGTTTGTCTCCTGATTTTTCTTTTTTTAGTAAATGATTTTAAGTGTTTTATAAACCCTTTTCCTTGTTTTATCTCAAACTACAGTACTATGGGCTAATAGAGTTTAATAGACAGCAGGCTGTCTTAGTGAAAGGCTTCTACAGGGTATGTCTGTAACCTTCATTTGACTTGTGTCAGAGAAAATCTGAACCTGAAAAACACGCCTAGAGTTAGGTTTTTTTTTGTTTTGTTTTTTCCTGAAGGCAGTCTTGAAGATTTTGGTTGTAAACCCATGTTAACCTCTCTGCCATCTAACTTGTCTCCATATAATCTAGATGAGAAGCATCACTCCAGCCCACCTCAAAACTAGGTGAGCTGGTGTGATGGTCCAGCACCGGTCTGCACGGGGGTGAGTGTTTCAGCAAGAAGCTGCCAGTAAATGGCTGTTTTGGTGGGGGCTGGGGTTGTATGGCAGCTGGTGCAGGATAATGGATTAACCCGGGGCGAGGCCCTGATGCTTTTACCTCCTGCAAACAGCCAGACTGTCCAGCAGTCATCAGTCCCTCCACGGCTGCCTCTGAATGATTTCCTCATCAATGTTTAATAGGCCATTTAGTGGCAGTCAGGCTTACTCACTGATTGAGCCCATCAATAA
Organism: Carassius gibelio; assembly: GCF_023724105.1. Taxonomy (NCBI): domain Eukaryota; kingdom Metazoa; phylum Chordata; class Actinopteri; order Cypriniformes; family Cyprinidae; genus Carassius; species Carassius gibelio. The sequence goes on along the minus strand of NC_068390.1, from coordinate 12,693,037 downwards.
GGCACTCTTCATGATATTGACCACACCACAGTCAATCCTTCAAGAATTGTCAAAGATTATATGTTGGTCTTCATGTGGTTCTTAATGTTCACGGTTTGCACACTTAGTTAAAAGTTAGAGGTGTTTTTGATCAAGCTCATGGATTTATACAGTCGTTTTTATTGGAAGTATCATCAAGCTACTTTCAAAAAAAGTATGCATAATGTTGCAAATTTTTTTTAAAGAATCCTGGAAAAAAAATTTTTTTTCAACATCGATAATAAGAAATGTTTCTTGAGAATTAAATCAGGATATTAGAATGATTTCTGAAGGATTTAAGTCGTATTACTGTTTTCATGGCTTTTTCTAATCTACAGAATAAAAATACAGTGACTTGGTGAGCATAAGAGACTTATTTGAAAAATATTGTAAAATCGTATTGACTCCATATTTTAAATCGTAGCGTTTAGGGCCTTGTCACAAAACTCACACATTGTTTTTAGAAAGAAGTTTCTTCTGCTCATCAAGCCTGCATTTATTTGATCAAAAATACAGAAAAAACAGTAATATTGTGAAATATTATTACAAATTCAAATAATAGTTTTCTATTTGAATGTACTTAAAAAAAATAATTTATTCCTGTGATGCAAAGCTGAATTTTCAGCATCATTACTCCAGCCTTCAGTGTCACATGTAACATCCAGTCGATCACATGATCATTTAGAAATCATTCTAATATTCTGATTTATTATGAGTGTTTGAAACAGTTCTGCTGTTTAATATATTTGATGAATAAAAGGTTAAAACGAACTGCATTTATTAAAAAAAAAAATCTAATAATATATATTCTAATAATATATTTTCTTTACTTCCACTTTTTATCAATTTAACACATCCTTGCTGAATAAAAGTATTGATTTTTATTTAAAAAGAAGAAAGAAAAAAATTACTGACCAGTCGTGTATATTGTTATTACAAAATATTTATATTTTAAAAACATGGCTTTTTTTTTTTTTTTTTTTTTTTTTTTATTCATCAAAGTATCCTAAAAAAGTATCACATTCTGAAAAAATATTAAGCAGCAGAACTGTTTCCAACTTTGATAATGAATCATCATATTAGAATGATTTCTAAAGGATCATGTGATAATGATCCTAAAAATTCAGCTTTGCATCACAGAAATAAATGATAATTTAAAGTATAATAAATGTAAAAACAATTATTTTAAATTGTTATAATATATTAAATTTTTTTCTGTATTTTTGATCAAATAAATGCAGGCTTGATGAGCAGAAGAAACTTCTTTCAAAAACATTAAACATAGTAATGTTTCCAAACTTTTATATATATATTATGAAAGCTGAGTTAGCAGTGATCATCTATGGCTCAATGGATCTGTAGCTCAGAAGTGTTCGGAATCTCACAAGACACTGTCTGGGGTATTTGTGCCTCTTAGAGATAGCATCCTCCATTTTCTGCTCCCCGGCTCCTGTCTGCGGTCTCTGAGTGAACACGCTGGTTAATCACTGGATAAAGATCTTCATCAGCCACTGGATGCCCAGCAGGACAGTGAAGCACAAGTTTAGGTTTTCCGGCATGTTTTATGTGTGCTCTCAGATTGGTGCACTACTTTAAATTGCCAGTAAATGTTATCCACTTCCTCAGAAATACTTGATCTAACATTTAATGAGATGCTGGATTATTGTATTATAATTCACACACCAACATATATTAGTCATACTTTGCATTAAAAGTAAGTTTTAACCTTGTTTTAGATATGCTAATCTATGGCACACTTGTTAAGATGCACACCAGGCCAATTAATAAAATAAAAGATGTGTTACTAGGAAGAATCAGCATCTAGAGCAGCACTTTGAGCTCCAGAGCCGATCATGGTCTCAAAGTCTGTCGTTTGCAAGTGTCTTGCTTAATGAAGAGTGTGTGGATGTAGAAAACAAGGTGAATGAAACAAAGACATAGTTTACTTTTATTACACTTTAAATATTAATTTGACAACATTCTGAAAACTGCTGTGAGAAGATTACTGTTATTTTAACTACAAAAAAAATAAATCACACTTCTATCTATCCCTCTGTCTGTCCGTCTGTCTGTCTAAAATTCAGTTAAATTATAGCTCATTTTATACCATTATTGGTAATTGGTTTAGTCTACTTTAAGAAGTATGACAAGCAATGTAGAATCAGGTTATATAAAATAGAATAAAATCCTCTCCAGATCATCCACAGATGGCAGTTTGTTAACAGATGTACAAATATCTCTTTCATTATATCTTAAGAACACAATTTATTTGTCGACAGGTTCTTGATTCTTCCGTTCTCCCTCTCTCTTATTCTGATGATACACACTTTCAGAGTTACATAATAGCTTTTTTTTTTATGACTGCACTAACCAATGGCTTACTAATAAACATTTTTTCATCCCCTGATCATAGTGTGGCCTCTTTAGTTCTGTGTTGTGACTCGGGCCGCAACAAGTGATTATTTTGATAATGATTAATCTGACAATTAATAGAAAGATTATTTGACTAATCATCTATTATTTAATTTATCATTTAGACGTCGACTGATTATTCAGCTTTTGCAATTAGTTGAAATATTTCTACATATTCTAACAAATAAATTATTTCAGCTTTTGAAAGTCAATTGCAATTATACAATAATTTATACAAATAAATATATATAGCACACAAAATTATATGACAGAGAAATTCTCTTATTCCTCATTTAATTAGCTATATGAAAAAGTAACTGAATGACACATCATTCTGCCTAACATCTCTTTTTGTAAGTCATTAAAATAAAGGTAAGCAGTTTTTTTCTTTTTTGGATAAACTATGTTATTATTCACAATGTAATCTCTCTTAAAATACCCTTTAGGATTATGATAATCAAAACAGTCCTGAGCTAGATCAAACCGAACTAAAACTTTAATGAAATATTTTTTTCCCCACTAAGAAAAAGATTGTATTATTTAGCTAGCAGGAGAGCTGCTTTATAACAGAAAATCAATGTATAATTCTAACTGAAAGTGATTCTGGTTTTTCATGTTTAAAACTGTAAAGCTGCTTGATTTAAGGCTATCTATTGCATCTAGTACTGTTATATAAATAAACGTGACCTGACTGAACTTGACTGTACTGGAGTGCTGAACTTCAGAGTTCTTGGAAACATCCTCATTGCTGTAATCAAATGTGTTCTTAAGTGATGCTTTCACACCATGGTCAGTTTTTGGTGTTTTTTTTTCTTATTGAGAGGAAAAATGCTTGGCATATATTAACATATTCATTCAAACGCCACTCAGCAGCTTCAGGTTCATCTGCGTTAGTTCTGAACTCAAACACTGTCTTCTCTTGAGTTGCATCCAGGAAGGCTGAATTACAGTCTTGCGCTACAGAGCCACACTGGTAAAACCGCTTTAATGCAGGATCTCGCATTAGGTCATATAAGATCAAATGACTACTCGACAACAAAAATATGTTGTCGATAATGTCAGTATGGCAGAACAGTGTGGGCTGTGTTATTCAGAGCTATAGGAAAGTGTCCTGCTCCCTGTGGCTCACTCTAAACAATAGTCTTCTCATCTCCTGAGTTGCAAAAAAATCACTAGTTTTTAGTTGTGAAATGTAAAATTAACGTTGTCCTGTTAGTCATCTGCTCCGGCTGTTTTGGAATTATAAGCTTGGATGCTTACAGTGATGTGTTGTTGGGAAAGATCTCCATGCAGAGCGCCTCAGTCATTGAAATGGGGCTCTTTCTATATAAAAATATATCTATAGAGTGTGAAATGTCTACTTTAAAAATCAAAAATCAAAAAATAAAATAAACCAAGCCGGTCGACCAGTGCATATGTACTCTACTGTATAAATTAAAAATAGATTAATCATTGTTAAAGCTACGAAGTTACTCGCCAAAATAGTTATTTTGTCATGGTTTAGTATGTATTTGTTCGTTCAAGTGCAAGAACGCCCAGCCCTATTAAAATTGCTGTTATTAAAGTAAAAGTAATGTGTACCAAGGATACTACAAACGTTTTAATGCAATATTACAAGATATAACTTTGATTAATGTTATTAACTTTTATTACAGTGTAATGTTTTAGTAAATGCTGAGATTAGAGAAAGATGACTAAATTCTTTAGAAGTATTTTTATTGTTAGTTCATGTTAGCTAATGCAGTCTAAAAAATGGACCATTATTGTAAAATGTAAACAACAAAATAAAAGTAACTAGACATAAACTAGTGCAGAGTATTTTTTATTTGGCTTTAGTTTTGCTGTGACCCGTCATCATTGTTAAATATTGAATTGTGTCATATTGATTGGAGATGCTCCGCTCTGACACACATGGGATAATGCAGTCTATTTTAAACTCCTAAAGCTAGGGCTTTTATATGTCAGGTCAGGCGTGTCCTCCATGAAGACATTGTTAGATGATGTGTGTTATGGTATTAATGAGAGCAGTAGTTACAGAGATGGTGTTACAGTGTCTGTAGTGTTCACTGCTTCATCTATCACAGTCTAATCTTTGTGCTCAGGCCTCCAGTCTCTCGTCTAATGGAGCATGCCTGCTAACCGCACAACTCTTCTGGATGCAGGAAGTGATACAGCATGACCGGCAAAAACACAAAATACTCATTTAGTCTTCAATGTCACTTCATCTTTCAGAAATCATTCTAATTTGATGATTTGCTGCTGATGAAACAGTTCTTAAAATTAGCCATTTAAAAAAAAATTTGGAACATGATGCATTTTTTCAGGATCCGTTGCTGAATAGAAAGTTCAAAAGAACAGCGTTTATTTGAAATAGAAATTCTCTAGAAATCTTTTGTAACCGTAGAAATGTCTCTACTGTCACTGTAGATAAATTGAAGGTGTCCTTGCTGAATAAAAGTATAAAAAAAAAAAAAAAGTAGTCTCACACTCTCCAGACTTCGTAGTTTCACTTTTGCCTCTTTGTTTCTGTTGGCCGCTGTAACTTTTCAAGGAGCTTGTTTTCATGTTTTCAGTCCTGCAGCTGGAGTTCTGATGTTGCCATTTAGTACAGCGAGCGATGAGAGTTTATTGTAATTGAGAATACATGGACCTGGAGACTTAGAGAAATGCCTCATTATATTTGGGGGCTGAGAGGATTATAAGATTACATGTATGAAAACAAAGCATGCAATTTTGAATATGAAAGGCAGTTTTTGTCCCCAAGGAGTGCTTTTATTGTAATGTGTCTAGGGGTTTTGGGGCCTATAAATATTTGCAATGATTAAAATCATCATCCCTGCATGCCTCCATGCCATTCTTTTAAAATATTATTTCTTTAATATTATAATTTATTTTTCCATTTTTATTTTTCTCATTTATTTTATTTTCCTGTAACAAAATATAAATTATTTTTCAGATTTGTGGGTGCATTCTGAGGATCTTATGGTTGGCAATGGTTGAAAATTCATATGGAGATGCAACTAACTCCTCTAAGACTAATAATCAACAACAGACACCTCATGCACGCACAGTATAGTTCCTTACGCTGAAAATGACATAACTTGCATCACACGTTGTCTGAATGGCCCACGCCGTCCTGTCCTGTCTGAGGCTTCGAGTGGGTGACAGGAAGAGCTGGTCAGTGGGTTAAGAAACACAGTGGTGCACCACCAGTTTATGAACTTCTGTTGTCAGTGCTGCTTTTACTACTAGTAGCTTCCTAAATGAGCGATAATACCAGACTTTTTGTTGTTGCTGTCTTTGGAGTGGCATACCAGTGCGCTGGCCTCATGCATGCTGGGCTATAAAGCTGTCAATAGATGCTGGGCCACTTTGAGGGATCTTCTCATTAAAAGCAGATGATGTTGTTTCCATGCAGCTCTAAGCGTGCAGTTTTGTCTGATCAGCTGAGGTGCAGGCCTGCTGTGCGTTTTTAGAGTTTCGAGCACTTATGAGTGAAAAATGTCTATTGTAACTGCATGAGACTCAGCGTATGTCCTCATATGGTGAGGCGTCCAGGCTGGCTTATCCATGTCTTGGGTGCACGCCAGACCTCTAGTGGTGCCTCGTAAAGCAGGAGGGACGACAGTTTGACAACATGATATTTGATGCACGCTGTTTAGATAACATAATTTCTTTTAATCTCTTCACTGCTGCATTTGATGAAGTCACTCCGAATTGTGTTCAGATTGTGGTGACAATTACATCAAAATCCATAATTTCAGTAGCACATATATACATACTCTTATATTGCTACTTTTGAGACGATCATGTTATTATGTCAGTAGTTTTCAACAGTTTTCTGGCCACTTGTATTATTTTATTTGATTAGATTTTTTAATTTTCATAAACACATTTACATAAACATAGGAATACATGTACATGAATAAATGAATAAATTTTTTTATAAATACATTCACATGAATGCATACCATTATTTCTCATCAAGTTATTCTTTGAAAACACTCATTTAATGACAGTTACGTTTTATACAATCTCAAAATAAATATCCATTTTCATACTTTACATTATTATTCTGTACCGCATTCACTTGTAGCATTTAAAACAACTTTGGCCATAATTTTTAATTAGAATAATATATTATACTTATCATTTTATTTGTATCCACTAGCATTTTAATATTGGTGCATCAAGTTAAGGATTCTTGGTTAGGATGGCTGTGCAAGCATCTTTCTGTATTGGCCATTTCAAAGTATAGATCATAACTTATGATCATAACTACTTCTCTCTGTCTTTATTTACAGTGAAGCCATTCACAACCACCGTGAAGGAGATGCGGCTTCACAGAGATGACTTCGAGATGCTGAAAGTGATTGGCAGGGGCGCCTTCGGAGAGGTAAGGAACCCGGTGAACCCTCGCTGCCTTGTTGGCGTGTTTAAAAGTGATGAAAGGAAATCACCTCTAAATCACTGCAGCCTTTGCCATATTGTGTGGTTTGTTTTCTGTATTTTTCGAAGCTTTCGTTTTCATGACTCACTTTGTGTGTCCAATGAAAACCCCAAACTATCAGTGAAGTATTCACGTCTCTCTTAAGCATCTCATCAGCAGCCGAAAACCAAACCCCTTTCTCTCATCCGAGGGTCCCTGCTCTCCCCCTGCCAATTCCCCGGGGATCTCGGCCTGGCGTTGGACTGCTATTCTTGGGCCGGCACAAATCTAGGCATTTTAGACGGCTCGTTTGTTTTACAGGGGAATTTGCTACTTGTTCCTGCAGTACAACACTTGGACTATTCACTACACACACAGTGCACTTTTCTTTTTCTTTACCAATCTGTCTTCTATCACAGCTACTTTTTCCATTTTTGCTTTTTCTGCTCCGGATGTGTGTGCGTGTTCACTACTCACTGCTGTGTGTGTGCACTTTGATAGAATTTGTGCTCTGCATTTAACCTGAGTATGGGACACAATACCTTGCCACACGTTACGTAACTTCTTTTTTTTTTTTTTAAACCATTAACAATGCTTCATGGGGTTGTAGTTCTTTCCGTCATTAAAGCCATTGAGTAGGGTCTTTTCAAATACTTTTACTTTTAAAATTCCTTTGTAATGTTGCGATTTATCACATAGCTGGTTGGTTTGATTCATGGCTTATGACTGCTTAATGACTTCTAAAAATCCCTATTGGATATTAAAGAGAAAAATACTTCCAAGGCTGCTAAAGAAGTAGGCGGTTGTTCTTTTGCACTCTACAGTCTCCATCTGACTGTCCAGTTATATTTAACACCATGTGATCAGATGAACATCAGTCACACAACACCTAGGCTAGTTGTAGTCTAATTAATGTGTGTTACTTGCCAAACGAAGCGAAGCTACAATCGCATATTCAAGTCTGACTTCATAAAACTTTTTTTTTTAAATAAAAATTAATTATTGCTTTAGCCTGAAACAAAATTCACAGAAATTCACAGTGACTATGAAATATGATGTGGTGATGCACACTATCAGATATTCTGAAATAGGAGAGAAACATTTTGCTGTGTCATTACACCTCCCTCTTAAATGAGTGTCATTTCCTTGGGAAAATGCATCCAATTTAATACTTATGCTATTTCTTCAGCTGAACAGAAGTTAACTCTGTTTTTACAAAATAATATAGGATGATTCAGGACAGGGCTGCATGATGTGTCATTTAAGCATCGATATCACGATGTACGAATCCACGATAGTCACATCGCAGGTTGTGCAAAGTAGGTAGTCGTAGTTGATCCGTTATTCATTAATTATACGGGCCAGCTGCTCCTCGGTCCTTGACGAATGTGATTCGCGGAGAGAGCGCGCGAGAGAGAGCGTGCGCCCTCGAGAGAGAGATAGAGAGACAGAGAGAGAGAGAGCGCTTCAAACAACACGAGCGCTGTCTTGCTCTCTCTCCCTCACGCATATTAATAAATGACACGATGGTGTCGATGTTTAAATCATTTAAAATCACCCCATTTTTGTAAGAAAAAATTAGATTAGATTTCATATCGCAATATATATCGCAGAAAAATAAAATATCGCAATGTCATTTTTTCCCAATGTCATGCAGCCCTAATTCAGAAGCTCTTTAAGACTTTATTTTGCTTGGTCTGTGGTTAAGTCCCAGTGTTTACTTACTCGTTTATAAATTAGTTTCGATTTGCTTCCACTTAATGCTTACTGTCTCTTAGTTGATGACAAAAACAGGTAAGAGGATGTACATGTGAGCAGATGAAGTGTTAATTTAAGTGATCTTTACAACCAAGTTCGGCTCCTTACCGTAGATTCCAGTCAGGAATGTCAGTTGTGGCACAGGAAGCAGGGCAGGATGGTGCAGCTTCCAGGAAAGGCTAAGGAAACCAGAACCGTCTCTAAGGAGTGACTTTAGTAAAAATAGTGATTTACGCGTGTAATTTGTGCTGTTGTCCCCTCCTCAGCCACCGGGACCTCAATAACCCTTCCTTCTCAGTCACTGGGCTTTGTGTGTGTGTGTGTGAGCATCATGTGGTTTTAATGATGATTCAGATCTTTGGAGTATTTTTCAGTCTTTGTGTTGTCATCAAGCCAGGCTATTGTTAGTGTGTGCTGCAGCTTGTGTCGGTTTCAGAGCACTCGGACTCATGTGTGAACATAGTGCTGCTGTTTTGTTCCCTCTCCCAGCCGTTTCCTGTGGCTCTAACATTACAGGATGTACTTCCAGATAAATCTCTTGCATTTCCTGTTTATGATTGATGGCGTGGTCCCAGCTGAAGTCCTGGAATTTGGGACTACTTAAAGGTATAGTTCATTTAAAAAATGCAAATTAGCACTTTTTTTTCAGTCTAATGTCACAAAGCAGATGTTTAACAGAACGTTCAAGCTGCTCTTTTTCATATGATAAAAATAAGAACCGTCAAGTTACTAGAATAACAAAAAGCACAATTTTCTGACCATGGACTGTAGTCAGAAAATGAACAGAACAGAAAATAAGCTTTCAGTCTTCAGTAAGGATGTAAAATCACCATATAAGTACCTTCAAAGTGATCCTTACTACTCTTGCACTGTATTACCAGTTTTCTAAAGCCATACAATATTTGTTGATGAAGAGCTGTTTTTGGGCGATCTATCCCTTTAAGTCTCCATGAAATGAAAAGATATTTCACTACTTCCGTTACATCATGACTTTAAAGGGTTCCTATTATGCTTAAAAAAATAATTTACAAATCTCAAAGTCCATTCCAATGGGAGATATTTCGTTTAAAAAAAATCCCTTTTAAAGAACTACAACAAACAGCTCATTTGGACTACAGCAGTGGTTCCCAGCCACGTTCCTGGAGGCCCCCCAACACAGCAGATTTTCCATGTCTCCTTAATCAAACACTACTGATTCAGATCATCAGCTCATTAGTAGAGACCTGAACTGAGTGTGTCAGACAGATGCAAAATGTGCAGTGTTGGGGGGCCTCCAGGAACAAGGTCGGGAACCACTGCACTACAGCATTGTTTTCCGGGTTTTGTGATTTCACAAAGCGGCCCATTAGAATATAATTAAAACAGTTCCCACCTACGGAAATTCGAGTGGTTGTGGGGCTGGGGAGGGACAAGGTCATGGTTAGAACGCTTGGTTCAGACAGGACAACTACAAAGAAGAAGAGCAGCTCCCGTAGCTTCAAGTTTTCTTGTCTAGCAATATCTGTGCATTCAAAGGTTTGGCACAATCCTCTTGTTTAATATTCTCTGGGTCTGAATCTTGCTTAAATTGATATGGCCATACATATTGACGCCATCCTAGGGGTGTTCTAATAGATGATAGTATCGTGTGTCGACGATAGTCAGAGATATCGACGTAAGCAGATGTTTCTGTCGATAATCAAGACGATATTAGGCTCATTTTCCTATTAATGTATTAGATAATAATAATAATAACTATTATTACTATTTTTATTAGGTGTCTTATAATTCGGCTATCAAACTGCCCAGCTATTTCACTTCAGGACCGCATTTCACACGCACACAAACACGCACACACACACGCACACATACACGCACACATACACGCACACATACACGCACACACACACGCACACAAACGCACACATACACACACACACACACACACACACACACACACAGCGAGTGCACAGGAGGATTAGACCTAGTTGCAGTTGTCCGCTTTGAGTCGGATAACTAAATCCATGAAATGAAAGAGATCGAAAACGAGGAGTTAGTGTTCCACACATTTATTGGCTGGTACACAACGCGCTCTTCTCATACATGAGAGATTAACTCTTTCTTAGTGTTACAAATAAAGTAAAGACAAACTACGTGAGAGCCACTATGGATAAGTTCGCTCTGCTGCCTTATTATATTCATGAACACAGGACTATAATGTGATGCATGCAAAATGCATAGTTTTGGCCGTTACAATGTCTCCATCCACAAACAGACGTACATCGACTGCAGATGTAAGGTATTTGATTGCACTTTAACAAATAATCTGAACGGCCTATATATGTGCAATATTTTAACCGAGCCCTCACTAACTGAGTTTAATGCCACAGTGATGTTAGAATGTATCTCTTTCTTGTTTCTGTGGCGGTGCGTCGGTCTCGTCATGGGGCGCTTGGTCCGGAGCGCTGTATAACTGATGCATCAGTTCAATTCAGCTTTACTCCAAATATATCAACTTAGCCTTTTTGAATACTTGAAATCTACTATTTATTTAATCCATTGACTGATTTTGCAGAACATTTAGACTGACTGTAATATCGTGTATCGTTGATCTCACGGGCTGACGATATGACGATTTGAAAAATCACCATATCGCCCAACACTCACCATCCTAAACGGAACTTTGCTGAAACACTGTCTAAGCTGTTTGCCAATCAGCTAACCAATCATTTACATCACATTTACATTTATGCATTTAGCAGATGCTTTTATCCAAAGTGACTTAAAGTGCATTCAGGCTATACATTTTTTCATTTTTTATCAGTATGTATGTGTGTTCCCTGGGAATTGAACCCACGACCTTTTGCGCTGCTGACGCAATACTCTACCACTGAGCCACATTGGTAGAGCATTTTTCAGACGGCGGACCTTCATCAAACCCGGAAGTAATCAAGCTGTTTGTACCTGGGCTGGGGAGAAAGGTATTTTAATTAATTTAAATTGAGAGCATGGTCTAGTATTCCCCCAAAACAAAATCTAGTCTTTGTAAAAGAGCATAATAGGTCCCCTTTAAGTGGTTATACTATACCGATTATCTGTTCCTCTGCCATGGCTTTGAATTCTCATTTGTATGGAGTAATCTATATTAAAATTTTGGCCGATTTTATTAGCCAGTGCAATTTAAGTTTACCAATGAATGCCCATTTTTTCTAAATAGATGAAACCATGGAAAACTAAAACCTTTAGTAATTTTAGTGCTGCAAGTGAATTGTTAAAATAGGAATCTAAATGTATCTATGTGTAAAATATTAATGATGACCGCAAATGATCAGCAGTACAAAATGGAATTTGCCAAAGTGATGATGATAATTGATAAATTATAATGTATGATTTCAAGAGACTTGAAATAAATTATATGAAGTCAATATAATTATTTTTATGCCACTTTTTGTCATTTTTGGAGCTTGGCAGTACGTTTTGGAAAAGGAAAGTCTTCTGGGTTTGTAACGACATGATTGAGTGTATTTGATGACCGCATTTTTATTTTGACAGAACTGTCCATTTAAATACTAGCTTTTTGTGGTCGATTCTAATGGTTGAAATACTTAAATGACACTCCTTTTTGCCTCACCTGAGACTCTGAATAATTATGTTGAATAGAACAAAAATGATAAACATGGAATAGGGAGGGGAATCAAGGAGAACTAGACTGATGCAAACATTTTTTACATAACGTCACAGTGAGTCACTACAGGCCAGACAAAACCGCCAGTAATGACTGCTACAGAGTGAGAGCTCTACGTGTTGATGTTGAGCGCTGATGATCTGTTCTGTTGAGTTAGTCCAGTGAATCACTGATGTAGAGAATGACTAGGTCAAAGTACACCAAACCCTGTCCTCCTAATTGATTTAGAGAAGACAGCGGCTTCTGTTCTCTGAAGGTATACTGACATAATTAAAGGTCCCATGACATGGATCATTTCCTTATCTTAAAATGCTTTTTAATGTTCTCTTAGGTGTACTTATATTATTAGTATGATTTTTACATTTAAAATGTAGAAATAAAAAGCATTTTTAGATCCTGATATTAGCCCTCTGGCTTGAATGCTCTGTTTGAAGGGGCGTGTCTGCTGTGAGACTCTGAGTAAACCACAACTGTTGTGATTGGCTGACATCGTTGCATTCGAAATGCGTTCATGTGAAACCCCTCTCAAATATAACGTTTTATATATAATATATAACTTTTTATTTTATTTTTTTATTTTTATTTTTTACTATTACAGCTGTCGAGATTAACAAATCGTGGAAGTGTGGATTATATAAAAAAAATTTCGATCTTTTCCCATCACATGAAAGGCTGCAGTGATGAGCATTGAGTAGACAGAGTCTGTTTATCGCGTGGATGCAGTGATCTCGTCATTATTGCAACATGTTATCTCACAAAATGCTTTCACCACAGCTAACAGCAAATACATGAATACAGTAAGAGCTCCGTTGTGCAGCATAACAGCGTCATTCATTGTAACGGCAGTTTGGGCAAGTGTGCAGATATACTCGCGATGTGTAACAGCTCCGGAAAAAAGCGAGCGTTCTTTGATCGCTCTCTGTAGTTAAATCACAATTTAAATAACAGATTTGTTTCATGCTACTAAGAGAAACAACGCGAAGTTGAACGTTTAGTCACTTGCTTGATTCACTGATGCATCAGTATTAAACGATTTAGAAAGAAAGTCTGTGTGAACTTGAATGATTAGCCACACATCAGAAATCACTGATCGCAGATCAGGCATTAATGAACACTGTTACTCACTGTTTGTGCCAGTGCCGTCGAATCCATATCATATAAGTCTGTTTGTAACGCCTGTGCTGAATTATATGTAAATATTTGGGCGGGCAAAGCAGAGAAAGGGGAGGTAACAATTCTCGTTGCAACGTCACAACGAGGAAATTCAAGATCAGCCCGTTTGAGCTTCCATTTTCTCAAAGGCAGAGAAAGATAGAAAAATCTCAATTTACACCGATTCAAATTTCTAGAAACTTGGGGTCCATATAGAGGCTAGGGAAACTCATATTAACCTTAAAAAACCTTAAAAAGTGAAATTTTCATGTCATAGGACCTTTAAGATTGTTTGTCAACTTCAGGCTGAGGATGGATTCACGTACCCACACTCTGGTCCTGATACAGTTGCCCAAAATCAAACGTGCTATATAACAAAAAGAGCGCTGTAATTGATATGATTTTGCAACAAGTCTTATTTGATTTAAAGACTGTTTAGATCAGTGTTTTCCAGTTTTCACAAGGCTAAAGAGGGATCGATTACTCACCCTAATATTCCAAATGTGTATAAGTTTCTTTCTTCTGTTGAGCACACAAGGTGATAATTTGAAGAATGTTGGGAACAAAAACAGATGCTGGTAGCCATTGACATCATAGCCATTTTTTTTTTTTTTCACACTATGGAAGTTTGATTTGAGATGGTCCGATGTCGCAGGACCAGTGTGAGAGAGTGTAGGTATAATTCATAGGACTGTCACTTGCTTTATCATTTTTTGTCACTTGCTTTATCATGTTATCATTTACATTCTTGTTTCAGCAGTATTGCATTAATTGGTCACACATTTTTAGCATTTAATTTATCTTTAATTTTTGTTCATTCATTTATTTAGAATGTTATCGTTTAATGAATTTTACTCATGGTAAATTACTCAGAGTAAAGTTATCCAGAGTAACTTAAGACTGTCTTGGAATTATCAGGTAAAATAGGCAAAAAAAAATAAATTAGAAAGCAATTTAGTGTTGATCTGCACCATATGCCATAGTTTTTGAGCAAAGGTTTTATTTTTTTTATTATTATTATTATTATTATTATTATTTTAATCTTTTTATGATATATAAAAAAATGCTGATTAAAATATTTTGTTCATTTGTATTTTTTCTCTATTTTTATTTTGCCAAAATTTTTAGGGCGAAAGTCAATGAGCTCTTATCACACTTTTTGCGCAATTACGACCCAAAGCCAGTTTTAAATTTTACATTGTCTATTCAGAGCAATGCAACCCCTTCCTTGTCCTCAGGATTGCACTGTTGCTTAGCACCTGCCACACTGTATCACTCTGTGAACTCTGACCTTTGATCCCCTTGGACTTTATGGCTTATGTACATGTTCTCTCTTTTGGACACGAGTGTGTTGGTGACAATCTCATTGCAGTGTCCACTTTGGTCACCTGCTCCCTCTCCTTCTCCATGGACCTCCCCAGCATTTTCAATCAGGTCAAGCTGACTGCCTTTGTGAAAACGTGTGTCTAAAAAAGGAGAAAGGGAAATAGGACATGAGACTCGGAGGGAGGAGGAATTGAGGGGGTTTTGAGCACTCCGGGTTGGTTTGTTTTTGTAATGAGGTCAGTTATCTGCTGCGGTTAGGAGCCTTATAGATAAGAAGAATGTGTGTGATTAAGCTTCTCTTTGAGTTTGTCGTCAACGTGGACCTTTCAAATACTCTGATTCATGCACAAAAACACTCCAGAGGACATCAAAGGGAGTCGAAAAGCGAAAACAGCAGCAGGGCTCGTAATTTGCCCTTAGAGTATGCAAAGTTAGTTCTGTGTTCTTTGCTGACGCAGCACGTTGAGCTGTGGGCAGGTACTTGGGTGTGGGTCCACGTGAGGGGAACACTGTTCCTCCACCGAGGGTAAACACAAATCATGTGACGTGTCCCGAGCAGCTAAGCAAAGTACATGGAAATTCATGACTCCACTTAACTTTTGCCAACTGGACGGTCACAAGAAGCCAGTGGACAGAAGATAGCAGAATAACACTGGTCACGCACAGAATTTTATCTTTAAAAGTCATCGGGTAAACAATGAAATCTCACTGAGATGTTTATATTGTAGATTAACAAACAGCTCCTGCTCTGTTTAAAGGCTTATTTTCCACAGAAATTAACTTATTCGTATGCTATTCCAAACACGTATGACATTGCTTCAATTCATCAATTGAATGGGTGACCTATCCTCATTAATCAAGCAAACATTTGCCCCCGCCTGAGAGAATTGGCAGGAGCCGCCACTGAGGCTAAGTATAAGTTTAGCACAGATATATTTTCACTCGCAAACACTCTGACTGAGGGCTTCAGAGTTTCACTCTCCGTCAAGTGATCTGTGATATTTCTCTGTTCAGAGAGAGAGAGAATTCACGTACTACATTTAAACAATATTCCTGTCAAAATAACGGCGTTCCTATGGAAGTCTTCAGCTTTTAAGAACAGCTGGGTTTTCCGGTAGTGGGTGGAGTTAATGTGCAAACCGCAATCTCATTGGCTGGCGCTCACCTATTACCGTCCCTTTTTTGATTTCAGCAATTCAGTTCGAGCGAACGCACAAAACCTGATTAATATTCATGAATCCAGCAGCTCATTAATCCTTAGTGTGTTTTATAGTTCTTATTATTAGAAATTGTATTATTATTATCCTATCAGTATTTTTGTTAGTTTTTTTCCCAATTGTTTTTTTTTTTTGTCAGAAACATTGAATGACAGAAAAAAACAACCACCACTCAAGTTAAAATGTTCAGTTAAAATGACTAATATGCATTCAAACATGGTTATCAGGTTTAATTCTGATTAAGTTTTATTAAATAATACTGGATTATTATAAAGCTTGACTGACTGATGTTAAAAGTGTATTTACAAAACTAAAATAAGTATACTAAAACTAAAATATTCACTAGCCAGTGGCGATTCAATTGCCAAGGTGTAAAAATGTATTTCTTTTTTTTTTATATATATATGTTCTCTTGTCTTCCAAGTACAAAATAAAGTAATATGGGTTTGTGGGAAAAAATAAAGTACATTACATTTTTGAGTGAACTATTCCTTTGAGTCATGAACCTAACACACATTGCTAATTATTGTTAGTTGTTAATAGTTGTTTTATGTCAGTCACTAATATCACAGTCCCTCACTGTATTATGACTGCATTCATGCGTCTCCTCCTTGAAGGGTGTGTCTTTCATTCAGACAGGGTGTTTGCTGTCCCCACCCCACATGAATAACACCTTTCCTAATATTGAGTCACTTCCCCTGCAGGGAAGACCTTAGTCACCCGTGACATTTTTTTGATGCGCTACAGTCCTGTGGCTTAAATGAACCGGTTTTTCAGTGCCATCTCTCTCTTTAGGCAAAAAGTCAGCAGTCTTAAGTCTCAGCTTTTCCTTTATCTGATTTTCAGAGGCATCAGAGATCAAAAGCATCTCATTCAGAGAACTCTTTTCCCCTGTGGGGTTTTCAATTTAAGTGGGCCACAGGAACATAAAACTGGTCAAATTCCCCACACATGCTGACTTTTAAGGTTGTTTGTATGCATTGGCTAACTCCTCATCTCATCTCGTCTAGGTTGCAGTGGTGAAGATGAAACACACCGAGCGTGTTTACGCCATGAAGATCCTCAACAAGTGGGAGATGCTGAAGAGGGCAGAGGTAAACAGATTTCTGTTCATGGCTCATTATCGTATGTTTCATTTTTCAGGGCTTCAGGCTGCAACTAAAATGGTGTTGGAAATAAATCTTAGCATTTTCAAAAGTAGCTGCCAGCAAAAATATGATTATGTGCATTTATGTATGGTTTCATCAGATGAATGCAAATATGACTAGTGTGTCATCTATGAATCACGAACAACTGACTCTTATGAACAGGTTCTTTTTAGGAGTGAAAAGTCATTTTCCTTTCTACTCTAGTTCTTTCTTGCCCCAGTTTCAGCCCGATCAGTGCTGACAGTGCCCACGGGCCTCCCATAGGCATGTCAGGAGAACTTGTCACTTTGGCTTGTCAGTAATCCTCTTTGAGCTTCACTGGGCTCTTTTTATTCCTCCTCACTTGTCTGGAGTCCCAGTTCAAACAGATATAAGATCTAAGACTAACATTTGAAATGGGAAAGCCATGTACATCATCACTGCAGGTGGATGCAGTTTAATATGTTGTATGAGTTACCCATTCATTCTGGATCTCTAAAAACTATGGCTCCAAAAATTAATAATAATAATAGTCTCGTGAGACTCAAAGCTCTTCAGTATTAAACCAAAATAGAGAAATCTGCTTTCAAATTCAGGTACTGGGTTGCTGTGTCAATGGTTCTCAAAGCAGAGTGTGTATATAACAAAATATTGTTTTTGAATGGTTTGATGTCATAAGTCATCTTGCATCTTATGTAGACGGCTTGTTTCCGAGAAGAGAGGAACGTCCTGGTGAACGGAGACTGCCAGTGGATCACCACTCTGCATTACGCTTTCCAGGATGACAACTACCTGGTATGTGTCTTCATCCCTAAACACACTTACAATGGGGAAAATATTTATTTGATCCCCTGCTGATTTTGTAATTTTGCCCACTTATAATGAAATGAAGGGTCTGTAATGTTTATGGTAGGTTTATTTTAATGGATAGAGACAGAATACCAACCAAAAAATCCAGAAAAAACACATTATATAAAGTTAGAGTCAAAATATCAATATATTGAATCTCCTACCAACCAGCAAGAATCCTGGCTCCCACAGATGGTCATGTGCCAATGTGAAACACAGATTAGTCCTGCCACTTTAAGAAGTTACTCCTAATGTCAGCTCGTTAGGTGTATGTGACGCCTGTCCACACAATCAATATCTTCCATTCCAACCTCTCCCACCTGGCAAGACCAGAGAGCTGTCAAAGGGATTTAGAGATAAGATTGTAGATCTGCTGAAAGACCATCAGCAAGAATCTTGGTGAGGAGCAGACAACAGTTTGTACGATTATACGGAAATGGAAGAAATACAAACTAACCATCCATCGGCCTTGGTATGGAGCTCTGTAAAGGAAGCTGAAACTTTGAGTTGCCAAACAACAGCCAAAAAACCTTAAAGATTTAGAGAGGATCTGTAAAGAGTAGCGGAGATGTGTGTAAACCTGGTGACCAACTACACAAAAACATCTTACCTCTGTGTTTGCCAACAAGGACTTCTGCACCAAGTACTAAATCAAATTTTGCTCGGGGATCAAATACTTATTTCACTCCCTCAAATTTCTAACCTTTATGTAATGTGTTTTTTTCTGGATTATTTTGCTTGGTGTTCTGTCTCTATACATTAAAATAAACCTACCATCAAAATTATAGACGCGTAAATTTTATTTATTTTTTTTGTAAAGTGGGCATATTTTTCCCACTGTATGCTCATCAGACGTAACCTAATGTTAGGTGTCATTCAGTGAGTTTTAAAACAAGTCAGGTAAGCTAGCTATAGATAAAACCTCTAAGCTATATATAGTTAATGGAATTAACATGTAATTAATTTTATGATGTTTAAATAATTATCAGTGAAATAATGCATTGAAAAATTGGCCACGATGAAAATGTCATGTTTATCAAAGTGACTGATGATGATTACTTGTGGCGCACAACCCTCAAACACACTAATACAGAGTCCTGGGGGATAGTGCATTCTGTGTGATAAATATTTGTTAATCATACTACTCTTTGATGTCGTTCGGTGGATATTATGAAGTGCTGAGTCAGTGTTTGTGTAACTGAATGGTGTTGTGTGATAAGAGATGATATTGTCTCCTCCTGCAGTACTTGGTGATGGATTACTATGTGGGAGGCGACCTGCTGACCTTACTTAGTAAATTTGAGGACCGACTCCCGGAGGACATGGCCAAGTTCTACGTGGCAGAGATGGTGCTTGCTATCCACTCCATCCATCAGCAACGCTACGTACACAGGTGACAAGATAGTGTGCTTGTGTGTGTGAAGGGAGAATTAAACGCAGACTTGATTCTTATTTAGCTTTAACCAACAGGACTTCCTTAGCCAAAACGTTTACCACAAAGATCATGCTGCTTGGATGACACTAAACCAGCTCAGACATTTACTTTTATGCATTTGGTAGACGCTTTTACTCAAAGTGAATTGCACTGCATTGAAGGCATACTTTTGTTTTTTTAATCGGCTCATGCATTTCGAACCCATGACCTAGGAGTTATGATACTTGGATGTAACCCTGGGAATTCATGCTGGTATTATCAGCAAAGTTTGAGTTTTTTTCTAGGAGTTATATAAATGTTTTTGATTTACCATTCCCTAAGTCTGTAAAAAGCAAACTGTGGCGGGTCACTTTAAATATCAGGTAACCCCTTTCTGTTCAAGTGGGCTGTTTTTAGCTTGAATAAGCAGTGATGTGCGCTGATAGTCTGGTTTTTTTAACACAAGACTGGATCCAGACAAAACGATATGCCCAAACAAAATTTGCCCAATGTTGGACTCTCCCCCAGTGTTTGAACATGTATTCAGAAGCAGTGGTCATTACCCTGGTTTGAGTGATGTGTGCTCTGGACATCAACAGCACCTCACCCACATGTCCACTCCCACATGAAACATTTAATGAAATGGCCTCAGATGGCTGTGGTGTTCTGGGCTGCAGATCTGTTCAGGTTCAGGGGCCTATTCCTGGCTGCTTGTCCTGGACTGCCATCCGGTCCAGCTGAGCCCCCTCTTCCTTCCTTCTGTGGAAGCTTGAGAAGGCTTCACCTCTGATACAATAGCGACGTTAAATAGGTCATTTACTCACCCTCACATTATATACAACACATATGGAAAGTTTTGGCCAAATGTAAGCACTGGATGAATCAAAATAAAACCGGAATAGTGATATTGCTTAGTGTGTTTATGGAACTGCAAAAGCTATGATTTAATTAAATGAATGCTTGCAGTGCTTTAGAGTGATGCACAGCACTTTTACACCAAAGCAGCTCATGATCCTGTGTTTTAGTGTTTCCAAGCACCACGTTTCACAGTAAATGCTGCCCCAAACAAACTGCTTTTTTGGGATACAAATACCTTTGGAAACGCAACATGTGGCAGTAAAAGCTCATCATCTTCTGTTTGAAAATTAAGGAAATTAAGACATAAATATAAGTATTATTATCCAATTTTACTGTATTTTATTGTAAGATTTTTTTTGTATTCTTTATTTTCTTTTCTTTTTTACAGTTAAATTACAATAGTAATATTTTGTGTAAAATATCCTTATTTTGTGTAATATTCTTTTAATAATAATAATAATATTTAGTCATATAATTAGATTTTATAGTAATATTGATATCAATTAAAAACAAATCGCAATTCGATTTATTTTTTCTCCCAAATTGTGTGACCCTATCAAGAAAATTCACGCTAGTGAATAAAAACGGCTACTGTTATAAATCAAGTCTCATTCTCTCACAAAGCTTTCATATTGCTTCAGAAGATTTAGATTAAAGTGCATTAATTAAACTAAAAATGTGATTATTTGAAATACTTCTGTGATGTTTTTTGTAATCCCTTCAGCTATTTTTCATTTTAGGGCAGTGTTAACTTTCTTCAAACATCTGTTTTTGTGTTTCATTGACAAAAGCAAGTCAAATAGGTTTGTATTGAGTTAATTATTGAATTCACCTCATTTTATTTTGAGTTGAACTATGCTATTAACTCTATTTCCCCAACCAATCATAACAGCCTTATAAACGCATCCCATCATTCTCACTTACAGTAACCAGCCTGTCAGGCCAAAGCAGCTGACTAAAGTCATGCAAGCACTTGTAAACACACGTGTCCATGAGTACAACCCTTCGTGCTGTTACTGACACCCAGTGAGGTTGTGAATGGTCTGTGTGTGTGTGTGTGATGAGTTTTGACATCATGTTTACTCTGTACCCGCTGTGCTCACCATGGTGCCAGGGCTGTGAATCAGAGGGCACTGTGTGTGTGGCCCAGTCGTCGAGAGACAGGGACTGAGTGTGTTTGAAGGGGGGAGGGTAAACAAAGGCAGGACATGGAGAAACAGCCCCCCTGGAGAGCAGCCACAGAGAGGGTTGCCCACTGGAGTGATAATAACACCTCACAGTGCAGGGCAGCATCAGCTGTGTGATGAACGGAGTATCCTGTTTTTTCACCTTTATAGTAACATGGGTTTGTAACATGGAGCTTCTTCACTGATCTATGCTGAATGGTAAATGAGAATAATAATATGCAACCTACAGTGTAAACATGCACAGAGAAAATGCATTAGCTAACATGAGCTAACGATATTTAAACTACCAGTCAAAAGTTGCATTTTTTTTCAATGAAATTAATTAATTTAATTGCAGTAATTAATGCAGTAATGTAAAAATGAAAATGTAGCAGGCTTATGAAATTATAATATTTCAAAAATGTTCACTAATTTTGATCCAATAAATGTAGCCTGGGTGACTTAATTAAAAATTATCTACTTGACCCCAAATTATTGAACGGCAGTGTACATATTTCTCAGAATTTCTTCTTTGTTAATGTTAGTTATTATAATAAACATTTTCATCGTATGTTCACAGCATATTAACAAATGTAAACAACATGTTTCATTTATTTTAAATGTATTGGTTGAAATTCCAAACAAATATACAAAGTTAACAAATGAAACCGTATTGTAAAGTGATGCCCAATATTTTGGAGCAGATTCATCAGTCATTAAATATAATCTAGCCAGATATCAACCTGGACAGGATGCATGATATACCATCATCCTCCAAACCCAAAACTACAGATGTTTTAAATTAGAAGAAAAATGACACAACCTAGACTTCATTAAATACATGTTAACATGCAATGAAGATAATCACGGTTCCCGCTGTCCACGTTGCATTTGTGCAACTACTGAGAGTATGAAACCACTGAAATTCAAGAGACATTTAGAAACCAAAACTGTAGATTTTCCTGGTCATTATAAGCAAGGTTAATAATTGTACATATTATAGGGCCAATGCAGTTAATTTTAATATGAATATTTACCCATCTTTCGTTTTTGTTGACATTTTCATGTGCTAAACCATTTGAATTTTGGTCACTGATCACTTTATGTCCATTATAAAATATTAAACTTCTGAAGCAGAACTGGTTAAGAACCACTGCTTTGTAAAGCTCCTCTTGAGTTATTTCATGCGTAAATGTTGTACTTCCTGTCCTTACAGGGACATAAAACCAGACAACGTGCTACTGGACATGAACGGTCACATCCGTCTGGCTGACTTCGGCTCCTGCCTGAAGATGATGCAAGATGGCACGGTGAGGATGTGATGAAGAGCTCAACTTCGATCTAAAAGCAGAGTCCATTTGTCATCCTTACAGGGTGGTTTCCATCTGTTGGCTCAAAGCACTGCCTCTCTCTCTGCTCCTGACATTAATAGAGCTGCTTTTGGCACTGCTGGCCTAGAAGGGGTGGGCTAATTAGAAAGCCCATCACTGCCCACCCCTCTGTCTCACTGAGACACCATAGCACACTGATAACCAGACCGAGGCCAAAACAGCTTTTATCTACTGCTCTGTGTGTGTGTGTGTGTGTGTGTGTGTGTGTGTCTTTGCCAGCAGCATGTAGAAGGAAAAAGCGAGGCTTTAGTTTTTCAGCTGCATATGTGCTGTGGCCAGTTGCATAAACTGCTTAGACTAGTCTTAAAAGGGAGGTCTAATTTGAATCTAAAACTTTGGAAGACTAATTTGAAGACCTATTCATCCGAGTTTGTGACATCACTTCCTGTCATCCCCTGTGCAGGTCCAGTCATCAGTGGCAGTGGGCACCCCGGACTACATCTCCCCTGAGATCCTGCAGGCCATGGAGGACGGCATGGGGAAGTACGGGCCGGAGTGTGACTGGTGGTCTCTTGGCGTCTGCATGTATGAGATGCTCTACGGTGAGACGCCCTTCTACGCTGAATCCTTGGTGGAGACCTATGGGAAGATCATGAACCACGAGGTGAGTTGCTTCATCATTGTGTTTTTCGTAGGGATGCACCGAGACCATTTTTTCAGAACTGATCCAATACGAAAAATTCTGATTATCGGCCGATACCAATCTGATACCAGCGCAGGTTTTGTATTTGTTTTTTATTTTTTTTATCAATGTAGAATTTCCATACCTCTGTGTGTTGAGTCACAGTGCATATAGAAAAGTTCAAAGCACAGAGATATTGATGTGTAGTGTATTATATCTGTGTGATCGTTTATTGAGCCTTTTCTTGTAACAGTTTTAATTTTCAGTTACTGTGCGTGTGAAGTACAATTTATTCGTTGTGATCTAACGGACACCCGGTAACATGATTTAGAAACAGCACTAAACTCCAGCAAAATGAAGTCATTTTATACAAAACGGTTGACGAACCCACAGTGAATCCATTAAAAATGTATATTTATAATCAGTAAAAATAAAGCCTAAGGTAATTATCATGGGAAATAACATCCTGGCTCTAACTCCTTTGGGACTCATAACATGGTTCATAAAATCACAACTGCCTTAATTTTATCTGATCAGCCCTGAGTAGTGGTTTAGGGTGGAAAATCTGGAAATATTGATGTTTAAAGTAAACTGGTCTAATTTGCACTATTTAGGAGCGGTTCCAGTTCCCCTCTCACATCACGGATGTTTCCGAGGATGCGAAAGATCTGATCCAGCGGCTGATCTGCAGTAGAGAGCGTCGGTTGGGTCAGCACGGCATCGAGGAGTTCAAGGAGCACCCCTTCTTCTCCGGCATCGACTGGGGGAACATTCGCAACACAGAGGCACCGTACATCCCTGACGTCAGCTCACCCTCAGACACCTCCAACTTTGATGTAGACGATGATGTGCTAAAAAACCCGGTTGGTTGAACTCTGAAATGCTTTTATCATTGAAGGAATTTTTTTTAGTCTTAAACCTTGATTATACTAGAGTGCCCTCTTGTTTGTATTTGACCTCTGACTTCTTCCGTTTTCCTCTACAGGACATCGCTCCCCCAGTATCTCACACGGGCTTCACCGGGCAGCACTTGCCCTTCGTGGGCTTCACCTACACCACGGAGAGCCGTTTCTCAGACCGTGTCAGCATGAGGGGGGTGGCGCTGGCAGATGGAGGTGCTGGGGAGGATCTCCAGGATGGGGGTCTGCCGGTGGAAGCCTTTGAGAAGAGGATTCGCTGTCTGGAGCAGGAGAAACAGGAGCTCAACCGCAAGCTGCAGGGTAATAATCATAAACTCCACCTGATATCTTTAGAAAGCATTTAAGCGTTGGTTCAAGCTAAAATTTAAATTGTCATCAATTATGTCATTCAAACCCAGAAAACTTTTGTTCACATTTGAAACACAAATGAAGATGTTTTTAATTTCTGTCCCACCATTGCAAGTCTATTCCACCAAAATGTTAAAAAGACACTGTAAATGTATTCCATACGAACTGAGCACATGTGAATAAAAGCCTAAATTATCTGTTCCTCATATAAAGTGAAGGTGTCTCTTCATAAACCTTGGATTTATTGGTTTGATTCATATAAATTACTTTTGCAATCTCTTTATGAACTTTTTGAAACAACAAAATTTTGGTGATGTTGACTTTCAATGTAGCAACGTAAACCTCTCAGGTTTCATTCAGATATCTCCATTTGTGTTTAAAAAATGAACAAAAGTCTTATAGATTTGAAAGGAAACAAGGGTGAGCAAATGACGGCAGAATTATCACTTTTAAACTATTGTTATATTATATATTTAGTGTTAGCTGTAGGGCTGCATGATGTGTCATTTAATCATCGATATCGCGATGTACGAATCCACAATAGTCACATCGCAGGATGTGCGATGTAGGCTGTCGTAGTTGATCCGTTATTCATTAACTGTACGGGCCAGCTGCTCCCCGGCCCTTGACGAATGTGATTTGCGGATTAATTGCACAGCTTAACCATCATAGAGTGAAAGTTTATCATTTGCATGTGTTTTCAAGTCCTGTCAGTTTGACAGAGCAGAGAAAAAGAGTGAGAGAGACCGAGCTCGAGAGAGAGAGAGAGAGAGAGAGCGCGCGTGAGCGAGCCCATTTTTGTTTGTAAGAAAAAATTAGATTTCATATCGCATTATATATCGCAGAAAAATAAAATATCGCAATGTCATTTTTTCCCAATATCATGCAGCCCTAGTTAGCAGTTCTGATTAATTTTGTAAATCCATCAGTTAAATGTATTCTGAGTATATACTGATTGTTTGTTCCACACATGATTTTCTAGAATCCACTCAGGCTGTTCAGTCCCTCCATGGCTCTGGGCGTGGGGCCGGCACACTTGGTCGTGATCGAGAGATTAAAAAACTCAATGAGGAAATCGATCGGCTAAAAAAGAAACTGGCAGGTAATGGGTCTCCCAATCATTGCCAATGGATATATGATATGATAAAGTCTGTTATGAGTCATGTCAAAGCACTACATACACGCACTATGTTATAGATTAACTTTGGTCACTCATAAGTCTTTGTGTTTGCAAGTTTGCAAGTCAACACCACTTCCTCGCATCAGAATTGCCTAATTTGCTTATTTGGCTGGGCATTTGTGTCAGATAATCAGTAACATTCAAGCTAACTTGAATGTGTGACTTCCCCTCCCCAGACTCTGATAGGCTGGAGCACCAGCTCGAGGAGGCAGTGACTCTTCGACAGGACTTTGAAAGTTCCTCCTCCAAACTAAAGGCACTGGACAAGCAAGTTAAAGCTCTAAAGCTGGAGAAAGAGGATATCCATAAGGTATGGGTGACTGGAGACCTGAATTACCAGCCATTCCTGTATGCAAGAACCGATTTCTTGTAATAAGAGAAATTATGCTCACAAATTCAGCCCCATAAACATTTGTTCAGATTCCTTCCTGGATGACAACCAAAAGGCCTGTCTGGTTGTCTTTACGATTTTAACGAGCTCTAACAGTTCCATTATAACGATTATTTTTGTATGTTGCGAAACAAACATTTTGAAAATCTATACACCCTCTTAAAATCCAATTTATAGCTAATAGATATGTACCCCACGTTTTGTCTTTGTCAGTAATCTGCTACTCTCAGGTGTAGGTCACTATAAGAAAGAAAATATCTGCTGCACCTGCAGTTTGTCTTAAATGTAAAAAACTTTTGTTTGATTCACTAAAAAGAATGTGCTGTATGGTTTTAATTAATTAAAATCAATGCTTATAAAAAAACTGAAGCTGTTTAGAATAAGAACAGGATCTCAGTTCTCAACTCTGCTGTGCAAAGATACTGAGATGTAAAAATCCACTTGAACTCCTTAAGAATGAGTTTGCCGTATACTGTGCATGAAACAGATAACATAATTGGCAAAGAACAGTTCTCCTGTCCTCGTGCTGAAGATTACATGTCCTCTTCAGGAAGTTCATAAACACTGGCCTGCTTCATTAAGATTAATGTCATCACCCCCTCACACAGGGCAGGTCATGATTCTCACCACGTTTCACATTTTTAGCTAATCGAACCGTTCCACTTGACTGTTGACCCAGAGCCCTGGGTTGACTTGTACCCGAAGTACGCCGAAGCTCTCCGTGGCAGCCTGTTTTCAGTCAAAAATACTTCCTGTAAGATTTGTCTGTGTTCGTTTCTCCTTACGAGCGTGTGTTCCCAATCCTCTTGATGATTTCTATTTCTCACTCAGCCTCTTTTCAGTCCTTTCTCTCCAGGCGCTGCCGCTCTTTTCTCGTTCTCTCCTTCCACTGCTCCTCTCTCGCACACTCGGTGTGATCGTTTTCACATCTTCTGGTGTTCTGATCTCATCCCTCCATCCCAGTTCATCCATTTCTCTTGCTCTCTCTTTCCAGCAATTGGTGGAGTCTCTGGATCGCCTGAAGTCTCAGACCAAGGAGCTGAAGGACGCCCACCAGCAGAGGAAGCTGGCCATGCAGGAGTTTTCGGAGCTGAACGAGCGCATGGCCGAGCTGCGCTCACAGAAACAGCGTCTGTCGAGACAGCTGCGGGACAAGGAGGAGGAGATGGAGGTGGTGATGCAAAAGATCGACGCCATGCGCCAGGACATCCGCAAAACAGAGAAGGCCCGCAAAGAGGTGAGCAGGATGATTGAACGGGGTCACGCGGCCCCGTCTTGTAATGTTATGGCTGTTTTGGATCTGTTTTTAAAGTAAATGGAGATGAATTGTCAGGGGCTTTCAATCTGGAAGACATATTTATGCTGCATGTGTCATCCTGGTATCCTGAACCTGTGCCGTGCAGTGCTTATTACTCCGCATCATCATGTTAACACCCCTGAGGCTGACGGAGGACACGGTCAGATGAAAATAAGGCCATGCAATGCTCCACATTTTTGAAGTTCATCAGCCACCCTCCAGAGAGAGACAGGCTCAACAGCTCCAAACCTCCCTAGACGACAGCAGGAATGTCTTCACACCCAGTCCCGCCCCCTCCGGACTCACGGACCCCATGACCTCCTCTGGACCTCAGTGACTAACTCGAGCCAGATGAGCGACACTGACCGCAGTGCTGACTGCAGCTGGATTGAGACCCTCCCCTATTTATACACTCTTCTCTTTTATGTTTCTTTTCTTTCTCGCCCATGCACAAGGCGGAAGTGTCTTGGGGCGAACTAAATTGTTGTTCTTGATGTCAGGATCTTTTTAGTGCTCAAAGACATGGCATTTCTAGGGGTGTGTGCAGTTGAAATTAGGTCAAGTTTGAAGGGTTTATGAGAATGTCTATACAAATCCAAGTCCCCCCCCCCCCCCCCAATATTGATTGTTTTTCTTATGTGTGTGTGTGTGTGTGTAATAGCTGGAGTCTCAGCTGGAGGATGCGTGTGCCGAAGCCTCTAAGGAGCGCAAGCTGAGAGAGCACAGTGAAGTCTACTCTAAACAGCTGGAGAGTGAGCTGGAGACGCTCAAGGTCAGAGGTCACTCATTCATACACTGCCTCTCTACTGACTTCAACCAAGTTTACAGATCACTCCAAGCCCAGGGGGCATGAAAAGAAACAAACCACTTTTCCTAATTCAGAGCATAGCTTTAGAAGTTTTAACTGAATGTACGATTGAGATCTAGTACAGTAACTATTGGGTGATTTGAAATATAAGAAGGCAACTTGTCTAACAGTGCCTTAACAATGAACATATACATGACATATGCAGCTTCCTCCCATAATATAAAGAAGTCCATTCCAATGATTTGTAAAGTATACAATTATGAGTACGTGAATCTGCACCACAAGCAAAACATAATCACGTTACCCGCTTAATAATGATGAAGATGCATATAAATACACGAGCATACCACAATCAAATACAGATGAAAAGCTACTCTCCACTAATTTCCTTCTAGCCTCATAAGGAAAGCAGTTTTTTAAATTAAAAAATAACCCAAATTTTGGTCTATGTCTATTCAGTAAATGATCAATGTGTACATTAAAAGCCAACTTTAATATGGCGTGTTTTTGACAGGTTCTTTCAGATTCTCATTTTCCTCTTCCTTCAGCTTTTCTTTACCTTTCTCAGGGGTTTCTTCTACCTCTCTACTGTCTTCCACTTTGTTAACCTCATACGTCACCTTGCTTTCCCTCCTGTCTTTCTTTTTGCTCCCTTTATGTGTAGGATATCCTTTGGGATTATTTTTAGCAGGATGTTTCTCCTTTGTTTTTTCCTGCTGCATGCAAGTCAAGAAGACTCTCTCCTTTGCCTCTTTGCTCACTCCTCTTTCTGTGCTCTCCATTATGTTTGTATATAGTTGTAGGGCTCTATATTGATTAAAATAATTTAATCGTAGTAAATTAACCCGTTGATTACTGGAATATATGTAAATTCTCTGCTGTTTCTGGATGTCTCTCACTCAGATAGTTTCTTTCTCAGGTCAAGCAGGGAACTGGTCGTGCCTCAGGTCCCAGTTCAGAGACCCAGCAGGAGCTCACCAAGCTGAAGTCAGAGCTGGATAAGAAGGTGCTGTTCTATGAGGAGGAGCTGGTGAGACGTGATGCCAGCCACACTACAGAGCTGAAGAACATGAGGAAGGAGCTCCATGACTCTGAGGGTCAACAGCTGTCACTGCACAAAGAGCTGCTGGTGCTCAAAGACAAACTGGAAAAGGCCAAGAGAGAGCGGTACTGTACTTTCACCTGTCCAGGTCGTGGGTTGACACCAAAAAGATTTGATTCCAGCTAGTGATAGACAAATGTATTGGCCAGGTTGATTATTTGGCTGATATTTAACCCCAGTGAGGTTGTTAGAACTGGCTTAAATCTAAGAAAATAATTTGCATGTAAATCTTTTTTTAGAATAAATACTGCATACATTGTTAAAGTCATGCTGCACACATAGTCTCTTATGCATATCAAGACAGCGTTTATTTGAGCAAAAATACAAAAAAACACTAAACTATATTGTAATGATATTTAAAAATAGTATTGTTAGAGCTGTCTTTAGCAATTAAAAAAATAAAAAAATACTCATAATGATCACTAATTCCAGACCTATTTCTGTACCCACAGGCAAACTGAGATGGATGAGGCCATGAGTGCTCTGAAGGAGAAGTATGAACGTGAACGTGAGGAAAACCGTAAACTCACTTTAGAAACAGACAGGGTAGGACACCATATTTCATATTGCAGGAGGCCACACTGAGTATCAGTTTTTGGAGTAATATTCAATCCTTGAACTGATCCGTAAATCTCCTCCTCTGCAGCTTTGCAACTTTGTGGACAAGCTGACGGCTCAGAACAGGCAGCTGGAGGACGAGCTCCAGGATCTGGCATCGAAGAAAGAGAGCGTAGCGCATTGGGAAGCACAGATCGCTGAGATCATCCAATGGTAAGAAAGCACTCCCTCACATTCACTTGAATGTGACTCCTATGTAGCCAATGAAAATACTTTATACTAAAGGGATAATTCACCAAAAATAAAAGATCTCGTTTCTCTTTAGTGGAACACATAATGATTTTTGAGTGAATTATATCTTGGGTTGCAATAAAATATATGCCTTGGTTTGGTGACATTGTGGTCAAATAGACAAATTAACGACGGTGTTTGTTTTGTAGGGTGAGCGATGAGAAAGATGCACGTGGCTACCTTCAAGCTCTGGCCTCCAAGATGACGGAAGAGTTGGAGACTCTGCGTAGCTCTAGTCTGGGATCCAGAACGCTGGTAAACATCACTAACTTTGAGTCAAAGTGAATAGAAGGGAATAATCAAGCTTCCACCAGCTGATCTGCTGTTATGCTCCAGTTTTAGTTTATAGGGATTTATAGGACATCTGTTATGATAGAGAGAGACTTCTAATTTTGTCAGTGGAAAGCTCCGTCTCGCTCTCTCTTTAACTCCTTTGAGGCATAGCACAGTAATATTAGATTTACTTTAAATAGAAAACTAATGAAAATTGATTAAAGGGAAGTGACATGTTAATGTTGTAGGTGTAGGAGGTCACATTTGATTTAATATCCTTTTTTAAGGAGGTTGAAGACAGACTGTAGGAGACTGGCATTAGTGACTTTCCCCTTTTGAAAGTGCTCTTTGTTATTGCCATAGTGGGATGTACTGATGAGAACTATTGATTCACAGGCCCGAAGGTTTGGGTTGAAGCCACCGTTCAAAAGATGTGGTCAAAGTCGGTAATTCTCAAATTGAACAAATTGACTTAATTGCAGGGTTGCTACAGGATATGGTACAAATAGAAGTCAACAGACTCTGGCTATTGGTGAAGTCTGCCGTAAACGTCCTGTGTTTGGGTCATAGAGTTAAATCACAGATTGAATTGATTACAATGGCATGTTGTGGTTTTGTCAATTTTTTAAGATAATTTCTTAACAAACTAAATACAGACATTTCTTGTTGGAATGTGACTTAACATTACTTCCCGCTCCCTCAGATGTGTCTTACGGAATCAGTTTAATAGGCAGTTCAGTTTAAAAATACACAACTGTTTAAAAGTTCAGGGTCAGTAAGATCTTCTATTTCAAACAAATGCTGCTCTTTTGAACTGTCAATTCATAGATGTTTTTGAAAAAAAAAAACACCACAACGGTTTTAACATTAATTATAATTAGAAATGTTTATTGAGCAGCAAATCAGTATATTCAAATAATTGCTTGAAGATCATGTGACACTGAAGACTGGATCAATGATGCTGAAAATTCACACCACAGGAGTAAATGACGTTAAAATATATTTAAATATAAAAGAAAATAAAAAATGGTAATAATACTCGACTAAATTGCAGTATTATATGGGACAAATACAGAGACTTTCAAAAACATAAAAAATACTATCCCCAAAATCTGTATTTATTATAACATTTTATATAGAGGTTTTAATATATATATATTAATATACCTTTGTGTAAACTTTAATTACTATATCAGCAAGGCCCTGGAGTAAGCATGCCAGCCCAGAGGTCAGTGGTGGCACCTCGGGTCACCAAGCGGGTGAGTGTATCCATCAAACCTCCAATCAGTGAAGGAAGGCAGAGCACAAGATTGTTTTTCGGCTATTGGCCAATCAATCTGTCATTCATCTGTCCAGGTTACTTTAAGAATAATTTGCAAAACTATTAGGGTTGGCAGATTTTTTACAGCTTCAGTTTTAAAGAACAGATGAATGAAAATGCTGCATCAGCTCTCCTCATTGCAGATCATGGTTCATATAACATGGAAAACATTTCGGATAAGCTTGCTTCCATTGTTCTTAGGAGGTCAAGTGTGTATACCCTTAACTTTCCTTTGAGAAGTCATTAACTCGATAAGCTTGAATAATAGAGTGAGTGCTGCAGTATTGGGTCTTTTTGTGAGGCTGTTTGAGAGCCACACTAGAAAATACCTGCAGCTCAAATGTAAAGCTGATGAGTTCTGCCAGGAACCTTCACGGCCTCTCACTTCCCATCAGCTGTGGGAGTGCAGTCCCTTCATGTGTTTAATGAAATGAAATGGATGGAATCCTCTTCTTTCATTCCACAATGTTCAGCTGTCCTTCAGCCATGCACCGTCTCATCACCACATAGCTCATGGAGACAAATGTTGTCTTTTCACCACATGTGTAAATAGTGAAGCCTTGGTGACAGCTGCGATCAATAGCTATTAAACTGTTGAAGGTCTAAGATAAGCCATCGGATTTATGGGAAATGCATCTTAAAGGATTTAATGTATTTTTTTAATTATGTGATGTAGTCTGTCGGGCGTGCACTTTTTCCTATGCATGATGCTTTCTCTGTGCTTTTGAAGAGCATCTTGTTTTTAAAATTATCACAAAACATTGAATAAGTACATCATTGCACTGCTTCTTGACGCTGTAGAGTAGGGCTGCACGATAAATTGCAATATTTAATGCGCATCTTGTCAGTAAAACCGGTTCTGTAATCAGCGGTAAATCTCCATCACTTGTACGCTTTCACATGGAGCAGCGTTTACTACACAGAGACGTTGTTCTCTGACAAGCTGCGCAAAGCATGCATGAAATATGATTGTTGTTTTTCGCATCTTGTCAGTCTGTGTAGTAAATGCTGCTCCATGTGAAAGCGTACAAGTGATGGAGATTTACAGCTGATTAAAGAACCGGCTTTACTGAAATGATGCGCATTAAATATTGCATGCGATTTATCGTGCAACCCTACTGTCGAGGCGGGATTTTATGGTCCATAGACAACTACAGAAATGCCTAAACGAGCATAATATGATCTATGTTTAATTAATAACTGCTTCAAATTAAAATGGAGCAAACTGATTGATCACAAAAGTTGCTTTGCTTTTCCTAGCTTCTTTTTAAAACATGCATCACTTTTCCTTGGTAGGATCCTTTGTGGAAGGTGCGCCGCAGTCAAAAATTGGACATGTCTGCCCGTCTGGAGCTGCAGTCAGCCTTGGAAGCTGAAATCCGTGCCAAGCAACTGGTTCAGGACGAGCTGCGCAAGGTTAAAGCTGCCAACATCTCTTTCGAGGGGTAAGTCTTTGATTCTGCTATAATAAGCGACCTTTAGATCGCAGTTCTAAGACTCTGCTTCTGTTTAAATAAACTGACCCGAATACTTTTGGGCACAATAGCAGGTAGCTTGGTGCACGCTGTGTGTGTGTTCAGTCCCATGTGCACATTATGAAAGAACACGATATTAATTAAAATGATTCAGATTTTTCTGGTAGTCTAACTTTTTGGACTTTCTCGCCTAAAGCAAACTGAAGGATACAGAAGCCAAGAACAAAGAGTTGGAGGAACAGCTCGAGAATATGAAGAAGGAGATGGAGGAGAGCCGCTCACGATCAGACAAAGGTGAAAATGATGATTATGACTTTTCCCTTTATATGCAAAACTTTATATAATATATATATATATATATATATATATATATGATATATTCATTTATATGATAGATTTACTGAGTGTCCATTAACCATGAGATTGCATATTATCTCATCTCATCAAATGCTGGCAATTGTTAAATTAATCAGTTCTTTTATAACTCCATATTGCGCCTGAAAATGTATTTTTTCTTCCCCCACTCAACTGTAGGCCTGAAACTGCCAGACTTCCAGGACTCCATCTTTGAGTACTTCAACACCTCTCCCCTCACCCATGACCTGACGTTCAGAGTGAGTGTTTCTGAGAGCATCTGGCCATCTGCTACTGCCTTACATGCATTAACAAGCTTCTCTCCATTCATTTCATCATCCTAATGTCCTCCGGCCTCAGAAAACCAGAGACCTAAAAGAGTCTTTATCTAAACGAAGAGGTGACGTCAGTAGTGGTCAGATGGAAACATTGGAGCATACACGTGTTTACGTGCAGATAGTGGATACTGGTTCTGATGTCCCTGATCGTCTCAGGTGCACAGATAGTAACTGAAAGGCTTTATTTGAAAAGTAAAGTTATTTAAATTGTTTTTGTCACCATTTTTTTGGGTTTAGGATATTACCCTAGTCATTGGAATTCTATAAAAACCTTGTTGCTATCTAACCATGTAGTTCTATTCTAATTAGATCCATTAATTATCCCCCTTTTACCTGTCTGGAGTTTCCAGGTTTGATTTCAGATGCTATATCAAGTTCAAAAACACATATCACGCAGTCAGTTCCTGCTGCTTTTGAGCTCAAGAGCAAGTCCCATGTTGACCGTAGCCTGGTGTGATATGAGGCTTCCTGCCCTGCCTCATCCTGAAATCACCAACTCGCAACAGTTATTATGTAGCTTTCAGTCACAGTTTACATTGGAACAGTAGCCGATGGATTTACTACAGTCACAGAGTCAGTTCAGTTCATGGCCAAATGGTCCATCATGCTTTGATTTGCCTAATCAGAGACCAACTCAACCGGACAGTTGTATTTTTGAAACTCGTGGGATTATAGGGAAAGTTCATAAAGACAAAAGCTGTGTCACCTGTCGTCTTATTTTTGTTCCCTTAACAAAAGGAATCTGTCTCCTCCTCATCCGCATCTTCTCTGCTTGCATTTTGGGATGAAGTAAGTTTGCTGAACAAGGGTCCTCCCTCCCTGTGATATTTAACTTTTGGCAGGAGTGATCTGTCCGCAGACAAAGTTCATCTAATGTTTGTCTAAATAAACAGCACTCATGTTACTTACTATATGTTAATCATGTTTGACTCACCATTTAAGGCCAGACATTGACCATACAACTTGCATTCAGAATAACCAGCACCCCCTTCAGTTTGTTACATCTATTTTGTCTGCTGACTGTGTTCCTCTGCCATATTGCATCCAGACCCTAGAACCAATTGAGTCTAATTGTAGGTGCTTAACGTTAGAGACTCACATTTAGCATCCAGCAGTTAGTATTAACCACCTTCCCACTGCCTTCTAACCTCTTAAACGGCTAATGTTAATAACGTTACCCTCCATTAGTCAAGTCTGCACATGCACTAAGCCATTAGTTAACTCTTAAGAGCCCACTAGGACAATAAACATCCATAATTCAGAATGAATGGCTAAGGCAACCAGCTGTAAAATGAATCAAATGAAATAAAATGAATGAAAGCTGATTAAAATGTGGGAGATTTTTCATTAATATTTATAACCTACCAATATAGGTGATGATGGTAAGCTAATTGAACATGAAAATAATGAAGTTAAAAGTGATGTCAATTAATTTTGTATGTATTTTCATTACCTGCCAGTCTTTGTGCATCTTAAATTTCACCCTTATTTGATACCACTGTGCATTCACGTTGCATAGATATAGAGTTTGACCATATCAGTATGTTTTGTATTGTATTGTGCTTGGTAAGTATTATTTGTGCATAATTTTGGGGCTCAATTGCAGATAATGTTAGCCAAGGATGGTGCATTTGTGTTTACAAATGCATCTGAAGTTGAATTATAGATGGCATAGGATTCATTAGTGTTTCCTAAGACAAAATACGCTGTTTGCTCATGTTTTGGATGAGAGACTTAACACTAGGAGTGTAACGATATACCAATACCATAGTTTGCTTTCACAATAATTTTAAACAGCACTGTCATTTGTATTATAATATTGTATTAATAGGTATAAACCTTGTGCTCATGACTTTCATGAGTAAGCACATGACTTCTGAACACTCCTTAGTTATGAGTGATCTCTGTCCCATTGTGACAATGTTTGCGTCACTTGAGTCTGTTAGTGTAGTAGCATTTTGAGGAAACCAAAGTCTGTTTTTAAAGCTTTTGAACTCATCTGCTGCCCATAAAAATAGCCCCCAGCGAATGATGCATACTCATTTTGAGCTGTTTCCCAACTGTGGTCTTTCCCTCAGACGAGCTCCGTCGGTGATATGGACACCACACCTCAGAAGACGGACATCCCCACTTCCTCCCAATCAGTGACTTCAGAACAGGATGTGAGTGTCCACCTAACACTTCCTGTTACATTCTGCTGCTCTCAGACTTTCTCTCTGATACACTGGTCATTGATTTTGTCATTTCCTGAATAGTAATGGATAGGACAAAGCTTAACTTTTTTTTTTTAAATGCTGAAAGGATTTTTTTTTTCTGAAAAATAAGCTCTGGAATATACATGTTTTGGTATTGCACATTTTATATTTCTTTGTTTTATTTGCTAGAAATATATGGAATTTTTATTCATGGGATTGTTGTATTAATCCTTTAGGAGCCAGTCAAGTCTCAGGCGACCACCCCTGCTGCCCCTTCTCCAATCTATCAGCCCACACTCAGCGCACCAAAGGTAAACCCCCACCATATGATGTGTCCGACTCATCTTTAGCCTGCTTTCTAAGTCTGTCAGCGTATTATTACCATCTTTTCAACATCAGCATGCATCCATTCCTCTGACTGTTAATATTTCCTTTGTCAACAGCCTAAAGCTCATCAGCTAAGCATTAAGACTTTCTCCAGCCCGACCCAGTGCACTCACTGTACCTCCCTGATGGTGGGCCAGACCCGACAGGGTTATGCCTGCGAGGGTGAGCGGAGTATTAATGATAAATAAGATCAGAGACGGCGTCTCCAAAATGGTGGTTTGGGGAAATGACAAAGAGCTTTTGATCTAAGATGAAATATTGAAATGCCAGTTTCACTTGTCACATTTTTGAATGTTTGGTATTTCTCCCTCCCTCGCTGAATCTCTTTTAGTATGCTCTTTCATCTGCCACGTGTCCTGTAAAGACAACGCGCCCCAGATTTGCCCCATTCCTCCAGAGCAGGCCAAGAGGCCTCTGGGTATTGATGTGCAGAGGGGCATTGGCACAGCGTACAAAGGTTTCGTCAGGGTGAGAATGATAATAGAAGTCAAGTTTCTGCCACTTGTTTTTATTATCTCACCTGTACCCTCGCATTGAATTTGATTGTATTTCCTACTGAATGTTGTACTGAATGTACATTAAATTGCAGTATGGGTTCGCTCCTCTTTCAGATCCCGAAGCCCACAGGAGTGAAGAAGGGCTGGCAGAGGGCATATGCTGTTGTGTGTGACTGTAAGCTCTTCCTCTATGAGGTGCCAGAAGGGAAGTCCACTCAGCCTTGTATGATGGCCAGTCAGGTCCTCGACTTGAGGTCAGGATTGGTCACATTCTCAAATCATATATATACTTAGACAGTCATCAATTAATGTTGTAATCTGTAACAGTACGGTTCAAAAGTTTGTGGCCTGAAAATGTATTTGGGGGCTTTCACACTAGCACTTTTGGTGTGCATCCGGGTTATTTGACGTTAGCGGTTTGGTTCGTTTGTTTTATAAACTGTGGTGCGCACCTGCGACCGTACCCGAGTCTGCATAAAAAGGTGGTCTCGGGTACAGTTCATGCGAACTCTGGAACAGTTCGCTTCTGATGTGAATGCGGTCTAAATCACGGGAGTAATATGCTGTTAATAATTTATGAATTGGTCAAACTGTGTATTTATGCTCACTCACTTTTCTGAAAAGTGTGGCCGTGTTGGAGCAGTAATGTGCTGCAGACGTGTGCAGTGTAAAAAAGGGTTATCCAAGCATTAATTGAAAGGAAAGCCCCTTATACATGAGAGCAATCATTTGTAGCACAAACTTACCCCAAACTTTTGAATGGTAGTGTTAATGAAGTATGCCATGATCAAAAAAAAAAAAAAAAAAAAAACTACAATATTTTGTGACATTGTTTCTTTCATTTCCTCACAGAGACGAAGAGTTCTCTGTAAGCTCTGTGTTGGCATCTGACGTGATCCATGCCAGTCGTAAAGACATTCCCTGCATATTTAGGGTACGCGCCAAAACGTGTCCTGTTCCTTAAATGATTCAATGCTATATTTGGCTAATCGTGCATCCTGATAATTAACAATATTTGCTCTGAACTGCACAGGTAACGTCATCCACTTCGAACTCTCCAATCCGGCCCTTGCCTCTGCTGGTGTTAGCTGAGAGTGAGACGGAGAAGAGGAAGTGGGTGGGCATCCTAGAGGGCCTGCAGAACATCCTGGTCAAGAACCGCCTGAAGAACCGTGTGGTGCATGTCCTGCACGAGGCCTACAACAGCAGCCTGCCTGCCATCAAAACTACACTCTCTGCTGCCATCCTAGGTGAGTACAGCGTTAGGGAGCCGGTGATCTTATTCTCTGAGATTACCAATCCACTAATCAGTTAGTCAATGGATCAGTGTACTTTCAATGGAATTAGTCTAAACTAATCAATCCAATTTCCTTCATTTTCAGGAGAATAACAAGCATTGCTTCATAATGTTTACAAAAAATGCCGTCACTATCACTTTAAGGGTTGACACTTTGTATTCACAAATATTTTATTCACAAATCGTATCTGTCCTGCTTTTGTCTCTACAGATCGAGAACGAATTGCGCTGGGGACAGAAGATGGCCTGTTTGTAGTCGAGATTACTAGAGATGGTACGAGTACTCTGTATAGCACACGTTTAGTTCTTTACCATTATTTTCACTTGTGATAAATTTCCCATGATCCTTTTTTCAGTCATTGTTCGTGCCGCTGACTGTAAAAAAATCTGCCAGATTGAGCTCATGCCCAAAGAGAAGATGGTGGCCCTGCTTTCTGGCCGCAGCCGCCATGTCCATTTATACTCCTGGGCGGCACTGGAGGGTGCGGATGTAAATTGCGAGGCCAAGTTGGCTGATACAAAAGGCTGCCAGGCTATGACCATAGGTACCCTACGCCCTGGTGGCCCAGCGTGTCTCCTAGCAGGAGTGAAGCGGCAGGTCATCTGCTACGAAATCACACGTGTAAAGCCCCATCACCGTAAACTGTGGGAGGTGCAGGCACCTGGTATTGCCCAGTGGCTGGGTATTATTCGTGATCGGCTGTGCGTGGGTTACCCGTCAGGCTTCGCTCTGCTGGCCATGCAGGGCGAGTCGTCACCGGTGAGTCTGGTGAGCCCGGCAGACCCCTCACTAGCCTTTTTGGCCCAGCAGCCTCTGGACGCGCTGCACGCTATGGATGTGGGGCCCAATGAACTGCTCCTGTGCTTCAGTCAGCTGGGAGTGTACGTGGACGCAATGGGACGCCGCTCTCGAACCCAGGAGCTGATGTGGCCCGCAACACCGCTTGCCTGCAGTAAGTGTCTCCAAAGTGCTTGTGTGGGAAGTAAAACATAATTGGTGGAATTATCTAAGCAACAGTTTGTTTTCATGTTTTCAACCCTCCTGAATTTGAATTCTTAAATATTTCCATTTTTCT
Source organism: Carassius gibelio (assembly GCF_023724105.1). Lineage (NCBI taxonomy): Eukaryota > Metazoa > Chordata > Actinopteri > Cypriniformes > Cyprinidae > Carassius > Carassius gibelio. The sequence goes on along the minus strand of NC_068390.1, from coordinate 12,653,526 downwards.
TAAGTTAGACAATAAGAACATGGTACTTGAGAAGAATTTTATTCTTGGCACTATTTCGGGAATCGGGCCCCAGATGTTTTTCAGACAGAATAGTGACCCATCCAGCCTCTGACCCAGTTTCGAGACACGTCCGGCAGTCCTTTGAGAACAACATCTTGAACGACTTGCTCTGTGCATCCTTCTGCTCTGACCATGAGCATGAGATCTCAAACCCATATTCATTATTTTCAGGCTCAAACTCGAACTACCTGACAGTGTACAGTGATTATGGAGTAGACGTGTTTGATGTCCACACCACAGAATGGGTCCAGACCATCTCATTAAGAGGAGTGAGTGAAGGATCCTAATTTTACAAGTTTCTGAATGCTTGTTTCGAATTGAACTGTTTGTATTATTGATTCAAAAGCTGATCTAACTTGAAACTGTGTCTGTAGATTCGGCCCCTGAATGTGGAGGGCAGTCTGAACCTGTTTGGCTCTGAGCAGCCCCACCTCATCTACTTCAGAAACAACTCCTCAGGTCTGATCCCACCCCACACACACTTCACCATGTCAACGTTCAACATTATTCTTTCAGAAAACACTGAATGAGTCTGTGTGTAGATGTAAATGCCAATTTGTTTAAAAACTCAATGTGAGCCGGTAGATAGAAATGAATAAGGACTAATTGTTCATTAACGAGAACTCTGAATCAGTGCATAGTGGTGAATAATAATTTGTTCATTTACAAGATTTGTTCAAAAGCACTGACTCGTTCACCACTGGGTCTCTTCATAAGATCAGCCCAGGTAATGAAATGTACGGCTCCACTCTTTGTGGTCCATTTACAATTCACTTCCTGCTCACTTTGGCAGATTGCCCTCTTGATAAAGATGCTTTTGTTTGGTGAACTAGAATGACCTCATTTGTCACACCTCCTCTAGGCCTGCTGCCAACAAGATCCACAGTATGTTCAGACACAGCGGCTTTAGAGCTCAAAAACCCAGGGCTGCTGTAGTTTGAGCCACAGCCATCTTTCTCAACCTCATTCACACTTGTTTCCAACAGATGGCTGTGATCTGGCCATCCCTGAGACCTCAGACAACAGCAAGAAGCTGATGGTGAGGACACGCAGCAAGAGGAAGTTCCTTTTTAAAGTACCGGAGGAGGAGCGGCTGCAGCAGAGAAGGTCAGGTGGCTTCAGGAGTAGACCTCTCACACTGCCGCACTTCTGCACTGCTCCGAATTCAATGTGTCATTGTTGTCTTCAACAGGGAGATGCTGAGGGATCCTGAAATGAGATCCAAGCTGATCTCCAACCCCACCAACTTCAACCACGTGGCTCACATGGGGCCAGGCGACGGCATGCAGGTCCTCATGGATCTGCCTCTGGTAATGTCTTAAAGCTGGACACTGGGAGATCAGCTTCAGCTGTTTTGAGTTTATTTAAATGTATAATAACACGTGGTGCTTAGAGGGCCCTTGCTTGGTAACATACAGTTGTCATTTTAAAATCCGGATGGGATGACCCATCAGCTGAAGATTTTTGGAAATCCCCATCCTGCCAATACCAGTGTCACCATTGTGCCCTCGAGCCCAGGTCTCTGAACTTCCCTCCACATTCTCACATTGGCTGTCTCTCACTAATCTGACACATCCAATTCAAAGTCACGAAGCCGTTTCTAATAACCCAGTCACTTGAAGCGGGTTTTATTGCTGAAAGGTTTAAATGTGCAGTGCTAGGGGATCCCCAGGAGCAAATTTGAGAAATACTGTTATAATTATGAAAGGGATCCGAGAACCACTTTTTATTCAGACCCATAGACTATAAAAACATGGACGTAGAGTGTGTGACGTCACCTGTAGACTCCTAATGAGAGTTTTTGAAGCTCAAAGTGGGCAGAGCGGGCTGTCGCCATCTTGGCAGCAATTTACCATGTGTCTCTCCCGGATAATCGAAAATTGGCAAAAAGGCTGGAGCTGGTTGCTGAAACTACACCCACCTATCTCGACGGTAGGGTCAGCAGCAGCAATCCACCTGTCACTCAAGTGGCCACGCCCTCAATTATGAAGAACTTTAAAACTTAAAATTATTTAAACTGATGAGTTATAAAAATAAAATAAAAATATTCACCCTCCTTACAGTTATTTTGAAGGGCAAAATGAGCTATATAGACCAAAACCACTTTTTGTACCAAACTGTGAACATGTTTTTTTCTGCTGTAAAATATTTACACACAGCCAGCCTCTAGCGGCCAGTTGAGGAATTACAGTTTTAGTCACTTAAGTGTAGGCTTCACGAGAGAGAGCGAGAGGTTGCCACTCATCCAGACCATTTTCATTTTAATTCATACTATGTAAAATAACATCATTTTACTTTTCTACTATTCAGCAGCACCATAACACCGCTAATGAATATGCAACACAAAACCTACAGCACAGCCATTGCAGTCTGATTCACGATTCTGAACAATCTATCATTTTAAGATTAATTTTGTTATTTTTACATTAATTAAGGCCAATTAATGGACCTCAAAAAAGCTTAAATTTAAAATATACTCTGCTCACAATTTCCAGGGAGAATGATTATACCGTTGATGCATTGTAAGTTGTTTTTTAAGAAGGGCTTCCTAAATAAGCAAACTAGATCGGTTTAGATTTAGTCCTTCTCCTAAATCTGATTCAGTCCTTCAGCTTTGTGCAAAAGATGCCAAATGAGCAGTTTAAATCCTGAATCTGAGAACTTGAGGCTGTTTTAAGAAATGTTATTAAGATCAGATTGGCTCTTGAATGTGCTTCTGTACAGCTGGGTCTGTGAGGACGCTCAAATAAAGGGCTGTGTTACTCATCCTAACATCCTTTTCTTTCACTATACTGCACAGCACCAAAGTCTTTCCCTTCTCTCTGCATGTTTCTTCTTCAAAGCCAGCCAGCTCCACTCTTCCACCCTCACACCCTTTTATCTGTCTCTTTTTCCTCTTCCCGTCGCTCCTTCTGTTTTCGCTCTGGTCCTGGATTCGCTCTGTCCTCTGGTTGTGGCAGCAGCAGAGCGAGACTCCCTCCCCCTCATCCTCTCGCCACCATGCCCTGATCTCCCCTCCGACCAACTTTGAGCACGTCTATCACATGAGTCCCGTCTCTGCCGGGCTCTATCTGCAGAAAGAGCCTTCCTCCCAGCAGAGCCTACTTCAGTTCTCCTCTTCCTCCTCCTCTCCTTCCACATGCTCCCTGGGAAGGGTAGGCTAGCAACACCCCTCCCCACCCCACTTCCTGTTCCTCCCCGTTCCCCATCCCTCCCCCACCACACCCTCCAGGCCCTCCACTTCCTCTCCTCCCTGTGTTATACCATCCCTGTCCTGCCGAACTCTTTGTTCATGCTTGAGTGCAGTGACTTTGATTGGTTTTGTTTTTTGGGGTGACTATTTAAATGAGCGATTTTCGAAGAGTTCACCCAAAAATTAGCTCAGTAGCCATTGACTTCAGTAGTAGGAAAGTTAATACTATGGAAGACAATTGGGGACCAGCAACTGTTGGGCTACCAACATTTAAACAGAAGAAAAACTTGTACAGGTTTGAAACAACTTGATGTTGATGAGTTAATTGTAATGAATTTTCATTTTTGGGAGAAGTATCCCTTTTAAACAGTTTGAAAATATGTAATCAAATTAAAAAAATGCAAAGTTTAAGGTAAAAAAGTCAAGTCAACAGTTTTACTAATGTAATTTGAATTGCATGATTGTTAGTGTTGTACTGTTGGCTTATCAGTTTGCTAATGTCAAGCTCTGTTGAAGTCAGAGGACTGAAGACATTAAAATACACACGCCTCACACTTCAGCATGAAACACAAGTGTGTTACAATTGATCAATGTGAAATTGTTTCCAGATTAGGGCTCTCATAATATCAGTTTATCAGTGAAAATAATTTCTAACTTTTTTTTTTTTTTTAGCTAATGAATCACTATTAGCTAATCACTATATAGAATTTTTCTACTTCAACTAACATTTGTTTTTTTTATACATTTTAATTGTTTTGGAGTTTAAACTAGCTGCGTTTGTTAACGGCATTATCCTGTGTAGCTCTAGCATAACAATATTTCATTTTTTAGCTTTTATATCACTGTTATCGTCAATACCGATACATTGTGACACCTCTATTCCAGATAATGCTTGAAAATACTGTTGATTGAGGTTAACATCAACATTTTCCAAAATATTCCTTGAAAAATGACAAAATATAGTTTTTTCGGGTTTATAGAATAATTTGCGCATGAAACACACCCAAACCAAATGTTTGTGCTAGCAATAGACATCTTGTTTAAAAGTCAAAGAGTGTTTCCATGTCGTATTACACAAGTGCATGACTGGCGTACTCTAGACGTGTGTCTGACTTCCTGTTCCTGTGCTGCAGAGTGTGATGCCCTCTTCTCAGGATGATCTATCTAAAGACAAACCACGGCCTCTGTCCAGCATCTCACGGCAGCAGAGGAGTAAGAGCCACATCACCCGCACTGCCTCAGGTGGGTGCCGCTCATTAAACACACACAGTCCAGCTGAAACTGCCCATCTAAATGCTTGATCTGTATACCTTATTTAAAGGAGGAGGAGATTTTGGAGGAGCAGGGTCATCTCGCAGTATTTCTGATCAAGATCAAGACTTTGAGAGAGAGGTAAGAACATCTATCATCCACCTTAATGACCTCCCCCGGGATGTCAAATTTGGTTTTATTTCATTCGCCCCACATTTGAAAGTTTCTGGAGATGCATGATGGATGGTTAGAGGAGCTCTGAGGTGCTTTTGGCCGCTCAGTGAGTTTTCTTGTGTCCTGATTTTGTGGTCTGTAATAACTGCCCCAGTTCTCTCACGGTAGATCCTGCTACAGCTGGAAACCACTGTTATTTTAGTTTTATAAAAGTATTATTTTAGTATTATATAGTATTTATGCAATTATATCATTTATTAATATTTATCAATTATATCAGTTTCCATTTTAATATTAGTATAAGATTGTCATTTTATATACTAATTTTTTTTCTGTTTATCTTTCGTTTTTATTTTAGCATTATTTATATACTATTATAATATTAATATTTTAATATTTTATCATTTTAATTTAAATAGAGTTGGTAACTTTTTTTCTATTTAGCTTTCTTTTCTTTTTTTAAAAGATATTACAGCATGTTTTTTTATTTCATTTTAGTGTAGGATTTAGAGTAAATTAATTTTTTAATCCAATATTAAAATGTATTTCTTTTTTTTCTTTTTTTGATTCAGTAAATTTTAACTTAATTTTAATTTAAGATTAAGAATTTTTTTTGTGTGCATACTTGTATGAAAAATTGTGTACATTTTAGTTTTTTACCTAATATTTCGATTGAATGTTTTTATTTCAGTTTTATTTAATCGTAATTCAAAATTAGGTTAGTATTAAGATTAAATAAAACTGAAATAAAAAAAATTATATATATATATATATATATATATATATATATATATATATATATATATATATATATATATATATATATATATATATATATATATAGCCTTTTTTAAATTTTTGATTAGCAATTATTATTTAACTTTTTCCAATAATATTCATAATATTTCCATTTTATTTCAGCTTTATTTCAGTTGCAGAAAACAATTTTATAATAGTTTTAGTTAACAATAATAAGTCTTCTGTAAATGCATGTATACTAGAATAATGTAAAAACCAACCTGACAACAAGCAACTGATCTGCTAATCTTGTTTCTTTTTCCTTGTTTTTTTCTCTCTTCTTGCAGCCCGACTCTGACTCGACCAAACATTCCACCCCCTCCAACAGCTCCAACCCCAGCAGCCCCCCGAGCCCCAACTCCCCCCACCGCAGTCAGCTCACCCTGGACAGCCTGGATCAATCCCTGGATGGCTGAAAATGACCGACTCCCCTTTTTTGTTTTTGCCCTGCACACACCGTAGACACACCCTCCCGTATCCATCTGCTCTGCTAGGACTCACTAAGAAGTGCCAAGACGCTTCCAAAAAGTCACCTGCTCAACCACCACAAGGGCCAAAGGTTTACCCCAAATCCTGCTGCTGGGTAGAGGCCTCGATCGCCACAAGAGCAGCGTGCTGGGTGTGTGCCGAGACAGGCGTAGGCGAAGCCACCGAAAGAAAAAAAGATGAAACACTGCCCCCTGGTGGAGATGTCCTGGTATTACAGATTAGCAGCATGATGGACTTTTATTTTATTTTAAATCTTAATTCCATGCCATGCTCCTGCAAGTTTTATTTTTTATTTGTATTAATATTATTATTATTTGCTTTAGTAAATGAACATGCATTACATCTGCTGTCAGAATTGCTTCTGGATTCTTAGCTTCCCTTCACAGTATTGAATAGAGGGGAAAAAAGAGACTTCCTATGCTGTTTTTAAATGTATTATTATCAGGAACACTCATCAAGAGAGGAGCGTATCGGGAAGAGATAAACCGTGGATAAAATAGGACTGTGACGTTCTTATATAACCCGACTGGACCAGTAACATGATTCGTCACAGACCGGTGAAAATGTCTCATATGATCAGTAGATCGCTGACTGAGACTTTGGGGGTTTAAAGCCAAACCAGAGGGCACTTCTATTACTATATCATTTCTCTTTCTCTCTCCAGTTCTGCATTTAAACCAGCCTTTAAAATATTCATGTTTTAACTTCGACGTTTCCCTCAAAGATATCTAGTTCAGCTTATCACCCGGAGAGAAAAAAATAGAAAGCAACAAAAAGGAAGACTTTACATAGAGAGAAGTGTTTTAATAAAAATACAAAGGAGAACAACATACAGCTACAACTATTCATAGGATTTCAGTAGTTCCTCTTAAGCTGCTGCTGCTGCTTTGTGTGCTCTATTTAATAATAAAAGTTACAAAATATATATGTGATAAGGTTATCTCTCCATAGCCATGCTCTGATTCTGGTTTCTGATGTGTGACACATGCAAGCAGCCGTGTGGATCCGTCACTGTTGAAGACTCCTATCAGGACGCAGATATGAGTTTGTTTGTTGACATGGCATATCCATTATCACTCAAGTGTGCCTTCAGTGCCAACTAGTAATGAACTGTCCGCTAAAGCATTTCAGTGGTTTTGACGAGGCTGTCGGTCATGTATTATGTTGTCCCCCGCCCTCCTGAAACACTGTAAGACACTTGCACAGGTTTTAGTCTAAGGAAATGATTTTGCGTGAATGGTTTTTCCTGTACCTCCGGTTTCTCCCTCATACTTCACACGTCCGCTTCTTCAGACGGACGTTTCTCCACAGAACACTACTGCTTTTACTTTAAAAGAAAGAAAAACATAATGAATCACCGGTTGAAATCTTTGTAATTATTGACTTGTTAGCCACATAAATTTGAAAAAATAAATAAATAAAAGAGTACCTGTTGTGCTTTTTTTTTTTGGTGAGTTTGTGTGTTCTGAGAATTTTTTTTTTTAATTTTAAAAAAGTTAACGGTGTATTCTTCTCATATCAATACTTACTGACACTCTAGGGTAAACTTTACATTGTTTTGGCAGTTTTCATTTGATTTGTGCTAAGTGGTATGAACAGTCTTGACTGATATAATTAAGTTTTTTTTTTTTTTTTTTTTTAATTTCATAAACCATAAAGTTCAGTTAAATTTTTGAAGAATTCTATTTTAAATGTAAGCAATTTGTGTAAGTGATCATTTGAGGATGATCAAGAGTCACTGATGAATACACACAGGCATTTTTGCTTTTCTTTATATTGTTTTTTTAAAGAGATAAATATTATATATAATTGCAGAACTGCTTTCTGTTTGTCTGTCTTTTTATTTTCTAAATTGTATCACATTATTATTGGTCAAGAAATGCATATTATTTTACTATTTGATACACTGGTATGTACTTTAATTGCAGTTACAAAATATTTTGGATTTTTATTAATCTCCAAGGGTTAATTTAGTTAATGTTAATATACAGTATTGTTCAAAATAATAGCAGTACAATGTGACTAACCAGAATAATCAAGGTTTTTAGTATATTTTTTATTGCTACGTGGCAAACAAGTTACCAGTAGGTTCAGTAGACTGTCAGAAAACAAACAAGACCCAGCATTCATGATATGCACGCTCTTAAGGCTGTGCAATTGGGCAATTAGTTGAAAGGGGTGTGTTCAAAAAAATAGCAGTGTCTACCTTTGACTGTACAAACTCAAAACTATTTTGTACAAACATTTTTTTTTCTGGGATTTAGCAATCCTGTGAATCACTAAACTAATATTTAGTTGTATGACCACAGTTTTTTAAAACTGCTTGACATCTGTGTGGCATGGAGTCAACCAACTTGTGGCACCTCTCAGCTGTTATTCCACTCCATGATTCTTTAACAACATTCCACAATTCATTCACATTTCTTGGTTTTGCTTCAGAAACAGCATTTTTGATATCACCCCACAAGTTCTCAATTGGATTAAGGTCTGGAGATTGGGCTGGCCACTCCATAACATTAATTTTGTTGGTTTGGAACCAAGACTTTGCCCGTTTACTAGTGTGTTTTGGGTCATTTCAAGGGCATGTCCTCTTCAGCATAGGGCAACATGACCTCTTCAAGTATTTTAACATATGCAAACTGATCCATGATCCCTGGTATGCGATAAATAGGCCCAACACCATAGTAGGAGAAACATGCCCATATCATGATGCTTGCACCTCCATGCTTCACTGTCTTCACTGTGTACTGTGGCTTGAATTCAGAGTTTGGGGGTCGTCTCACAAACTGCCTGTGGCCCTTGGACCCAAAAAGAACAATTTTACTCTCATCAGTCCACAAAATGTTCCTCCATTTCTCTTTAGGCCAGTTGATGTGTTCTTTGGCAAATTGTAACCTCTTCTGCACATGCCTTTTTTTTAACAGAGGGACTTTGCGGGGGATTCTTGAAAATAGATTAGCTTCACACAGACGTCTTCTAACTGTCACAGTACTTACAGGTAACTCCAGACTGTCTTTGATCATCCTGGAGGTGATCATTGGCTGAGCCTTTGCCATTCTGGTTATTCTTCTATCCATTTTGATGGTTGTCTTCCGTTTTCTTCCACGTCTCTCTGGTTTTGCTCTCCATTTTAAGGCATTACAGATCATTTTAGCTGAACAGCCTATCATTTTTTGCACCTCTTTATAGGTTTTCCCCTCTCTAATCAACTTTTTAATCAAAGTACGCTGTTCTTCTGAACAATGTCTTGAACGACCCATTTTCCTCAGCTTTCAAATGCATGTTCAACAAGTGTTGGCTTCATCCTTAAATAGGGGCCACCTGATTCACACCTGTTTCTTCACAAAATTGATGACCTCAGTGATTGAATGCCACACTGCTATTTTTTTGAACACACCCCTTTCAACTAATTCAACTAATTGCCCAATTGCACAGCCTTAAGAGCGTGCATATCATGAATGCTGGGTCTCATTTGTTTTCTGAGAATCTACTGAACCTACTGGTAACTTGTTTGCCACGTAGCAATAAAAAAATATACGAAAAACCTTGATTATTCTGGTTAGTCACATTGTACTGCTATTATTTTGAACAATACTGTACAAAACAGTGGGAAATAGTGCATAGCGTCAAGTGTAAAGGACTCTCTTTCTCTTTCTCTCTCCCTCTCTCTATGAAAAATGTAACAATTTGATTTTAAAGTGAGAGCATGAATTACTTCGGGGAAAAATAGCTAACAATAATGCCTGAAAACAATTATGTAAAATGCCATAGAAAAATGTTCCCTGTAAATTTGTTTTAAATAAGTTGCATTTTTACATTTAAGGGGTCATATGATGCGATTAAAATTTGTCCTTTCTCTTTGGAGTGTTACAAACTCTTTGTGCATGAAGAAGATCTGTAAAGTTGCAGAGACTATTCTATATATTCTTTAGCAAAGTTAAGACTCGTCCACGCCCCACATGTCTATGTCACTATGTGGAAATATTTACTTAATGTTCACACAAAGAAAGGTGTAGTTTCAGTACCACAGTTAGTGTTGAAGCAGTCATGTCAGGGAGATGCTGTGTGTGTCTAGGAGAAACCAAAAGCACTTTATTGGAAGTCGTGGCCTAATGGTTAGAGAGTCAGACTTGCAATTGAGAGGTTGTGAGTTCGAGTCTCGGGCCGGCAGGAATTGTGGGTGGGGGGGAGTGCATGAACAGCTCTCTATCCACCTTCAATACCACGACTTAGGTGCCCTTGAGCAAGGCATCGAACCCCCAACTGCTCCCCGGGTGCCGCAGCATAAATGGCTGCCCACTGCTCTGGGTGTGTGTTCACAGTGTGTGTGTGTGTGTTCACTGCTCTGTGTGTGTGCACTTCGGATGGGTTAAATGCAGAGCATGAATTCTGAGTATGGGTCACCATACTTGGCTGAATGTCACGTCACTTTCACTTTTTTTTTTTTTTTTTTGGCCTTCTGAGAGTAGATGCATTCAGGAAGCTTTAAGATTACTAAGATTACTACGCATTTTATGGACGACTGTTTCATGAACCTAGGAGAGAAGGTAATTTTGACTTTGCTATGACAATCTGGTGCTTCTGAATCAGCTACTCTAAGTATGTTTTCTCATAAGTTTAAGTATTTGCTAATGAATGTTCAAATGCGGAGTTTTGCGCGCGCTGTGTGTGTGTGTGTGTGTGTGTGTGTGTGTGTGTGTGTTTGTGTGTGAGAGAGAGAGAGAGAGACACATGCCCTGGTTCCAGGCACATCCCTTATCCCTTCAAAGGGTTTACCCTCCAGAGTGAGAGCTTTAAACAACTGTTTCTTGAAGTGCCCTTCTGAGTCATAATCACGTGCCCACGGAGGCGCCGTCATCATAAGAGAGGGCCCTTTGAAGTGGCCAGTTCTGAGCATTTCGGTTATGAATTGTTTGCACTCCGAAGTGCCCTTCTGAGGGCAATATAACTTATACAGTTTGGAAGGCACCGAGGGTCACATCAGTGGAGTCAGCTGTTTTAACCATCCGTGGCTTGTGTACTGAAAACATATAGAGCTTCATCACTGTGTCTGTCTCGTCACTCTGCTCCTCCTTGAGCTTGAACTGATGTAAAACTAAGGACATTATTAACTGTCTTTACATTTATTTTGAAAGATGAAACTCGCGATTATTGAAAGGGGCGTTACATTTCGAACGAATGCTTGCGGTGTTCAGCCAATCACAATGCACTGAGTCAGTTGGCCAATCAGAGCAGACTGTGCTTGTCTTTTTTTATGCTTTAGTGACAATTCACATACAAATTAACAACAAAAGCAAAAATTGCAGACTGCACTTGTCAGTAGGAGGGACTTTAGAAAGCAACGTGTTTGAGAGAGGCTGGCCATAGAGGACCTATAGTATTCAGTATTAAAAAACATTCTGTTAAACCAAATACACAAAATAATGCTCTTTAAAAAAAACATCATATGACTCCTTTAAATATCATTTTAGAATTTTGTATTTATTTTTAACTAATTCTCTATTAATTAACATAATTTGTGTTATATAAGTGCTAATATCTTAAAATACAGCAGAAACACACACACAGAGACACTTCTCGGACTTTTATTTTGGCGACATGTTAAAACCAGGAACTAGCAGGAAAGAAATCTGACGTTTCATGTGTCGCTTTTCACTGTCATATTTCAAAGGTAAGTCTGTTACATCGTTATTATAAAATCATATTGCCCTTTTTTGTTTTTCATGGTCTAAGCAGCAAAATAAAGCGGATGCATATGCTTCTTACAAATGACAATGTTAGCGAAGCACGAAATGCCATAGTGGCAGGTTAAGATGACGGCAGCATATGGATATCAGATAAATAAAGAGACAGATGTGTCGTGTAGCTGAGCCTCTGTGGTACCAGAAATAGATCAGATGAAGCGGTACTTGTGTGTGTTTGTTTCAGATGACACGGGCCAAACCAGAGGATGATGAGTACTGGAACAGCTCCAAATTTAAAGCGTTCACATTTGATGATGAAGACGACGAGTTTTCACAGGTCAGTGGATTGTGTCAGTTGAGCTCTATGGCGTCCAAAGACTGTTTACCACTTTATTACCCATTCAGCCCTAAAACCAAGGGCGTAGTTTTGGTTTGTTTCTGTTTTTAAGCGGTAATTTGTGCTATCATACATACACACAAGGTTGGTTGCTAACATAACTGCAATAAATTAATAGCCTTAACAATTACTTGCATAGGATATTATATCATGTATTTTATATTATTTATGCTATAGATCTATAGTAATACAACATGCCATGAGAAGGCAGTCTAACTGAAATCAGTGTAAAGTCTAAACTCATACTAAATGTAAGAAATGTATTACAGCTGGTGCGAGCGCACCGGGCCCCGTGCTTGAGGGGGCCTCGCAGCAAATAGCAAATATATATAAGGCTAGCTTATTAATCCTTACCAGTCCAATAATGACTTTTTTATTATTATTAATCTTTTTGCATTTGTTATTAAAAACAACATCCTGCACATTTAGAAGCAATAGCTACAACATGCCACAGTTGTAATATACCTCTATAGGGAAAAATCTATTCCTCTAACATATTATCTATTATCAGTTAAAAAATTACCACAACAAATAAGCAAGTACAATAAAATGTGATAAAATCTAGTAACGTTGGTCATGCATAGTTTAAAAAGATTTTAATAAATGTTTGTAGTGCTGGTGCAAGATTGTTTTCTCCTCTTTTCATCAGTCTTTTTAATTTATGGGCTTTTTTTTTTAGATAATATTTCCTTCATAGCATTTTAAAGATTCAGTTTCTCTATAGAATTCAAATAGATCGCGGAGCATGTTCTTTCAGAATTTAAATCGTTGGCTTTTTGTTAGCTATTGAACAGATGTCAAAGCAAAAGTATGTATTTGTATTTGAACATAACGAACATGTTTACAGAAAGAGTGCATTAAAGTGGATAAATTAAAGGAATTAAATTAAACAAGGTGTCATTGGTGAGGAAAGATTGTTAAAAATCACAAACTGTTTTTAAAGTGAATATGGATTTTTTTATACAATGTTTGTATTGTATTTTTCCTCTCACACGTTGTGGTGTTGTTTCCCAGCTGAAAGAGTCCAAACGGGCCGTGAACAGCATCCTGGTGGGTGATGATGATGATGATGAGGATGATGTTGAGAGAGTCAGCTGGAGTGGGGAGCCTGTGGGAAGTATGCAGTCCTTTCTCTGATCTCTGCTACTGTCTTTACTGTCTGTCCTTCATCTGGATGCTCAACAGTTCTTATGTTTAGGCATCTCATGGTCTGTGAAGGAAACCGCCTCCAGTATCCGCTCGGGCAGTGAGCAGAGCTTCCCCAAAATAGACACCACTCCATCACTGTCCAAACAGGGGTCTGGATACTCCCTGAGCTCCCTGTTTAAAGGTAATCGACAGCGAAGGGTTCTTGAATGTTTTAGTTCAATCATTGTAGACCCACCAGTCTGATTTAGTTTATGTTCCCTCAGCGAAGAGCAAACCTGGTGCTTTCCAGTCCTTCTCTGAGTGTAAGTTCAAGTCACTGAAGCATTTAGAAAGATTTAGCCCGATATTAAGTGTGTTTGTTCACTGTTTTCTAGCTTTTAGCGACACATCTTCTAGAACATACGCACCAGAACTGAGGAAGCCCAAGTCAGAAGGAAAGGTAATATCTATGGACATGTTTATGGCGAAATTTGGGGTCGGTGAGATTTGTAATGTTTTTGTTCATCAAGGATACATTTATTTGATTAAAAATTAAATTAAATATATGCATTTAGCAGATGCTTTTATCCAAAGCAACTTACAATTCATTCATGCTAAGAAAATTTACCTAACATGTGTTCCCTGGGAATGAAACCCACAACCTTTTGCGCTGCTAATGCAATGCTCTACCACTGAGCCACAGGAACACCACAGATACAGTTAAATAGTCATATTTATTTAACAGTATTATTACAATTTAAAATTAATGTTTTGTATTTGAATATTAAATATAATTGAATCCTGTGATGCAAAGCTGAGTTTTCAGCATCAATACTCCTTTCTTAAGGTTACATGATCCTTCAAATCGGTCCAATAAGCTGATTTGATGCTCAAGAAACATGTTAAATACAGTTGTGCTGCTTAATATTTTTGTAGAAGCTCAGGAGTGTTTGATGGATAGAAAGATCAAAAGAACAGCATTTATTTGAAAATGTAACATTATAATTATTTATACGGTCACTTTGATCAATGTAATGCCTCTTTGCTGAATAAAAGTACTATTTTGAATGATAGTGTTAAGCTTGTCCAGAACTTTTCACTGTGCAATTAATTGTTTTTTTTCTGTAAGTTTCTAACATTGATTTGTTTTTTAAATGGTCATAGGATTTTGTGAGTGACCTGAGTCCTGAGGAAACCGTGAGGAGAATGCAGAAAGGACGGGTAGGGGGCAGCAAAGAGATGTATATAGAAATTATATTTACTGATTGAAGAGCTAGTGCACCAGAAAGTCAGGAGGTCTGATATAACAGGATAAAGCCATTCATTTTTTTTTTCTCTTTGTAGTTAATAAGTAGGTGGAGGCTCAGTTATTTCCATTTCACATTTTTAATAGAACCACACACTTGTAAAATATTTACTGTAATATAATAAAATATAAGTCACATATTAATGTTGCTTGCAACAAAAAAAAAGTATTTAATCTGAATATATGACCACTTTTGAATGCTTGTACATGGAAAAATTATTAAAATCGATCTTTTGCAGGCATTTTCTCTAGAAAAGTTCCGCTCTCTTCAGGACAAACTTCTTCTGCTGGATGAAGCAGTTGCTGTTTATGATGGCAACATCATCACTGCTGTGAGCAGCACATCTCTCACACACTCTATGTGGAAGCACTGCTATGATGGTGCATATCAATAGGAAAAGCTTGTACTTATTCACTGATCATTTACGTTTTCCTATTGCAGGTCTTGATATTTTTAAAAAAGTCATTAAGTAAAGGTGAGATGTTTTGTGATCCGTCATTCTGTCATCTGTCATTTTCACAATAAGTGAAATATTTTATAGAAAGCCAGGATTGTTGTTTTTTGTCATTGCTGCAGAAATCCTCTTTCGCGAGTTAATGGCGAGGGATGTGGCTTTGCGTCATTATGTTCACTATTTAAAAGAGATGGGAGAGCAAAAGCTTTTGGTCGAGTTACTGAAGTAAGTTTGCCGTTTAGATATTTAACTTCCCCTCGTAGTGAGTAACAGGTTAAAAAAAAAGTTGTGTCTTCATTGTTTTTCTGTAAGGGCAGTTGGCATCTTTTCATATTTTTGCATTCTTTATTTGATCTGAGTTGTATTGCTGTGTGTTTTATTTGAATAACGTTTATGACGTTGGTCACATGACTGTATTTTAGGGCTCTGGGCAGGACCGAAGATATGGCGGTAGGTACTAACTGCACTTACATACTTGTACAAACATCAGAACCCACATGACCGTATGTACTCAACCCTTTATAGCAGTGCCGCCTCCAGGTCATATGACTAAATCTGACTCGCTTCAACAGAAAGCACCTCCCAATTCATGGGTGCTTTCTTCAACTGGAGGGGAGAGCCCAGTATATTAACTAACTGAAATGCAAACACTTCCTCTTTCATGTGCTCACATGCACTGTAGTACCAAATTTTCCCCTGTGAAAAGTAAACCTGGAACCGATGATGCAAACATTTTTCATCTAGATTAAAAGTACTTCAATAAATAAGTTTAAATACCATGGAAGTGAAAAGAGGAATAAAATGGCCTTAACAAAATGACCACATTCTGCTTTTGTCTCATTGACATTAAATGTCTAAAATGAAAGTGAAAAGAGGGGAAGTTGGACATTCTAATAAAATTTTTGGTAACTGTTTACATCAAGTAGATTTACCATAAACAGATTAGCAACAGTATTTATTCATCTGTAAACATTAGTTAATAAAAATACAATTGTTCATTGTTAGTTCATGTTAGCTCAGGTTGATTAAATAATATTAGCAGACGCAGCTTTTGATTTTAATAATGTATTAGTAAAAGTTGGAATTAACATTTACAAAAATTCATAAATGTTTAAAAAGTATTTTTCAGCATTTCCATCTTACTTTGTGTCTTCAGTAATTAGTAGTAAAGTTTCTGTTTGAACACACGCATTAAACCGGCTTCCTTTTTATTTTCAACAGTTGATGCATTACAAAGAACACTTAAATATTAAAGATGAAGGTCGAAGAAGAGACTTCCTTAAGAGCTGCCTCAGGTAAAGATCTTTCAGACTGATTCAACAGTCTCCTGCTGATCTTTAGTGATCTGTGGGGTCTCTCTGTTTGTTCTCAGCCTTCCTTTCTCTCAAGATGATGCCACTCACGTTCAAGACCACTATACACTCCTCGAGAGGCAGATCATCATAGAGGTGACGGTTGTTTATTATTCACTTATATTATATCATATTACACACATTTTAAAATAACAGTCAGTGTGTCTGATTTCTGGGTTACTGTATTGAAAGTATCTTTAATAATCTGGTAGATAATAAAATGTACAGATTTAACAAATATTAATTGATTTTGTAACTTGCATGTAGCCCTAGACCTTTTTTTTTTTTATAAATGGAAAATTAGGAACCATTGTAATATGTTTAGACACATGATTTTGTTGATAAAGCAATTTGTAGGTGTCTTTTTTTTTTTTTTTTAGTTTAATGCTAGATTCATAATATTTGGCTAATATAATAAGCTGAGCTCATTGTTGCTTCTGAGACAGAGCATCGCTGCACACACATGCTCTGAGAGTTTCAGAATCTGTTAATATGAGCACTCAATGTGGATGTGAGAAGCACAGACGTGAGAAACTAGCTCCCAGAAGGGTTTTAATTAGGGTGGATCAGGTGTGTTCACTGTATTATTTTTTAATTTTGTTTGTGGATCTATTTTTTCAGGCTAGTGACAAGAAGGCAGATGGAGAAATCTTTAAGAAGTTCCCTAGAAAAGCGTCCATCCTTAATATGCCAATCATCACCACACTGTACTACTCCTGCTTTTACCATTACGGAGAGTCCGAGGTACAAGCTCCTGCTTCACTCCTGCCCTGAATTGTAAAATATTATGCAGACTAATGGAATATATTCTACTATACAGTATGTCATCTAGAAATTTTATATAATGAAGTAATACAATATACACTACTGTTTGAAAGTTTGGGGGTTGGAAAGATTCTTGTTTTAAAAGAAGTCTCATCAAGGCAATGATTAAAGATATTGCGAAATATTATAAGGATTTAAAATTAATTTTAAAATGCTATTCATTGTTGTGTCGCAAAGCTGAATTTTCAGCATCATTGCTCCAGTCTTCAGTGTCACATGATCCCTCAGAAATCATTCTTAGATGCCGATTTGCTGATCAGGAATCAATTCTTAACATCAAAGTTCAAAACATTTGCCAGCATTTTTTTTTTAAACCGTGATTCATTTTATATATAATTTATTGTATTATATTGAGCTTGTCTTAGTTTGTGGCTTATTAATTTGCTAATTGACTAATTCATTGTCTTGTACATATTAATTTCCCACAGCTTCAGAGAGTTATTAGCCATTTAGAAATAACAATATATCTATTGTTTTGTAATCTGAAACCTAACGAGGTTCATTGTGTGATTTCTGAAAAGTGCCATTTTTAAAGAAATGTCTCCTGGTTTGATACCTGTAGATTTTAAAGTGTTGTTTAAATCTCCAGATACTTGTTGGGCAACTGTAATCATTTTCATTCTTTTCTTCTTCTACAGGGAACCTTTAGCAGCCCTTCGAACATTCGAAAAACTTTCCGGGTAAAATAAACAGTCATATGTCATCAAATTACTCATAAATTATTATTATTAATTGTGTTCAACATTTACAGCACCATCAAAATCTGGACACACTTACTCATTCTGTACTAATACTTTTACCAATAATTAAGTAATCAAAACTGGAAGTGGTTGAACTGACAAGTGACCAAAAACATTCTTCAAAGTCATCTTGATTCCTGTTCTTATACTATAGTTTTCATATTTGACTACGAACACCTGCACCTTTAGATGTTTCTACAGACATTAGAAACAAATTCATTCAAGTGTATCTAGACTTAGACTAGTCTTAATCTAATTAAATTAACCATCCATTTTTTTTTTCTTAAGGATCTTAAATACATTTTTAAAGTCCGGTATAAAAAACGTTTGCAGATTTCAGAAAAGCAGTACATTCTCACGGCTCTTGGCGCCAGAGCGAAGCTGAGGTCCTGGTTTGATGTGGATAGTCTGTTCAACACCAAGAACTGGCTGGGATACACCAAGAAAAGATCTCCCATTGGCTTCCACAGAGTGGTGGACATCCTGCATAAGAACAGCGCCCCTGTAAACGTATGTCAGTCTCCGTGTTGTAATAAACCTGCTCCGTTTCCTCGCGTGCACTTCATCAGGCTGTCCCATGATCTGCAGGTGCTGCAGGAGTACGTGAACCTCATCGACGACCCAGACCTCAAACTCAGCGGGGCTCTGAAATATAAATGCCACGACATCGTCATTAACGTGAGTTCATTCTCGAGTCGCTTTGGCAGCGTTTACGGCTCTCTCGGTGTAAATCACTGCGTTTGTGTTGTTCATTCAGATATACAGAGACCTGAAGGACCGGCAGCAGCTTATTGTTTACAGAGAGAAGCTAGAACGAGACTCGCCTGAATACAGGAAGATCCAGCAACTCCTTAATAATGTGGTAAGAGGAAGCGAGCCTCCACTTTTGAGACATTTTCTGATTCACATTGTATTATGAGAAGGTTTGAGGAGAAATCTTGAGAAACACCTTACAGTAATTTATCAGTGTATTCTACTGGTCACTTCATCTGTTGCAATGCAAAACTGTGTTTGTGTAAAATGAAGAAATTGAAGATTTTTTTTTTTTTTTACTCCAGCAAATCAGATGGAAAAACTGACACTTGGACCCAGACACGAGGCAGTGGTGAACAGATGCTCTTTAACAGACAATGTTACACAAAAAACACTATGAAGCTGCTTAATATTGAGTTAATCCTGAACAAACCGGACTGAGATCCTCACAGGATTTGAACATTTCAGGAATCAGTATTCTGAGTGATTCTTTTGCAAATGTATCTGTTCAATGTGATTAAACTGCCAAATGTCCCTCTGCCAACTCTAAAGATGAACATTTCTAAAGAAATAAGAAAGTATCAGTGGTTGCTGACGTGAACAACATAATCTTCAACCCCTCACACCTTTTTGTTTGCCTGTATATGGATTTCTGAACATTCCTTGCCCCTCTTTTTTATTTTTTATTAAAAATAATACGCTACTGAACTGTTTATATAGGTTTACTGGTAAAAATGTGACTGAAGATTTGAATGCTGGTAAGATAAAAGCTGTTAAAGATGTTTTGAGTGATTCAGCAGTACAGATTTGACTCGATTGCAGGATAACCACAGTTTCTGTAAATGGAGGGTGATTTCTAATGACAAAGTGTATAGTAGCAGTATGAGCTGGGAAGTCCCCCTGTGGCATTACTTTAGGTCTTACAATAAACTGTGCGTCACATAACCTTTTCATTGGATTTCCACAAATTTAAGTTTGTTCAACTTTGTTATTTTCACACTGTAAAATTTTTCCAGGATTTCACAAGATATAACTGTAATATTTCACAGTTAATTACATTATTACCACTTCACAGGCTTTAACTGTGATCATTCACAATATAATACCGTATTTAGACTTTTACTGTGAAAATAATGCAGGCGCGGGGCTTTTACAAGAAACTACTGTGAATGCCGTCTTTTTTGAGTGGCAACTGCGGCAGCGTCATCAGAGCGTCATCAGAGCTCTCTGATCTACGTGGTCTCATTCGGTGGATTCAGACAGCGGTAAGTGTTTAAATGTCAAACTTTATCAATTTGATGTTTTTTATATGATAGTGCATGTAATTTAAAAGTATGAACCAAATTAGCGTTAGTTGTAGGTTCTGTTGTCATGTTTTTGTAACTTAGCTGGAGCAGACTCGCATCAACGTTTAAGCGCGCAAATTTGAATGAAAAGACGTTGGTTGTAGTGTTAATTATACCGTATTAAGTTAACTGTGAGATGTCTGATTAGATACACCATCGAACATTTAACTTTAGCTTTACTTAAAGCTTATCTTAGTTACTCTAACAGCGTTCTCTCTTTTACCACAGCATTTTCTACATTGACCGAAGATAAAAAAAGTTATAAGGTAAGATGTGGCCTTAATGTGGGTATTATGACAGTTATTATCAACTAGATAAATTATGGTGATTGTGGATTTGGGCAGAGGTGGATTAAATTCATCTCAAATTAGTAACTTTATAATTTTCTTCCCTGCTGTGTGTGTGAAACGGAGCAACCGTTGTCTTTCTCGTCAACAGAAAAATGAATGGGGGGCTTCATCCAGCTGAGTTCACGCAGCATTTTCAACCGCCATTTTTATTCGGATAATTTTCAAAATATTACTGTTATTGTGTCATGAAATGTAGTTTTAAAAGTATTTCAGGCGAGAATGTAGTTGTTTTAAACTCAAATATGCGGTTTATTTATAATGACAGCGTCTATTTAAAAAATGTGTTTCGCCGATCTCGGAGATGAGCTCCATGCGATCAGCGGGAGCTCCGTCATCATGTATCCGCCGAGAGTAGCCTTACATCGGCTAGATCTTCTGACATTTGCCGCTGGCTCTGATGTGTCTTTAGTGGTTCAAGATAAAATATAATTCGTTTGGGGTAAAATGAAACGTTTCTTATCTTTGGCCTATATTCAATTTATCTATTAATATGTTTTATATATATATATATATATATATATATATATATATATATATATATATATATATATAGGTCATTTTTATTTCTGTCTCTATAGAAATATGAACTTTTGTCATATAGCTCCGGTTGACTGCTCACTGACAACATCTGTCGTTCCTCCTTGTTGAATGAGTGGAGAAGGGTATTCCTGCACAACCGGATTAACGCGGCGCGAATTGACGCCAAAGTTCAAAATTTTCAACTCGGGCGGCAGACGCGAATTCGCGTCAAACGCTAAATACACAAAAAGCACCATTCGCGCTTAACGCGCGTTTCGCGCGAATAGCGTAATTCGCCCGAACTAGACGCGCGAATGAGGCGAATTCGCGTCTTGCGCGCCGCGCTTAACGCCCCATTCGCTCCGCGAGACCTCCAGACGCGCGTAAACGCGCCTTTGCATTGACTTAACATTGAAATCACATCATCTGTGAACGGGTAATAATTCTAGGAGGAAGAGTACAAGTAGAAACAGCCATAGGGAGATGGACAGGCAACAGGCTCTTACTCCATCCTCTGCAAACGGAACATGTAAATTATGTAAATTGTTGTGTGCGAATGCTTTGCCTAGGTAAATCACACACCTCTACTTTGGTGAAGGTCTATTCTTGACTGTGTTTGTGATGGAAATGTTTTTCAGTTCAGTTCCATGCATTTTTTTTTCTGAATTACAGTACTTACACCTGAATTACACCTTTGTTTAAACTGAGCTAACTTTAGTTTGACTCTGTACTGCAAAAGCAGTGACCCACTGAAGGTGGTGACTGGGAACTGACACCTTTTTCATCACATGAATTAAACTAACAGGTTTCTTCTGTCTTTTTGTTTGTAGGTGCTTCTTGGGCATCAACCCAGAGACGGGCACAAAATCTAAGAGGCAGAGAGGTCACATGAACCAGCAAGTCTGCACTCTTATCAGGAAGCTCATTGACTTCGAATGGATGTCAATCTAATGTAAGCTGTGTTCCAATTTAAGAACGGACTAATGAAACACAGTATCTGAGTTAAAGGAACATACTGACTTTTTGTGACTTTATCTTATTCCCCGTATCCCCCAGAGTTAGATAAGTCTATACATACCCTTCTCATCTCCGTGCTTGCCGTAAGTCTGTCTGAGGCACCCACCGCTAGCCTAGCTTAGCACAAAGACTGGAGGTAAACGGCTCCAGCTAGCATACTGCTCCCAATAAGTGACAAAATAACGCCAACATTTTCCTATTTACATGTTGTGATTTGTATAGTCACAGTGACTCTAACCATCTTCTAACCCTATACATACTGGGAACTATATTCTCAGAAGGCGAAGCACTGCTACTTGGGGAGTGATTTTCTCACAGCACCTGAGAAGCCCTGTGGTGAGGAGCAGAGAGTTTGCTCAGAATTGGAATAAATCACTCCAAAGAAGTAGCAGTGCTTCGCCTTCTGAGAATATAGTTCCCAGTATGTATACAGTTAGAAGATGGTTGTGTCTCATATGACCTTGTTATTTGTACACACTGTGACTATACAAATCACAACATGTAAATAGGAAAATGTTGGCGTTATTTTGTCACTTATTGAGAGCAGTATGCTAGCTGGAGCTGTTTACCTCCAGTCTTTGTGCTAAGCTAGGCTAGCGGTGGGTGCGTCAAACAGAGGCACTCAAGGAGATGAGAAGGGTATGTATGGACTTATCTAACTTTGGGGGATACGGTGAATAAGCTAAAGTACCAAAAAGTTGGCGTGTTCCTTTAAGCTAGATGTAGTTATGCAGTAAGAAGTTTACTGAAGCTATTAAAGGGTTAGTTCACCCAAAATTGAAAAATCTGTCATTAATTACATCCCCTCACGATGTTCCAAACACAAGAATTTTGTTCTACACAAATTAAGAAAATTTTAAGCAATCTGAGAGCTTTCTGATCCCACCTATAGACTACTATGTTATAACCATTTTCAAGTCCGAGAAAGGTAGTAAAACCATCGATATAAATAGTCCATGTGACTACAGTGGTTCAACCTCAATGTTATGATGCGACGAGAATACTTTTTGTGCGCAATGCAATCACATGCATGATCGAGAACACATCACGTGAACAGCATCGGATACTGGCACAGAAAGGAAAAATGTTGAATAAAGTCGGTATTCTATTTTGTTTTGTTTTGTTTCTGCGCAGTAAAAGTATTCTCGTCGCTTCATAACATTAAGGTTTAACCACTGTATACATATGGACTATTTTAACAATCTTTCCGGGCCTTGAAAGTAAAATAATTGCTGTCCATGGAGGATACAGAAAGCTCTCGGATTTCTTAAAATATCTTAATTTGTGTTCCAAAGATTTTTGGGGTGAACTATCCCTTTAATGTGTTCTATAGTGTCTCCTGATTCAATGTAGAGTTTAGACAGACTGCAAAATAAATGTGTAAAATTAATTGTTTTTACGTTTATTTGATTTTAACATGCCTTGACGTCTAAAAAACGTCAAATTTACAGTACTTTACAATAGTTTTAAGTGTAAATTTACATTACTTGCTACTGTGTTGAATTACTATGCAATTTAGCATGCAATTTTTGCTTAAAGGGTTAGTTCACCCAAAAATGAAAATTCTGTCAGTAATTACTCACCCTCATGTTGTTCCAACCCCGTAAGACCTTCTCTCATCTTCGGAACACAAATTAAAATATTTTTGATTAAATCTGAGAGCTGTCTCACTCCTCCATAGGCTTCTAAGGGATTGAAACTTGCTGGCCCAGAAAATTTATTAAAAACATCATTAATATAGTCCAAGTGACTACAGTTGCTCAATCTTACGTTTACCAAGCAACGAGAATACTTTTTGTGCGCAAAACCCCCCCAAAAATAATGACTTTATTCCACTATTCATTTCCTTCTCTCTGGGCCTCGGGTGAATTCATGTAGTATAACAGCGTAGCGCTTCTGTGTTATACGTCACATGCATCACACACATGACCAGCGTCGGCCAATAGTGAGCCTACGTGTGACGTATAACACAGAAGCGCTACGCTGTTTTACTACATGAAAAAACTCAAGGCCCACAGAGAAGGAAATGAATTGTGGAATAAAGTTGTTTTTGTTTTTTTTGTTTTTTACGCACAAAGTATTCTCGTCGCTTTATAAACTTAAGATTGAGCTACTGGAGTCACTTGGACTATATTAAAGATGTCTTTAATACATTTTTCTGGGCCAGCAAGTTTCAAACCCTTAGAAGCCGATGGAGGAGTGATCCAGCTCTCAGATTTCATCAAAAATATCTTAATTTGTGCTCTGTAATTACTGACAGAATTTTCATTTTTGGGTGAACTAACCTTTTAACCTCAGTCCTGTTACTCACGTGAAAAATAATAGGACTGGGTAAAAGTAACGGGAGTGATTAGAGTCCTGGTTTGTTGATTTAATATTAATTGAGAGTACTATTCACATTTTTTTTAATAGTTGAAATTACTTAAATTGTAGACATTTTAGGATTAGTGTTACAATGCGAGCACCATACTTACAGGGAGTCAGTCCACCACAGAGTAACTTAAACTTTTTGTCTTTCTTATCTTTTGTATATAGTGGATAGAACCCACACTATGCAGGTGCCAGCTGCGAGGGAAGGAGAGAGACACCTGCGACCCTCTCTATTCCCACCTTTTTGTCTTTTCTTACATCTCTCTCCCTCACTCTCTCTTCTCTGTCTCCTTCTTTCTCTTTTGACACACATTCCTGTTACCCAGTGTCAATCCCTGTTGCCCAGTGTTTTATTCATGTAATTAAATTGTATTTTACTTCTAAAAAATAAAAGTTATGTCACTGTTTTTATCAGTTTTGTTTGGTCCATCATTTATGCTAAATCACAGTAATAGATAGACATTCACAGTTATGTACAGTAATTCTACAGCTGCTTACTGCTAAATTACAGTAATAGATAGACTAATTTCACAGTTAAATACATTAATTCTACATCTGCTTGCTGCTAAATTACAGTAATAGACACTAATTTCACAGTTAAATACATGAATTCTACAGCTGCTTACTGTTAAATTACAGTAATACATAGACACCAACTGTAATTTCACAGTTAAATACATTAATTCTACAGCAGCTTACCGCTAAATCACAGTAATGCGATGTCAGAATTACTGTGAAGTCACAGTATACAGCTGTCATTTCACAATAATTTACTGTAAAAATGTTACAGTAATTTACTGTGAAAGTCATGCAATTATTAACCTGCAATTTATTGTAAATTTACAGTCAAATAATTAACAGTGCATATATAGACATAAATGTGTGTAAACTTTACAGCTTTCGTTTATAGTTGTGGTATTTGTACAATATCATAATAGCCAACCACGAATGGACAGTTAAAGTCATGAATGGTAACAATGGTTTCCAAAAAAATAAAATAAACTTTTATTCATGACGAACAGTTGAAAAACAACTGTCATAATTTATTTAACATTTAAACATCGAAATGATTTAATAATGTATTTTTTTATTTATCATATATTTTCAAATGGTCCTATTCTGCATCATGTTAAACTCAAAATTATTTCTGATAATAATAAATGTAAATATAAGATTATATGTAATTGTAAGATTATAAACTTTGTAACCGGTAATGAAAACACTACTCTAAATTATAAACATCTGAGGTGCCTAGTTTTTGGGGTTATGACAAGTAATGTGCTGATATTTAAAGTAATTATCATTCTTTGTTCACTGGAAGTTTTTGCACACAAAAACAAGTGAAGGAAATTTAAATTTACCCAGTTTTGGTTTTGAGAAAAACTCACTCACACAGCACGCGCTGTCCTGCGTCATGGAGGTTTCCTCTTTTTCATTCATTTGAAACAACACATTGTGAGACAGCTGTCAGTCACAGAAAGCAGAAGCGAGGATCATGTGATCGTGTAGGAAGCCTATTGTCTGTTGGGTTTTCAACTGTGCGCGCGCTTGCTCCTCGTCACTTCACGCGGAGCGCGACACTACAGTAAGTTCAGTGGTTATGGATAAAGAGCGGACGCTTTCTTAACACCATTAAGAGGTAAGAGCCACGATTTTAACCCCTATACATTTAAAGAAAATCAAAGTCATATTTGCGTTTACATATTGAGAAGTACTGTTTTTTTTTTCAGGAAATCTACAATCTGAAATAGGATGTGCATGTGTGTTTAATTATCTAGAACAGGGCTTTTCAACTTCTTACCTCAATAAAACGGGTTTCTCTGAAACACTCTACAGCTAAAACACCTCACTATAATAATTGTATTAATGTACATTAACTAAGATTACAACACTGGATAATCCTTACCAGATCATTCATTAGAAAGTTGGCAAAATAAATTAAAATCAAAGGAGGTTTTAAAAACAGGTCTAACGTCTTAAATGTCATATTTCTAACAAATAAATAAATAGTAATAAAAAAATACCTTGAATGGTTTAGTATGGTGCGATTTTCGTGTAGGCATTATGACAAACAAAGGAGTCCTAAATATTTAATAAAGATGTCAAGTTTAATTTAGACTCAGAACATTTATTTGTCTGTTCTGATACCTGTAAAGCACATTGATTTTAAATCAAATCAATTTTACGATAATAAATAATGGTATGTCTGGCATCTTCTTGCTGTAGACCATCATGTTTGAACTTGCTTGTCCAAATCAGCTTGGAGCATCTAAAAATAAAGGTCTCCTACACTTGACTGAGCATGGCCAGTGTCTTGACACTAATGATATGTGACGAGGGAATAAAAGGTTTCATCTGATCCAGAAATCACAGTGTCTGTCTTAACACCCGTGCAGTGATTTAATGACTTTAAGGAGGTCACAGAACACAATGAAGACTGATAGAATAATGCTGAATCTTTTTCTCCCTCCACTGTCTTTGTATCCGTGTCTTTCTTGAAACTGACCATCAATGCCATTATTATCAGTCCAACTGTCTTTGTGTCATTAGGTCAAATTAAGGTCTTGCACTGTTTATTTGCTCAATACTCTGTTGAGTTCACGGTCAAGGTCAGGGTTTTTTTCTCAGTGTGAAAAGCAAGAAGCAACAAAGAAAGGAAATGACTCTTAGCCAGCTTTAGTATGCAGTTTGCATAAACCTATGGGTGGTTTAACAGTCATTACTCTCTGACCTTTAAAAATAGCTTGCTCAATTACTGTGTCTATTCAATTTAGTATCAATAACCACTCAGTTTTACATTCTCAAATGTCTAGAGACCGTTACACTATGATTCATATAATTCATTTAGAAACAAATGTGTTTTCCCACTAGCTTGTTTCTGTTCTGATGGACTTGTTTCTTCCCCCTCTCCCTGTGGAAGATGGGGTCTCTATGAATATTTCAGTGGCTGTCTTGTCTAGCTGGGGAAAATGTAGGGAGTGGTATAACGTGCTTTATGGAGATAAAGGAATGTGGCTGTTTTACTATGGATGAGACATGCAGAAACACTGAAACACTACATCCAGTGTCATGCGGTTAGATTGGAGAGTTTTACCCTTTTGCTTTCAGGTCAAAGGGAAACTACCGTACTTTTATTAGATGACCAATGTAGTTTAAAAAAAATTCAAAGCACACCTATTCTGTTTAACGTTTGGTGTTAGTGTAGAAATAGGCTTTTACCTGTTTGCTTCTGTTGTTATTTTTTTATTTATTTTTTTAAATTAAATTTTAGGTCTTTAGGCCTTTTTTATTTCTAAAACTTTCTTTAATTTCAATTTATTTTTATTTCAAAATGTGTACTGTGCCTACTTTTTTTAACCCTACAAATGTTGAAAAAAAAAAAAAGAGATATTGTATGTATACAAAATAAAAATGTTCACATCGCCTCATGGAAACAATTTAAATGTATAACAATTAAGAGAATGACCTAGTACAATGTGGCAGCTATTCAAAATAAATGTGGAAACAAAATAGTACAAAGTGGATACGATTTAACTAAAATTAGGGAACATATTATTAAAACAGGGCCACAAAATAATGAAACACGGGAATGATTTGAATGATTTGTTACTTGTGCAGGGCTCCCACAGTTTTGTTTCGCCCCTAATTCTCATCTCTCTCTTTATTTTTCCTCCCAGATATGATGCAGGAGTCCACTGTGGCACAGAGCATCCTGACGACCATGAACCAGAGTGTGAAGGTGCCCTGTGAAATATCCTTTGAAGATGACCGCGTTCCACTGATGGTGCTCTACATTGTGGTTTTTATCATCGGCCTGCCAGCCAACCTGGCCACGGTCTACCTCACCTTCCACCAGGTGTGTCGTAACAACGTCCTGGGCATCTACCTGCTCAGCCTGTCCGTGTGCGACCTCACCTACCTCTTCACGCTGCCTATGTGGACGGTGTACATCAGTAGAAACCACGAGTGGCCCTGGAGCTCCATGGCCTGCAAAGTGACTGGCTTTGTGTTCTTCAACAACATGTACATCAGCATCTTCCTGCTCTGCTGCGTGTCCATTGACCGGTATGTGGCGGTGGTTTACGCCATCGAATCTCGCGGTCTTCGCCAGAAAAGGATCGCAGTTATTGTGGCGTTTTCGATCTACATGGTGGTGGGCTCGGGTCACGCGCCTGTCTTCATGATGCCTGAAGGCAATGCCGCTGAAGGAAATCGGCGTTGTTTTGAGCCCAGCCAGAGCTCAGCGGTGGTTACCGGATTCAGCTACGCCCGTGTTTGCATCGGCTTTTGCATTCCCCTTGCCATCCTGATCTTCACCAATAGAGCCATTCTTGCCAACGTCCAGGCCAGCACCAGCCTCAATCCTCATCAGAAAAAGAAGGTGCGCTACCTGGCTGTGGCGGTGGTGGCGCTGTTTTTGATCTGTTTCGCTCCGTACCACATCATCTTGCTCTTGCGTGCCATTACCTTCCACTTCCCCAAGCTGCAAGAGAAATGTCACTTTGAACAGCACATCTACACACCCTACAAAATCTCCTTAGGGCTGTCGACTTTCAACAGCGCCTTCAACCCCATTCTCTACGTGTTGTCCAGCAACAACATCCGTCAGGAGATCAGAAGAAGCATGGCGTCGCTGTGGAACAGAGTCAACTTGAGTCACAGCAGCCAGCACAACATGAACAGCTCCAAAAGCAATTCAGACCCCGTCCCAACAAAGGGCAATCAAATGAGGACGTGTCTCTCAGCATGCTAAAATTTTAGATGCATTGGACATTTTTTGCTTGATGTGCTATCGCTTGGATGCTATCAAAGGGAAAAGTCAGGGGTTGTTACATCAGCACAATGGCATCTTGAAGTTGGACAGATCTGGCAAAAAAAAAAAAAAAAAAACTTAAATGATTTTCCTGTTAATGTGTTTTTTTTTTTTTTGACTGAAAGGATCTCACTATAAGATTGTCTCTGTGTATTTCATACCTCCTACATTCTCCTATTCTTCCGTCACAGAAAGTTTCCGTAACACCCCAGTCTGTGCTGCAGCTTCTGATTATCTTGGACTCATATCTAGACGATATTCTCCAGATCAAACTCGACATACAGGAAGAGGCCATCTGGCCCACTTTTGAAACTGACTCACTTCGTTTGATTTTGATCTGACATGGCCTTTATTACTCATACCAAAATAGATCATACTGTACATAAATAAAGTTCACAAAACAAAACATTATCAGGAAACATGTACAGTTCTCAGAATGTCTGCCTGTCCAAAAGGTATAAATACCAATAAATTGACAAATAATGTGGGATAACCTTATAATAAGTTGCTAAGTGCCTCAGAACTGATCACAGATTTGGGGCTACAAACTGGGTAGAATAAGGGCATATCCAGTGACCGGTTTATTGTAGAAGCTCAGTACATGATTTCTGTTTCCTAGTGGAAACATATTTTTAATGTAATGTGTCAGCGTTAAACTGCATGTCTTTAAGTGATGACCGTGTTGTTTGGCAAGTTTACTATGTACAAATGTAATGTATATATTTCTATAAATTATCGTTTTTTGCTGTGTTTTTATACGATTTTTGGAATGGTTGTGTTTTGCGTTATGACTAATTGTTATATTAGTGAATGTCATAATTTCAGGACCCATTACACATTCTGTTGTATTCCCGTTTTTTTAAGGTGTAACACTCTTATTTTGCTTGATTTTCCCATTTGTCCCATTTTCCAGATTTCTCTTTGTAAATTAGACCATTATAAATCTCAGTCAAGCTTTTCTCATACAGTCACCAAATTATGATGGACAATTTGCACATAATTCCGTTCTTCTAAGAAACTTTAAATAAACTCGAGCGAGATTACAAGAGAAGCACCAAAAAACTTTCCTGTGAATTTGACATGGATTTAAGAGTATGATACTAAAATTTGTAAATGAAGTATTTCAACAGATACTGAACATTTTTAATAAATGTATTTATGTTTTTCACAGAAACAAAGCACTCTAAGGACAAAGTGCAAAATAATTTAAATGGGTAATATGTGATATTTGCCATTTGAGCATTAAATATTGAGAATTGTTGGTTTCTGTGGTCTGATGATTAAAGTTTGGGTCGATCAAAACTATCCATTTGTGTGCTCTTTTAAGTATGAGAGATGTGTAGACTAATAAAAAAAAAAATGCTGACTACTCTATTTCTGATTAAATTTTGAGCAACTGTAATAGTTTAGCATCTTTCCTCTACACTTTTTAGTAAATGCATATGACAATTTTTGGTCTTTCATGAAAAAGCCAGACAAATTCATGGTCACCTGGTATGTCTGCCCTCTCCTTCCACTGTAAACATCCTGAATAATTAACTCAGTTCCTAATTGGCCCTTCCCTCAATGAATAATTAAGCAGCCAGCAGCTGTCCTCAGCCAATGAAAAACCATCTCCCTACTGGTGCCCTTCCCTGCTGTGTGGCATAAACAAAACTATATTTTACACAGAATGTGAAGCCATATCCTGGGAAAAAATCTTATTTCTGTGAAATATCTTTGCCACTGGAAATTCACAGATTAAGGCCATTCTTAATTATTGGGTTCAGTAGACAGTAGAAATGAAAGTAAAAAGATTTTTCTACAAAGCCATTTCCTTTTGTTCTTTTTGCTTGGATTTTCTGTCTCCTGCTTTCTTTCGTAGTATCCCTCTTGATATCTTTCATGAAATGTGAATTTTTAATAGATACATTTAGAAAGGAAGGCTCTACAGAAAACATCCTGTATTCAGGCACTCAGTCCTTAGATGCACCTGCCTTTTTCCATCTGTAGGAAGAGATCTCTCAAAAGTATATCAATTTAGTGCCATGAACTTCTCATGTAAAATATATTACCTACTATTTCATATTAAGAGCTGCCAAAACCATGGAGTATCCTTAGCTGTATCTACTTTATTCTCTAAAGTGTATGTTTTTAAATTTAATAAAATAGAGCAAATTGCAGTAAATTATAATTTCGCTGTAAAATGAATGCTTAAGAAAGCATATTTATGAAAATTGTAGATTCGCACTGAAGACATAAAAACTATGAATTAACACATGTAGAATTATATATGGAATTATATACATAACAAAAAAGTGTGAAACAACTGAAAATATGTCATATTGTAGGTTCTTGAAAGTAGCCACCTTCTGCTTTGATTACTGCTTTGCACACTCTTGGCATTCTCTTGATGAGCTTCAAGAGGTAGTCACCTGGAATGGTCTTCCAACAGTCTTGAAGGAGTTCCCCGAGAGATGCTTAGCACTTGTTGGCCCTTTTGCCTTCTGTCTGCGGTCCAGCTCACCCCTAAACCATCTCGACTGGGTTCAGGTCCGGTGACTGTGGAGTCCAGGTCATCTGACGCAGCACCCCATCATTCTCCTTCTTGGTCAAATAGCCCTTGATGCTTTCAGTGTGACTATAGTCATGAAAATAAAGAAAACTCTTTGAATGAGAAGGTGTGTGTTTTTATTTTATTTTACAGATATTCTCGCAGCTCCATCTACTGGTCATTATGTGAACATGCCAAATCGTATAAAAGCTTTCTCACTGATTTTAATGCGCTCTTTCCACTAAATCACAGCAGCCTAAAGACCGAATGTTCTTTGATAAAACTACAAATAAAATTGCGGTACTACTTCAATAATTTATATAAATTATCGCAAATCATATTCGAGTGGGCCTATCATAGTGTGACATCATAAAGCCCAGTAGCTACTTCACACAATAGAATACAGATGTGTAGCCTATTAGTATTATAACTAATGCACACTACTGTTACAGTATTTGACAACATCGTTTAACAAAAAAAGATGACAACAAGTCAAAAACACTATTTGGGTGCTGTATCACATACTAGGCAAATAAGTGTCAATGCTGTCCTATTTCACTTTGCAGTCGTTCATTTAATGTTTCTCCACTGTCTAATTTATCAGTAACTGAAAACCAGAATTTGATCAGACAAATCCTAAACACTGACATCGTTTTTGACCTTTTCAGATCATGTGAGCAGTTATCTCGACCCCATCCACTAGAGGGCCATCACAGCGCCCTTCCTCTTTACTCTTTTTATACTACCTCAGATTTTAAGTGCAACATTGGATATTCACTTACGAGAGTACTCAGATGATGATTTTTGGATATGTGAGACGTGTGAGAGAAGGGTGAGTGCAGTGAAATGGTTAGTGATGCAATGTGAAAAGAGAAAAACAAAGGAGATGATGCTGGATATCAGTAGGAAGAGAAGCCTTTCACCCCAGTTTCCATCCTGGGGGGATGTGGACATGGCATAGTCCCACAGTTTCTTGAGAGTGAGCCGGGACAGCAGGTCAGACTGCTCTGTTAACACCCAGAACATAAAGGATCATGGTCAGCTGTATTTGTTTTTTTTTGAGAAGGGTTAGGTGTAACACCTCTCATACACAACATGCTTATTTACAAGAGCTCTTTCAGTTCATGCCTTGATTTATATGCACTCTTATCCCTTACAGAGGAAGACGAATACTGAATATTTTCACTACTGGCACATCACTATGGCACTGTGTTATACTTTATGTACATTTTTAACCCTGCAAAATCAAAACTCACTGCAGCTGCACTGTCTTTTAAGTAATTTCTCC
This sequence comes from Carassius gibelio, assembly GCF_023724105.1. Classification (NCBI taxonomy): domain Eukaryota; kingdom Metazoa; phylum Chordata; class Actinopteri; order Cypriniformes; family Cyprinidae; genus Carassius; species Carassius gibelio. The sequence continues at coordinate 12,620,685 of NC_068390.1, read as the reverse complement.
TCTCGAAAGACGCTTATTGATTCAGGCATTACCCGGCATCATGTTTTCACAGCTGACTTTATCTTGGCCTAAAGCCTGGATACACAAAAGGAAAACCAAGTTTTCTGAGATGATCAGTATATTTCTATAGCATACCATCAATAAATATGTATTATGATTATATCAAATCAGACTGGAGCTGATAATTCATTGACCCTGTCAAATTTCTGATACAGACTTTTGTGTTCTTGAAGCTACAGATTCAGTAACACCCTGCACTCACTGGTAAATGTAGGCCTGAATGTATTTACAATAATTTATTTTTCTGGAAAATGCATTTTTTACAGCACAGGCGTGCCTTGAATGATGTCGCTTTTCCTTCCTGTGTCTACGGTCAAAGCCCAGCGGCTGTCATGGTGATTGAGGGGTATTTCCAAATGAGGTCCTGGGACTTCAGGGCTCTATTACCTCACTTTCCTTTTCAAAAACATGCACTGACATCATATTAGTTGGATTTTTAAAAGTCAACAGCAAATCATTGGGTAGTTGTACTGCTTATAAAATGATCAGCAAATGCACAAACACTCTAGTGTGAGGAAACACTGTAGTATGAAGGAAGTCAAATCCTGCCATTCAATTTCATTGTTCTCCCAAACGTAAAAATGTCTTGCCAAGATGCATTACTGAGCCTTGATACGATACATAACAATATCAAGTAAAACATTGCCAACCTCAAAGTGTAATTTTCTCAAATGTATTACTTTTTATAATCACTTTATTATTTGTATTATTTATTCATGATTTTGTTTACACCCACATTTATATTTCTGCAACAGAGTATCATATGCAGATACACAATTAACGGGACAAATAATTGAAATATTGAATCAAAAATATAAAAAAGGCAGAGATGAAGATATTTTACTAAAAAGACATAATACAAAATAAAAATACAGAACATTTCAACTGTTTTGTGATTATCAGATGTCATTGTCCAAAAGCCTTACTTCTGATCCGTAAAGTATATCAAGAGGCCTGCTTAGATTTCAATTAGATAAAACACTGTGATCTGCAGTTTCAGTCATCAGCAACTCATTACCGTCTAGATCCAGTTCCATTTCTTAAAACAAGGATTTATCTTAAACACAACAAACATAGAGGAAATGTTCCAAATACGGCAGTAAATCTGAGCTCAGAACCTCAGAAGTGTCCAATGAAGATTAGCCTTGAACTTGGGAGAATTAGTCATTTGCAGAGCATCTCAAAACAAAATACTTTTAAAACTGGATGGGAAAAATAAGCCTCACACAAACATCATATGCCTTCACACATTTAAGGCATTAATACATAATGCAATACAAACAGATATTCCAGATCACAAGCAATCAGAAGAGTACATCTATTGAGGTCCTTTATTATGGGTTTGCCATTGAATCAAACTGGTGTGGTCTGGGTGAGAGTGTACTTATTGCTTCTCTCCTTCAGTATGAGAGCTTTAGCTGAACAACAGTTGACCACAGAAATGCTAGTCTTATTGTCTCTGAGTTTATGCTTGAATGTATTAACGTTCACAGTCACAGTTTCCTGCTGAGCAACACTCGAGGAGATTTTAAGGTCAGGATTAAGGTTGGAGGGATCTGTGTAGCTGGTGATCAGATCGTCACATTGGACCTTCTGCATGTGGAAAGTTCCATGAATTTTCAGCTCAAGAGTGGAGGTGACAGTCTGCATGCACACGACACAGCGGAAGCCTGTCAGTGAGTTGTGCAGGTCTGGGTGCCTCTGACAGTGTTCCAGGAAGTCCTCCTCACTGTGAAGTGGAAGCTTGCAGATGCGGCAGTTGCTTGTGTCCAAGCTCCTGCTGTGGGTGACCTTGTGTTCAGTCAGAGTTAGCAGTGAAGGGAAGCGCTCTCCACAGATGGGGCATTGGCAGTGCTTGGAGGGGCCTAGATGAGTCTGGACGTGCTCCCACAGTGCCATCTCAGTGAAGAAGGTCTTGGAACAGTCTTTGCATTTGTGGCTCCCTTGGATTGCCTCCACTTTGCGCTTGAGAGTGCCACTCTCCCCGGGCTGGATGTGGTGATCTCGCAGCTGGTGGTTGGCGAGCAAGGATTGCATGGTGTAAGAAGCTCCACAGATTTCACAGGCAAACATAGGATCATTCAGATTCGCCTTCCCTTTGCTCTCGGTGGGAGGACTGAACAGCGATTCTACCTTACCTTCTCTTATTTCACTATTCACTGGCAGCATTCCAGCACTGTCCTTGGCAACTGGTTCAGAGACATGTGGAGGGGTCACGTTGTTACCTTCATTGCTCTGGCTCTTGGCACAGAGTTTCTCATGTAAGGGCACCTCAAGGGGAGATCTGGTCTTGGTACAGACGCAGGGACTGCATTTGTCGCTATGTGTTGTGATATGATACTGCAACTCTATGTCTGTGGTAAAGGACTCTGTGCAGAAGATGCAAGAGTACACATTGCACTGTTTGTCAAGATGCTTCTGTTTGACATGCAGGTGCAAGTCATGCTCTTGCTTGAAGTCCCATTCACAGGACGTACAGTGGAACGTGGTTCTCCTGTTACTGTGCTCGGAGGCCAGGTGAACCTGAATAGACATCTTGGAGCTGAACACCTTCTGACAAAGGGAACAATGGTAAAACACAATGGTGTGCATCTCAAGTAGATGTCCATGTAAGTCTTTGACGCTGGGGACGGGCTTACTGCAGCTTCCACAGATGTAGAGCGTAGATGTATTGCTAAAATCAGAAACTCTGTGTTTCGTAAAAGATTCATGGTTTGGGAAATCCTTGAAGCACTCTGGACACGTACATTTTGGAAGCATACCATTCAGGTGAGAACTAAAATGAGTTTGAAACAAATCCGGATCGTTGTATTCAGCTCCACAATAGTCACAGATGAAGTCAGTTGAAGATAATGCGTTTTTTTTGCCTGGACTCTTGATAGACTGGGGTGACATCGAACCCATTGTCATCCTTCCCTTTTTATGGTTCATAAAGTGAATGTTCTTGTGTGTCTTTCTGATATGCTGCATCAGTTTTAACTTGCTGTTAAATGTAGGCAAATGAGTGCAGTATGGACAGATTATCAAAGACTTCTGTCCTGTTCTTTCTTCCAGATCTGGATCAAGATCAATGCTCTGGGTTTTACAGTGGGCCTGCTGCACATGATTATCTAGCGTGTCCTTTGTCAGAAATCCTCGGAAACACTGCGAGCAGAAAAAGACATTGCTTTCGATTAAAGCAGAGTTGTGCGATTGCCGAACATGCTCTTGAAGGGCCTTCAGGTCTTTTAACAATGTAGGACAGAAGCTACACTGAAGGACTGTCTGAACGGCCGCTGTGATTGCTGCCTCAAGCAAAACTGAGTGGCCTAGCATGACATTAGCCTCTTTCTGGTGCTCCGTTAGTTCAGATGGAAAAGTTAGGCTTTCAGAACTACAGCTGAACTTGTTTTCCATGTGTTGGGTCTGTGGATGTCCTCGGGGGTTCATGGGGTTGTGACAATGAACACTATTACTGAAAGCCTTGAGTTTTTTGGAGATTCCTAAACAACTGTTTGTGTTAAAATAAGACTTTCTCTTTTCTGCAGAAGCCATTGGCTTATATGCCACCTCTGCAGTATTTTTAGTGGCTGGGCTGGACATGTATGATGTGGCACAGGTGCATTCTGCTATTGAGAGGGCTGACTTATCTTGAGCAGCACAATTTGGAGGTTGTCTTTTCTCAGTGACCCCCATGTACTTCAGTGGATCATTGGAAAGAGAGAAATGTTGGGAGGGTATGGCACTACCCTGTTCATATTGAATACTCAAGCTCTTTTTACTGTTCATGAAGGTCTCACTACTGATATCTTGTTGGGATATTTTAAGAGGTACTGAACTGTTGGCAGGCAAAGTCGTGTTTGACCTCTGACACCGACCAAGTCTCTGATGATCTTTATATGTGTCTCTTATGAATCCAAGGTCACATCCATCTTCATGGTCAGAGGAGAAAGGACCAGGGGAAAGAGGCAAAGCCAGACAACATGCTTCAACTTTCTCCACATTATGATTTACTTTGGACAGAGAAGAGAGGAAAATGTGTTTAAAACATAAAAACCTGAAAATACACCAGCACTGTTGAGGAGTAACACACTAAAACGTAACTAATTGCACTATAACCAAAATGTTATGTTATATTATTGCTAAGAATTCTGCTCTTCTGTTTCAAGAGGGCTGTCTAGCTAAGTCTGACGGGTTAAAATATAATTCAGCTTCATAAGAGCAAACTAAACGCCGAAAATATGAATTGGATGCTCTTTTTCACACTTTTTTAGATGTTATTAGCTCGGTATGTGGCCACATAATGAGCAGTCCTAATGTGGATAAAATTGCTGTCAGTGTGAGAGGACTAGATTCACATTTTGAACAAATGGAGTGCTGCTACTTTAAAGTATACTGAACATGTACAAGAGGAAACCAAAAACGAAACCATGCTACCAAACTATACGCTAAATTAAAAGGATGAATTAACTGCTTTAAAGGATAAAACATATTAAAAACGTAAAATGTGTCTTCACAAAATTAGCAATTGCAATATCCTAAATCCAAAACGATTTGTAAAGGCATGATGCATTCTGTTAGTGTGCAAACAGGGAATTGCAAATGTACCCAATTCAGAGGTCACACAAACACGCAGAAACACTAAACCCTGAATATAAAACCTAGAGAAACCTTTATTCCTTTTAATCTGTCTGTGGAGAGATACAGAGAGAGATGGATATATTCAGTTTATCAATGTAAATGATACTATAAAATGAAGGATAGTGTGGGAGTGTGTACCTGCACCGTACTTCAGTCTCTGTTGGGAGAATGATTCAGGCTGCTGCAGGCTTGCACACTTGTGCTCTTTAGCATCTTCATCCTTCTCTTTTTCAATTCTTTCCCTCTCCTCGTTGTTTTCTTTCCTCCTCTCCCAGGAGTAACATTTCTTCTCCACTATCATGCTATCTTCCTCTTTATGTAACGTTCTGTCTTGACCTGTGGAGAAAAGATTGCGGCAAGAAAGAGTGACAGGTAGTTACAAAGACATTCACATTTAACAACCTACCACTAATAGGAACAAAATATAACAGTACACTAGAAGGGCAAGGTGTGAACAAATATCAACATTTTGATCTATTTTCATCCGGCAGGGGAATACGCTTCTGTTTGCTCTTTAAATAAAGGGTGCACTGAAAAGAATTTAAATACCTAGCCTTCAAAGGTTTCATGGGGTCTTTTTTTATTTTATAATAAAATGCTATGAGCTATAATAAGTGGAGGACTGACTCATCTATTTCAATCGGGAAAACTAAATAAGCAAATAAAGTGCAGCTCCTGTAAGTGCACAGATAGGGAAACCGTTTCACACCAAGCTCAATTCAATTATTTGTTATTATTTATACAGAAATGCTAACTCATTTTATTCTTGTACTCCGTATCTGTATTCTGTGATTTCAAGGTGACATAACACAGGTTTAGATTTGACTTCAGATGAAACTACTTTGTTGTTCTAGAAACGCACTAGCCAACTAATATCACATGACAAATCAATAAATCAATCCGTATGTGCATCACATACAAGAGTGATGACTAACCTCTCTCAATGAAATTACATTACTCAAAAACGCGATTAAAGTTCTCCTCCAAAACAACTTGTCTCCTGTTTTGATCTTTCCATAATCAAAGATTTTCAGCCTAATGATCTGCAAATAATTACAATCTATCAGTCGGTTTATCCCGCACTCGGGTTTCGCCTCAGTGAACAAGGAAGCAAGTGATTAAATAAATAAAAAGCCTTTCGTACCTTTCAAATATCTGGGCTTCGCCTGCTTTCGACGAGACATTGCACAGGACTTGAGGAGCTGTCAACACAAACAGGTTAAGTTTCTGTCCAGTGTTTGTAAATGCAGGACAACACAAGCGACAAACAAGAGCAAATACTTGCGAACTGATTCGGGGATTGGAATAACGGTAAAGCATTTAAATATAACGGGCAAACGGGCTCGCGTCCGCCTACAGTGGCGGGATGACACGCTCTGCGCCACCGGGGACGCGCTCGAGATGCGTAATCACTGTAGCCTACACACACACTCAAAGAAAGGCAGTAAAAGAGAACACTAAACATTGTTTACATGAGAATATTTGTTATATGTGGTTAGGATAGCTCAAATAGTTTGATTTTAGAAGAATATGATGATAAATGTTTGAGTTTGTACTGAAATCTGACTTTTGATTGATAATCTTGACAAATCTGAGCATAGTTTGAGAAGTTGTTGAGATCACTTCTGAAAGAGACATGTCACACAAGTGATGGGTTATGTCCTCAGGAACAGGACAAATGACCTGCATTTAAAGGAATATAGTTCACCATAAGAATAACAACTAAATAAGAAAAATAAAATGAAATACAAATTAAAACAAATAAATTTGCCTTTTTCACTGGAGGAAGAATTATAATTGATTATGCACGGTCTGAAGTTAAATGCATTAATAATGGATTTTTTTTTTCTTTTCACTTCACAATATGTTAATTGATGCACTGGATTATTATGACGTTTTCATCAGCTGTTTGGACTCTCATTCTGACGGCACCCATTCATTGCAGAGGATCCATCGATGCATGTTAGTTACAATGCTGCATTTCTCCAAATCTGTTCTAATGAAGAAACAAACTCATCTACATCTTGTATGCCCCGAAGGTAAGTAAATTTTCAGCAACAAATTTTATTTTTATTTTTTGTGAATTATTCCTTTAAACTTGCTGACTTGCTAAAATTGCATATACAATTAAGATATTCTTGCCTTCTTAAAAAAAATTATAAACAATTGTACATCTGGTCATGACATTTGATTAATTTTACCTGAATGTTTTTTAATTAATTATTGCTTTCATTTCTTAAACAACCTATCAAAAAAAAATGTTCATTTAACATCCTTAATATCTATAACATACCATCAAACATATGGTACTGTTATAATGAAATCATCAGAGGAGTGTCTCATTTCATAATGACACCTCTGTTTAATTTCTCTGTGGAAACGTAGTCATGAGCCGCCCTGTTGGATGGGCTTTGCAGTAGGGAACGTGATTAGATAGCTGGATCCCTTTGGGAGTCTGCTCTGCAATTGCATGTTTCTAATGAGTTTTGAATTAGCTGCTGAGACACTTCTGAGACTGTGACTGTTTTGTGAATAAAGGAGGGGATGTTGCATTGACGACACAACAGCATCACATGTTCTGAGGTGGTAACTTTTTGGGTCAGTTATGTATAGTTTAAGATGATTTTACTTTTAAGGACCCATGTAGGGATTTAAACTGTCTTGGTAGGTGACATTGTGAATCTGCATCACTCTCAACCTGAATAAGTCGTATGAAGAGCTAGGCCATTTGTGAATGTGTATAGACCTATAGTGTAGCTTTAAATAGACGGTATTGACATGCAAAAGCAACCTTTGCGCAAAGGAGATCCTGAAGGAAATAATGGATCAGCCAATCATAGTATCTCAAGGGAGGAGAACTGTTAGTTCTGATTCATATCCTCAAGCTTACAGTTGGTTTTATGAGACTGTCCTAGAACGAATAGTTTAAAGTGAACTACTATAATAATAATAAAAAAAGCTATTTCCCTAGATTGTTCTTTTGATTGATTCACTTTTGAAAAGACCTGGACAGAGAAAGAGAGAAGCTTGTCTAGTGCCAGATGGTTTTTCTTCTGAGGATTAAAGACAAAATATAAAAAATGACTTTTTCATCCTAGAAAAGGCTTTCACAAAACCATAGAAACTTATTTAATGTCAGTTTCCATTGTCCTTTCTTTTTGTGACAAAGAAAGTCATAAGGATGCATAAATGACAGGTTTTTTTTTAATTTTTGGGTGAACTGTCCCTTTAAAAATTGTTTTCTCAAGAGATTTCATAACGCATTCCAACAGAGGGTGCTCACGAGGGGCATTATCATCTTATGTACAGTGGATTCAGTCTTATGAGCCAATTATCTTTATGAACATTTTACTACTGCCAGTTCAAGGAAATGAAAAAAGAGTTGGGGCATTTTTAAATCAGGACATCAAGATTAATTATTGTGTGTTATTAATGAACTTTGAAGGTTAATTTTTATTAATCAGCTAATTACAGAGTCAGAGATGAAGCTGATTGCTAATGATGATGATCCCAGCTCAGTCGGTGAACAAAACCGACTGATCTAGATTGAATCAGGAATGAAAAAAGACTTCAATTCAGTGCTTCTCTGCTTGAAGTTAAGGTCAAGCAGTGGTAATAGGGTTGTGTGGTAGCAAGGTATTTTTTTTGCCTAAAAAGAAGATGTTTACTTTGTAACTGACCTCCTGAAATTGTTCAGCATTCAAAAAAAATAAAAAATAAAATAAAAATAAAAATAAAATATGTGCACAGAAAATTGTATTTAAAAACGAAAAATCTTCATTAGATTTGCAAAAAAAAAATAAAAAAAAAATTAACAATTAAATCTCACTTACTTGTCTCATATTGTCTTATATTATTATATTATATTTTAATGTTTGTATCCCACATAATATATACATTCATTCAAAGACTTGTTTATAGTACAATAATTGTTTTTATTTTATATAAAATAAATATTTTATTAAAAATGTTGCAGTTTAAAATAGCTATAATATCAAAACCGATTTATGTTCCAAATTTGAAATTTATATCATAAAAATTGTGGTTCCTGTGAGATTATTTTTGGGCACTATACCAAAAACAACCACTGGGTAACACCCAAGCTCTATTGAATTTTTCTAATGAAGTCCCAAATCATTTATTTTCTGTCACAATATGACTTCTATTACGAAATAGTCACCAAATATGGAATCCTGACTGTCAGACCTCCAACAATATGTGTTTTGTCAAGATTACAAAAAAATTAGATTTTCTAAAACACAAGCAATGTTTTATATCTTGATTTATACCCCTAAAAGGGCGACATATCCCCTGAGATAAAAACATTTAGAGACAGTTTACAAAAAATAAAAGCATTTAATTTATAAAATGTCAACATAAACCTAATAAACTAATGCTGAACAACTGTGTTTTAAACAGGAAAGTCCCCTCCAACGTGTAAATATGTGAACTATTAAATTTTACCGGAGGATGAGTAGATTTCCCACTGCAGGCAGCCATGCAGGTTTAAATGCTGCCCGTGAGCTAAAGAAAGAATGGAGAAACAAAAGTCACCTCATCTAAATATTCACACAACAAACACCCTTTCCAGATGAAACAATGAAATGAGACCTACGCTTTCACTGCTTCTCCACACAGCTTCTCAGATGTTCGTATCATCCAGGATACGTCACCCCTTTTATAGTTAAATTACAGAATGAGCAATGTGTGAAATACAGTAGCAGGTTTTTACCGTAACACAATATGCAGAATATCATTCTGAACAGACGCTCCCCAATACACTTTTCCATATGTTTATATCCCCCACAAGCTGGTTTACTTCAGAGCAGTCATTGCATTGGGTCATTAGCTAGGTCACACTTTTGCTCAGAGACCCCTTATGTCCCACACAGTGACTCCATAAAAAATGCTGAGGTAGTGAAAGTTAGCAAGCACTACAAAAGGTCTTCATTAGCTTGGTTTCAGGGAATACACAGCTAAGGAATACTAGTGGGTGGGCATTTCTGTCTCTTTGAACACTGCTCCATGGTCTCTGAACACAAAACCCTCTATTCCCAGATGCAATATATTTAATGTATTCGTATTTGTTTAATTTAATTAAAAGGACATTTTAATCTGGCCCCTTGATATTATAAAGGAGAAAAAGTGCTGGCCATCATCATTATCAAAGTCTCTGTCTGTACAATATTTACTTTACTTTTGAGTTTCGTGCTTTGAAGATGACAAGTCCCACCATTCAATGCGCGCTGTTCATGCGCATGCGCAAATCAATTTCGAAACCTCTTGTGCTGCGAGTCTGAAGTCGAGGCAACTATTTCACCTTAATTCGTGCTTTTGTATCTAGTGTGCAGAAATGGCAGCTAGATATGACAGAGCTATAACAGTGTTTTCTCCCGATGGTCACCTGTTCCAGGTGGAATATGCGCAGGAAGCAGTAAAGAAGGGCTCCACAGCCGTGAGTGTGTTTATTTGGCTACATTTGAGCCGCAGCTTTAGCGCGGTGGCTAACAGCTACACAATTATACACTCATGGCCAACTGATCGATGATTATAGACGAAACATGGCTTGATACACAACTAAATACTGTGTTTGATTATGACTGTTTTGAAGCAGCTGGGTCGTTGGCTTTATTAGCGCAGCGATTTCATTGATATGCTACAGCTAAGCGTGACTTGCATGTTGCAGCTAATGTTAGCATGGACTGACGGTCCTGATGTAAACTAAATATTATATATATATATATATATATATATATATATATATATATATATATATATATATATATATATATTGATCACATATTTATGTAAAAGAATGTTAAACACTGTTAATTTTCTTTTTATCATTTTGCTCGTTAACTAATCAATTAATTTACAAGTCTGGCTTCCTTTAAACTTCACGACTGTTAAATAACCCCCATAAGTAATAAAATTCTGTTTTTTTTTTCAGTTTATTTGACATATTACGTTTTATTGGGCTTTACTATAACTATAATTCTTGTAGTTTCGTTCTCAAGGCTGTGTGGGTGTGATGGACAAAAGTCTCGGTAGATGGCGATGTGCCCATAGTTAAACCATAGACTGTATAAAAATATGTTTTCAAAACTCACTTCAACTCAACTTTTACGTTTTTTTTTCTTTTTTGTAAACGTTAAACTATTCAAATGCTGCATATTAAGCTAACCTTGACTATTTTTATTAATATTCTCATACAAGGTTGGCATCAGGGGGAAGGATATTGTTGTGCTGGGTGTTGAGAAGAAGTCTGTGGCAAAGCTTCAGGAGGAGAGGACAGTCAGGAAGATCTGTGCTCTAGATGAACATGTGTGCATGGCCTTTGCAGGTAAGATTAATTCTTTTCCACCTGCACTGTGCTTGTAATCAGTGGCATGAAGGGATAGTTCTGACATTTTGAAGTTTATCAGTCACCATTCACTTTATTTTATGAAAAAATGATGCATAAAAATAGATCTCACAACCAAGGCCACTTGATAATTAATTAAAAACCATTGACTTGACAGAATCGTTTCTTCATCTGGACTCTACGATGCGTATGAGTGATCTGATCATGTTTTTACATGTGTGTTTGTCCAGGTCTGACCGCAGATGCCAGGATTGTCATAAACAGAGCTAGAGTAGAGTGCCAGAGCCACAGACTGACAGTGGAGGACCCCGTTACTGTGGAGTACATCACCCGCTACATCGCCACACTCAAACAGGTGACATCCAGTTCACAAACAGGCCATTTATAGGTGTAGTTCACTCAAATACACAGTCCTGTCATTTACTCACCTTCATGTTGTTTCCGGTGCCCTGCTATTTTATCCTACCCGTCAGATTTTCCCACCAGTGTTTACATCATATTGCGTCCTTTTTCTCATGCTGAACAACAATATTTAATGTATCTGTATTACTGTAAGGGTAGGTTTAGTGTTGGTGTAGGTGTAGACTTTAATAAAACACAATCTAATATGTAGAAAGAAAAAAATATATACTGGTTTCCTGTAGCTGTATCCCTTCTAGCTACAATATATAATGCATAATTACTAATTTGGTTTACTGTAATGGTAGGTTTAGGGTTGTTATAGGTGTAGACGTTATTAATCCATAACTTAACAGAAGCATTTTCATTTTCGAATAGTAATACCCAGTGTTTTAATAGGAGCTAGCAAAATCTGACGGGGGTAGGGCAAATCCACTGAACTACGGATGTGTATGGTTAAATGTATTCTGTGGAATATAAAAAACAAGACTGAAAAATTACTCTGTTTTTTTCATCTGTACGGTGAAAGTCAGTGCCGTCCAAATTTATTTGGACACCAGAGTTCTTCAGAATATTATTATCGGTGTTTTGCAGAAAAGGGAAAGGCATAAAGGTTTTTAGCCACTCAAAGATACTAAAAACACAAGAAAATGATCTGCTCGTGTTTAAAAGAACACTGTATGGAAATTATTTAAGTCTATTGCAGCCTTTGTGATTCGATAACTGCAAGGTCATAGCGCTTTGATTGATCGTGATTAATCATGGAGTAAATCATGAATTTACAGAAATGACCTTTGCAGTAGTTTAAACTGTTACAGTAACTCACTCTTTTGGATATTTTGCTCTCTGTGTTCATTGTTGTGCTCGTGCATCAGCGCTACACTCAAAGCAACGGACGCCGTCCCTTTGGTATCTCGGCCCTGATCGTTGGTTTCGACTACGATGGGACTCCACGCCTGTATCAGACGGACCCCTCTGGAACATACCACGCATGGAAGGTAAAGTGAGAGCCGTTTGTCTCTATGAAATTCAGGTGTACCTCTTTTTGTGACCATATTGAACCTCTCCTCACCGCTGTCATCAGGCAAACGCTATCGGACGCAGTGCGAAGACGGTGAGGGAGTTTTTAGAAAAAAACTACACGGATGAAGCCATCGCAAGCGATAATGATGCCATCAAACTGGCCATCAAAGCCTTACTAGAGGTAAACACCATATACCATAGTTACATGCATTCAAAACACTCTCATGTCGTGAAGCTGACAGGATCTAACATGTTTGCAACTGTATATGATTTGTGATACACAGGTTGTGCAATCCGGGGGCAAGAACATCGAGCTGGCTGTGATTCGAAGAAACCAGCCCCTAAAGGTAAAACATTTGATTTATTTGATTTTTTTTTCTTCAAGTATTTACAGTTGTCTTGACGACATTCTTGTAATTCGTCTAATGTTGGCGCGTTCCTTTCATCTCTTCTTTCACAGATTCTGGAGTCCAAAGAGATTGAGACGCTGGTCGCCGAAATAGAAAAGGAGAAAGAGGAGGAGGCAGAGAAGAAGAAGCAGAAGAAATCTTCATAAATCACTTATATAATTGTGTAGTTCCTCTCTTAGTTTTGTTTATATGGGCAGAAGCTCAGGCCCACACTGTACCCTCCTCCCCTCCGGCCTCTCATCTGTTAAGAGCACGGTCTCTCAGTCTTCTGCTCAACCCTCAGTATCTGTCAATATGTTTTTGTTCAAGGAAAAATTTGTATAATCAATCAAGTAATAAAAGCATGTTCAGGTTTGGGGGTTACCAAGCATGCACTTGCAGGTCCTGCTCAGTTTTCACACTCTGCTTTTTGCTACTGCTGAGAATTCTGGGGGAATGTGCTCTTGACTGATGTTTCCTAATAAACTCTTTTGGTTTGTACAAATGGACTGATGTCTTTATATTGAGGTGATGAAAACCTAAGAACATCTTTGATGATTATGATTTACAATATTAATGTGGGATTTATGCGAATTCATGTACTACCATGGTTTTATCAAGACTGGGGAATATACAGTATATATTTTTTTCTACATAAATATTAAGCAGCCATCACAGGAATATACTGGTATGTTAAAATATGGCTTATAACAAGTAGAATACAGTTCTAAGCTTTATTATAACTGTTTAATATTGTACTATTGTACAATAGTTGTCTTATACAGCTGCTTTACCAGTTTGACAATGGTAATTGCTTCTGTCAGCTCAATCAGACAATTATGACAATTTAAAAATCAGCCTTCATCTGCAAGGGTTCAATATTTGACCTGCTCTGAGTTATACAAGCTCACAAGGTTGGGCAAGAAGACATTTTTAGTACCATTTGCCTTTAATACAGCCGTCAACTTTTTTAGGATAAAGTTATACAAGATTTGAATAGTCACCAATTGAAAGCTGTCTATGAAACATTAACCAGTTACTTCAGAGATGATGTTGGGAATGTGCTCCAAGTTGTTTTTACCTACTATTCTTTACTGATGAAGTCCTGACATGCAGTCTGCATACAGTCATAATCATAGTGATGGCTACTGGATTTAATAACACATTTCAAATTTAAAAGTGATATTTTTTGACAATTCAGGAGATTAAAATGTGAAACCCATACTGGCAATTCAATTTATTCATTGAAGTGAAAGCTAGATTTCAAATTTTTTTTCAATAAAAAAATGGACAAACAAGATGTTACTGTGTTGAATCATCTTGAGTAATAAGAAAAAGAGAAAAGCATCCCATCAAACGCCTCTAAACATTTTGAATCTTCTGTAGTTGATCAATCCAAAACAACTCCTCGATGCATAAACTTTTCCAGTATCACTGAAAGACGAAAATACATGAGCAGATTCACAGACATATTATCTGATATCTATGATTTAATTTGTTAGAGGACTCCGAGTTAGCCAAAAGGGGGTTATTTTCTTAAAATTTTTACTGATGTTGTGGGACAATAAAATGGACGTGTTTAATTCTGACGTCTATGAACCACTTTTACCTCAGCTGACCTCCTCTGGGAGAACCAGTCCCGTCCGAATGGGGCTTTAGTAACTCAACGAGCTCAAATGTTGTTTACAATGTTCAGGCTGTTCTGCCTGAGAGGAGTTTTGGAGCGGGCGGTTTGGGAGGGAAAATGACTGTGTGCCCAAGAGTATGAATCGAGACTAGGCCTCAGATAACATTAAAAACATCTTTGTTTTCACGAGCGCACTCATGCATAATATTAATGACGGGTAAATTACCTCTGTCTTCCTCCATTTGACGAGCTGTCAGAGGGACGGAAACCTAGAACGCACACATACTCTGTGTGCCTTTGATCTGAGGCAGTTAGCAGCAGCGCATGCAGATGATGATCAAATCAATAATTAATTTGAACAATTTCACTGGCTGCTCAATGAGTCCAGCGAGCACAAAATGTTTACGCATTAGTCAGAATGCAGCACCTTGAAATGCTTATTTCAAGCGTCCTAGACTAGAGAACCCCGAGTCACAGCTAAGTATATGTCTACATGCTCTTTAGAAGTTCGATTTAAGTCTGACTAAAACAATATTTTTTTAATGTCCTCCAAACACTACACTACCACTGAAAATGCACCAGTCTGTATACACGTATGTTAGCGGCCAATCCTTTAAGCCCTGTAAGTTGCGATGTGGGGTCTCCATGAATCGGACTTGTTTGTTGATGATCGATTGGATTGAGATCCGAGGAATTTGGAGGCGAAGTCAACACCTCAAACTCGTTGTTGTGCTCCTCAAACCATTCCTGAACAATTTTTGCTTTGTAGCAAGGCACATTATCCTGTTGAATAAGGCCACAGCCATCAGGGAATACTGTTTCCATGAAAGGGTGTCCATTGTCTACAGTACAACAATGTTCAGGTAGGTGGTACGTGTCAAAGACATCCACATGGAAGGCAGGATCGAAGGTTTCCCAGCAGAATATTGCATCCGCCGGCTTGAATTCTCATTCCAAGCCATCCACATGATGTAAAAGAATTTGTGATTCATCAGACCAGGCCACCTTCTTCCATTGCTCCGTGGTCCAGTTCAACAAACTGCGATGCACTGTGCTTCTGACAACGTTTCATCAGAACCAGCACACACCATCGGACCACATGGGCCACCCACAACCCTGTCACCGGTTCACCACTGTTCCTTCCTTTGACCACTTTTGATAGATACTGACCACTGCAGGCTGGGAACACCCCTCAAGAGCTGCAGTTTTGGAGATGCTTTGACCCAATTGTCTGGCCATCACAATTTGGCCCTTGTCAAACTCGCTCAAATAATTTTTCCTGCTCCTAAGTGGACGCACAAATCATTTACATGGTTCAATGTTAGTGTGATGTCAATCTACATCAGCAAAATGCTAGGGATTCATTCTAACATCCAAAAAGAAGATCACTTGTCCTCACCTACAGGTATAACAATGTAAACTAAACAACTGAGTGAACGAATCCAAATTATTCTTTTTGGTAAACAGATTGTCACTGAGATGAAAAAAAAAGTGTTTAATGTAATGTAAAAACCTGCCTTTTGATTAGAGAAAATGCACATTCTGTGCCTAAAAATCACTCTTTGCTACATTCACTGACTTTCCTTAGCCTTTATTGGCATGTGAGGCTGTGTACCTCTGAATAGTATGCGCTCACACTCTCTGAGGGGACTGTGAATGCTGCAGGCATATCAATATTTAGCTCCCAGCTTCTCATTCATAATTATTCAGAGGTAATGGAATATTTCAGAATCCTGTACCTCAGGCAAGCACACAGAGTATTTAAGTTTCTGAGGCTGAGGCGAGGCATACAATCAAGCGGGTCTTTTTTCGAGAACTTCAATTCACCTTACAAATGCAAAGGATTGCATGACAGCTGCGGAAGCCTGGCAATGCTACTGAACAGAGGTAAACCCTGGAATTATGACATTGTGGGTTACCCTTTATTTAATCTCAGTTTAAGAGTGATGATCGGGCAGCAGTGAATCAAGAGAGACATCCTGCCCCTGATCTGTTGATTTTGGCCCTGGTTATCTTGATCTTGTTGCACAAGAGACCTTGAGGGTATCTACTGTCCCATTTCTTTCAGCTTCGAACCCTCTGGCTGTTTGTACTTTTCTACTGGTCCGCTCTAGTTCTAGTGTCACAAACTGATTGGTTGGTCAGTCTCAAACCGAATTCACTTCATTTGGGCTTTGATTGGTCAGTATTGTTCTCTCGCCCAGTGTCTAGCTGTGACTGGTGGATTTTGTCGCCTAAGGCTGTATTTGTGTGATTGGTTAGTGGTGTTTTTTTTTCAGGGCATGCCCCGGAGCATATAGACAGCTAGTGCAAAAATAATTCAGAATGACTGTATCAACAAAAAAAAAAAGTCATTTATAAGGAGTAAAATTGGGTAGACAGAATCAGATGTCAACAATACAATATAAATTCTGTTCAGATTCTTGGACAGACCGATTGTTTTGTGTCTTTACACATCAGTGTATTGTCACGAGCCGCAGGGTTTAATTTGGTTTTGTTTGTGTATGTTTTACGACTCTCAAAGCTGTGTTTCCCATTCACCTCCATTATAAGACTGACTGACTGCAATGGTTTGAGTTAAAATTCTTTGTTTGTGTTCTGCTGAAGAAACAAAGTCACTTACATCTTGGATGCCCTGGGGGTAAACAGATAAAAATAAAATTTTCATTTTTGGGTGAATTACAGTGTGAAAACACAAGGTTGGCATCTTTATACCATTTTTTTCTGAACCCGAAAAGGCTGAGGCGTTTTTTTTTTTTTTTAGTTTTTTTTTCTAAAAGGCCTGTGCAATTTAAGCACAAAAACTCAAAACCATCTATTCACTTATTAGCATTCCTCACTGCCTAAAGGAACAGGAATTCACAAATGTAAAAACTAATTAAACTAGACTAATGTAAAATCATCTGGTCTTTTGTTCAGTCTGTCCTTGTCCTTTTTTCTCATATATTTTATACAATCACTAACAATAAGACACAGTATATTACAGATACTGATAAATCCTTCCCTTTAGGCATAAATAGTACATCACCATCAAACGTTTGGGGTCAGTAAGGTTTTTTTTTTTTTTGATGTTGAAAGAAGTTCCTTATGCTCAACAAGACTGCATTTATTTGATAAAAATACAGTAATATTGTGAAATATAATAAAAATTTGGACAACCATTTTCTATAATATTTAACTTTTTATTTAGTGTAACTTATTTCTGTGATTGTAAATTCATAAAGTTTTTTTTACATAAAGTCATTACTCTAGGGTTCAGTGTAACATGATCCTTCAGAAATCATTCTAATATTCTGATTTGGCATTTTTAATATTAACATTTCTTAATTTTATCTGACTAACATTTTTGTGGAAATGATTCATTTTCTTTCAGGAATTTCTGATGAGGAAAGTACATAAGAACAGCATTATAAATGTCTGCTGAATAAAAGTACTAATTTCTTTTAAAAAATTACAAATCTTACAGACCCACAATATTTGAACAGCAGAGTATCTACTGATTTTATAGCATGAAAAGAAAAATGAATCGAAGAGATTGATGTTCTTGGTTGAGAGATAGTGATGGCCTCAAACTCAATAATGAAATAAAACATAATATACCATTTCCCTTTCTAAAGGAGTTTACTAACATTTAAGTGGCATAAGAGCAATTGCGCAATTTCATACAGCCACACAAGAAGACTTACACATGTACTTAATAAAAAACAAAACAGCAGAAATGTAAATATGACAAAATGCTCTGTCCTCCAGACTGTTTATATATGTGATTGATTTTTAACACACATGTGAGCGTTTCTTGCACATCTGCACAGAATGAAAGACAGTACACAGGATAACTCACAACAAAGGTAAATGTATGGACATGTGCAGGTACCTGGTTGGCAACCAGGCCGGGAACCTCCATAGGTTTCCTCTTATGTGGCCCTAGGGCTAAAAGCGCTGCCAAATTTGCATCTCTGGGCTCCATCTGTGCCAACTCCAACTGCTGCCTCTAAACAAGGGCAAGGAAAAATAGAATGTGCGTTTGAGAGGCATTCCAAAATAAAATAACTATTTCCATTGGCTCACCCAAATCCATGTGGAATGTTTGTAAAAAAAAAAAAAAAAAAACGGAAAGCTGTTGTTGCTGATGAATCATTCATTTTAGCACTATTGATTTTACAGACAAAGAAACCCAAGTCGGAGGCCTTTGCAAAAACACACATGACTAGATGAGCGTTACCTTGTAAACAGACACACAACTCATCCAGAGGGCTTTCATTACATTCTGTCCCCTGTTTAGCCGTAGGCTTCAATTCCAGACCCAATATTAGACTCAATTAAAATGAGCCCCCAATTAGAGAGCCTTGTCTCCAGGGTATGTGTATGTATGTGTGTGGATTTGTCTATGTGGGGCACAAATGGGACTTTATGAAGAGTATTGATCGTCCTCATTGCTATACAAAGGAGCAGAAGGAATGGAAAACAGATTGTGGAGGAGGGACGTATGTATTTTTATTAACACCAACACAGAAATCTCTTCTCCATCTTTGCCTTGCTGTTTCAGATGCTGTTGCTCTGGGTCTTAGCTGTTTGTGCAACTCTACACGCAAATAGAGGGGGAAAAGCAGTACATTTTAAATGTAGACTGATTCCTGGTGTTTTTTTTTTCCTCTTTTTTTTTTGTGTCTGCTAGTTACCCGGTCAATGCAGAGCAGTGCTTCTCATTCCTCTTCCTCCCTCCTCTGTTTCTCCAGTCTTTTCAGTTGCTCCAGGATCTTCAACTGAGAGCGAGTATCATTGGTCTGACTGCAGTGCCAATCATCCTCACCACAGAAAACATTAGCATCCAATAAGACACACACGTTGAGTGTGTCAGTCAACATCAAACAACAGTAACTACCCATTTGTGCATCCATATTGCAGTGTAATTGCAGGAAAATAAATAGTTGCCTTAAACAATAACTGCATCCAAAAACACATACTTTCTCTGAGTTGGTACTTCTTTTGAAGAAGTACTTTGCAACCGTTAAAGTATGTTCAAGCATGAATGTGTTTTATGAATTTCATCTTAATGTATATTATTGTCATGTGACTTGTGTTATCAGTTGTGTTGCTTCAATGTCATTCACAATTCCTCTCCCATGAGATAGTTAAGTGTCCATTTGATGTGCACTTCAGAATCTCTTTGGAGGTAGGTCATCATTTTACATACTGTTATTTGTCTACTACATACAGGGAAACATGCATATTAAGACCCAGCCATAGCATTGATATTTGACCATTTTGTGGTGCGGATTCCATGTCACACTTTGTGCATTTTGTAGCACTTTCCACAACCATTTGTAAGGTTAAGTGTTTTATTTTCCCTTAATCACAAAAAAATAAATAAATAATAATAAAAAAAAATCATTCCTATCCTCCTCTGAGACAGGTTACAACCATTTGTGAAATTCTCAGACATTTGTTATTTTGTTAAGTGCATTAAAGCTGATAAAATATTGGCTGATATTTTCTGGAAACAAACAACAACTGTATTTTATTGAAATGTTTGAACTTTGCATAATCAAAACAGGTAATACTTGGCTTTTTTAGATGCAGGGCTGTGTTATTATTCCTGCCCATGTAGCCTATGTGATGTCTTAAATGAACAGCATCTAACATCTCTCTGTTTGTTCTAGAAAGACTGATATAGTATCAAAGTGTACTGATCAATGCTGCATGATAAGGACCCATTCTGATTTCATGGCATCTTCTCTGAACCCACATTTTTGTTTACCTACTATGTACTTATGCCAAAATTGTATTTTTCTTTTTAAGTACAGTGTACCTATTGTGTTCATGATGAATTACAAAAGACTTCCTGCTATTGAGGAGGGATAAGGTTAAGGTTAGAGATAGTTTTGGTAGATTGAGTAGATTTAAGTTATAGAGGGAGGGTCAATGGGGTAATTACAGATGGAACTACAGAAATTAATTAAAGATATATTTACAGGAAGGTATTTTAAATGTACGTACAGTGTACAAACATGTATGTGCACAATAAGTGCATTGTATCACATATTCATTTAAATCTAAGTACACAGTAAAAAACACTATACTGAGTGGGTAAATTATTATAATTATTATTATTATTATTATTAAGAAACAAGCTTTAATAAGAAATCATGAAAGTTGTATTTTTATTTTCTCAATTACTTTGTCTACTGTGTGTTTTTTTAAGTAAGTTTATCTTATGAAAGATCTGTCGATGTTGTGGCACAATGGTTATCTTCTCCAGCAGGTCTCCAGAACATCAAGACAGACCTCTGTAATACTCAAAGATCCTATGCACACACAATCACACATGGGACATGGGAAACAACTTTGTGAATGGCACATTGAAGTTCTGTGAGCACAGATTGGATGTGGGCCTGATTATCACAGCGAGTTCTTCAAGAATCACATGAATCCTGCTCTAATTCAGCATTTGTACAGACCTATTTACTGCCTGAAAGAAATGGAGATTGAGAATTAGAGGCAAATATCTTCCTAGAGCTGGAATCCAGCTATATTTTTCCTCTGCTGTTTATATTGTATTCACATTTCCATAATGTCAGACATGCTTTGTTCCTGTTGGCCTGTTACGCTTGTTGAGTAGACAGACATCTGCAAACACTCCAATTCCATCTCATTTTTGCCCTTTCTGCTGATGCGGACTGAGTTCCTGCGAGGCCAAGTCTGTCTCTTTCATTTCCACATTCTCTCTTTTCGTCTCCTCCTCCTCCTCCGCACGACTCCCCTACCTCCTGGCTATCTCCCTCTCTCCCTCCCTCCGCCTCTGTCGTCCTTTCTCTCCCCTGTACCGACGCTTTTTTGATCAGTGCAGCAGAGTGGATTCCTGCCACTCTGGCAACTTTGCGCGGCTCGGCAGTCATTAGCATACTGATTAAGCAGAACAGGCTCGTCAGAGATACCACTGATCAAAGACCGAGACTGCACTCGTGTGTCACAACACAACAGCGCAACATATGCCCCAAAAAAACACAGACAGGATGCCTGCCGTAGAGGCAGAGCTGAGGGAGGTGAACAGACAAACAGAGATGCAATATCACTTTGAGTAAAGATACACTGATGTACAAAAAAAAGCATTTAATGCTAGAGCTGAGGTCAGTGAAACATGCAGGAATACAGCGTTCAGGAGTGTTAGTTTTAAAACACTGCAATATTGAGTTATTAATTACTTATTTAGAAGTAACTTATTACTGTACATGAAAAGTAATTTGTTAAATTTTGTAAACTTAGGACTTCATGGTTAACTCTTTCAGACTGGACAAGTTGGTTTAGCTGTTCGGCAAGTTTTCCCCAAGGCTGACCATCTGAAAAACATTGAAAACCCTTCTAAAACCAGCAAGAAATTACAATTGAAGGAGACACTGCATTATGTTCCAGAAAAATTATTATGTTCCAGAAAAATGTCTAATTGTGTATTATTATTAATCTCTTAATTAAACTCAAAGCCAAACAAGACACTGATTGGCCAAGAGCAAATTCATTTTGAAAATATTGAAAAATATATTTGTCAATTATGAAAAACATATGTGTGTGTACATTGGGAAAGTAATGAACTGGGTTGGGTGAAGTTACTGATCT
This sequence comes from Carassius gibelio, assembly GCF_023724105.1. Lineage (NCBI taxonomy): Eukaryota > Metazoa > Chordata > Actinopteri > Cypriniformes > Cyprinidae > Carassius > Carassius gibelio. The sequence goes on along the minus strand of NC_068390.1, from coordinate 12,598,592 downwards.
GCAGCAATCGTGACTGAAGAGCTGATGGGAATAAAAAAGGGCTCCTCTTGACAGGAGCAGATCACTGATGCCACGCCAGCCATGGAGGCCACATCATTATCATCGTTTTATATTTTATATTTTCTGTTTTCAGATTTCAGTTTTTGTCTTAAAATGAATATGCTAATGGTACAGCTCATCTAGAAATCTTAATCTATAGCAACATTGACTGCCTTCTATTCACATTCATCCTATAAAGAACCAGTAAGCACATTCACCCGCTGTACAGCAGGGAATGGCCGCGAGTCAGAGCTATTACCGGAAAGAGCCCGAGGTGCTGTCCTTGAAGCCGTGTGCCTGCACTGGAAGGGGCGGCTGGGAAAAGGGTGATTTAGAAGCCCGAAGGATGGACTGCCGCACAACAGCACCTATGGGGACAGAATAAAAATACAGATATTTTTATCAGCTCAGAATGAATTGGGACACTTGGAGGTTTAAGAGACACAAAAGTAATAAAAGATCATCTAGTCTTTCAGTGTATTGAGCTTTAAAGGTCCCTTGACATGAAAATGTCACTTTGAGGTTTTTTTTACATTAATATGAGTTCCCCTAGCCTGTATATGGTCCCCAAGTTTCTAGAAATTTTAATCTGTGTAAATTGAGATTTTGCTATCTTTCTCTGCCTTTGAGAAAAAGGAAGCTCAATTAGGCACGATGTTGATGTAACCCATATAGATATATATACACAATACAATTTGATTTATATAGCACAGGATAAAAACAACTGGAGTTGACCAAAGTGCTTTAAAACACTATACCAAAAATAGGCAAAATAAAAATATTAGATTAAATAAGCTGTAGAAATGTGTGGCATTGTGTGACTGTTTTCAAGTTTTGGGCCGACAACAGAAACAGCTTACACCTGCTGGGTGAGTGTTGGTTTGAATGACCATCTGTTTGGGTTAAGTTTGGTTCTGTGCAGTTAAGTCTGCAAGAGCTGATGTCAAATACTGTTTGACGATTACTCCTTTAGGTTGCTGGATCACCTGACAAAGTAAAAAAAAAAAAATAATCTATAAGACGACAGCAAATATTCATATAAGGTATGCTGGGTTTAGTCCAACTCGAGGGCATTGTAGAAACCATTTTAGACAGGAGCGCTTCTGCAACCCCTCAGAGCACTTTCTGATTCTGAAGTAATCAAAACCTCTAAAGTCTATTCAGGTGTATGGGAAATGAGCTTCTGTATTTCAGTGGAAATCCATCAAGACGTCCAATAAAATGGTGAGATTAGATTACAGAAAAACAAATCATGACATTATTTGAATATGATAACATGACATTCCTGGTAAGAAATGGGGTAAGACTCATGCATCTTTGTCTCTAGTGTAAAACTAATTTGGCTCCGCTTGGGCTTGTGGGATACTGGTGGTTTTAAGTGAATTAGCCTGTACACCGTGGGCGGTGGTGAGTTAACCAGGAAATGAAGACAAAGTGAAGAGAGGCTGTCATAAAAATGAACCAGTGTGCTGGGACGGGAAATTACAGTGTTTCACTCTCACACACACACACTACCGAGTCTACTATAACATAAAACATCAAAATGGTGTATTCAGGATCCTCAGATACAAACCTGAGTTCCAGAAACCATATGGTACTCTAAATACTGACAGAGGAATCACACCTGCAGATTAACATTAAAACGATACACATCCAGGTCTGTTTTCTCAGTGAAACACAAACACTGAATGATCATTTGTTTTTCATATGATCAAATTACTCTTCCGTTGGTTCATATAGGGAAAGCCCTGAAATCATCATGATGAATTACAATGCCGGGATTAAAAATGGGCCGGGGTTTGCCAGCTGAGCAATTCTGGTTGGCTGGTTGGGCTTGAGGGAGGAGCTGACCGAAGCAGTGGACTTCTGGTTTGAGGCCTTGGTTGATGCTGAATCTGAGGGCGTGAGTTGGTCGCACTTGCTTAAAGAAAGACCTGAGAGTTTGGGGTGAGCTGACGGACAGCTGGCAGGCTCCTCTGAAAGAATGAATACATCAGCATCTCTGGTTAGATGTCTTTAATTTAGCTCATACCAAAGAGGTCGTGTCTCGTTCATACATGAGCTATGAAGGTCTGATAATAGACTTCATTATAAAATCAGGTCAAAAATGAGGTCAGTACCCTCATATATACCCATTTGACTTTGTTGAAGTTGCTCATAATATCTAAATGAGTGAAGAAACTGCATTCACCTTCAGGAAGGCACTAGATATGGTTGAGGGGATGATTTGAGCTCCATGTCGTTTTTCAGTAAACTCTTCTGCTTCTACTTTCCCATCCTACCTATAGAGAAGAAAACAAAAGCCCTTTCAAACACATAATGTACTGTATTGTGATATACTGATTTTGAAAGCAGAAAGTGACATCATACTTCTGACGTTCTGAGCCAGTCGATGTGACTTCATAAGATTAACCAGAACCTTTTACATTTCTTAATTCTGTTAATGATAAAAAAATAAACATTACCAGTTTTATTATGCACATATTTAAAATATATAAAAAACTGGTATTGACTAATAATAACGATCATCATCTAATATTCAAATAACAAAAAAAAAAAAGTCACATTTTTAGCAAATATACATTTATCATACTGTACATATAAGTTGTAATGCGTGTTTTATTTTTAGATTATTTAGACAAAAAAAGTGCAACATTTTTATATCTGCCATTTATTGGAGATAACACAAAATATTTATCTGCTTTTCCGTACTGGCCAAATTTTATCCCAACGTTTTATAAAGTAAATGGAGGAATAACTTGAATATTGTTAGTAATGTTTCAAGATGAACACTGCTTGGATTAAAGCAACTTCCATTACAAGCAATCAGAATTTCATCGTACTTGCTGGCCATATAAATATCAGCAAACTCCATATTCTCATTTATTTCATACTATATGAATCATAAAAGCCAGGCATACAATATATGACATAACAAATATTACAAAGTTTCCATTAAAAAAAATATATTTTTCTGAATACTTTATCATAAGTCAGGCTTTCCAGGGTTAATATAAACTTGTAAGATGAACTTAAAGCTGTAACAGTGACTGGGGTTGATGATGTGTTTGTGCTGGATCCAGTCGGTACATTAGAGCCCCTTTCACACTGCATGTCGGACCCGGCAAATTGCCGGAACATTGCCAGGTCGTCGTCTGTGTGAAAGCAAACACGTCCCTATTTTGACCGCTGCCAAATTATTATCCCTCTAGTATTGGTAAGTTTAGGAGTAGGTTTGGGGGAGGGGTTAGGATTAGGCAATCAGGTAACAATTTGAACGAGGGGGGGTAATAATTTGGCAGGGGGTCAAAATTGGGCACAACACCGGGATACATTACCCGTGTATTTGCCGGAATCGCAGTGCGAAAGGTGCTTAGGAGACACCATACGTGGGACATTACCTTCGGTGGAGAGAACACCTTTGACCACAGACTGCAGAGAAAATTAAACATACACATGATTAGATGAGTGCAACACGGAATGACCTACATTTCTATTTAAATCACTGAAGGAAAGCTAACAATGCATTTCAGTCAACATCTTGCCTTGAAGTCAGAGTATGAATCATTTTTTTGTTTTGTTGTTCGGATCAATAATTGACGCAGCCAAAGTGAGTAATACCTTTACAGCAGAGGTATTAATTATGATAGTTGCAGTGACAGAATTAGTCCTCTGATTAAAGGTCCCCTGTGTGCTGCTGTTTGGAGTCATTTGACTGGCTTTGATAACAGGCCCCATGGTAGAGCTGGGTTTTCTGATGGCTGTCCCTGTAACACCGGCTGGTTTAATGATGGTAGCTCCCACTGATGGCGTGAAAATAGCAGTTCCTGTAGCGGCGGGTGGTTTCTGAATGGCAGTTCCTGTAGTGGAATTAAGTTTAATATTGGTAGTAGCTGATACACTGGTGATACACTCTGATGATTGGTGTAGTGGTCACAGTTGACTGCAAAAAAGAGATGGAGGATAAAAAGGTGCATTTCCATAATAAATCAAATGCTTGTAAGGTATCTTGTATGACGGCTTTTCATGGCTTTTTGAAATACCATTGACAGATGCATTTATTTATTTATTTATCTAAAAATTCGGACATGGTTTCTCGGAGTTCTGAATATGAATAATCAGTCTGAATTGTGAGATAGTTTTTTTTTTTTTTTAACAAGCTTCCATGCTTATTGAATACTTCTTATACGGCCAAATTAAATTTAAATATTATCTAAAAAATATTAATTTTGCATTAAATGTATTTTTATACACAATTAAATTATAAATTATAAATTAAATATAATTGTATTAATATTAACATATGAATACTTTAAGATAAAGGCTAATATTTAAAATTAAAATAATTATATATTACATTTTAAATTCATTACAAAATATGTATATGACACTTTTTATAATAAGATAATCATACATAAAGAAAAAGAAAAAGAAAACTGCATACCTGCTCATGCATCAAAAAAAAAAAAAAAAAAAAAAAAAAAACATTTTGGCCCTGGTGATCCAAAGACCCTAGTCTGAAAACCACGTTTATCTCACTGGATCTTTGTTTCTATTCCCAGCATTAAAAATAAGTGACCAAAATAACACACCTGTGAGGATGGGGGTCTAAGCAGAAGCATTGGCACTGGCTGGTTTTGGCAGAATTCCCTGAGCCTGTGCCTAGGCCAGAGCCTGCCGAGAGACCAACATCAACTGCCCGCTGTCACTGTGGATTAACTCCATTCCTTCAGAGGCAGAGAGAGAGAGTAAGACATCGCCAAGATTGATAAGTAGGCTTGATGGTTCAGTACAGTATTACAGTTTGAATATACAAACAGACCAAAGAATTTAAATAGTGGATCCTGAATCCACCCGTAACTCACGGTGTGGGACCTTGGAGTTGGCAGGCAGCTGCAGTGGCACAGTCTGAAGGGTGCTGTCATTGGTACACTTTGTGATGGGGTGTAAATCCTTGGCAATGTCACGACTGCCCCTTTGGCCGTGGTCAGTGTGGTGACTCTGGGCTGATTTATGGCCACAGAGCTAACAGAGACCCTTCCAGGCCCCTGCTCCCTGAATATTAGACGTCACCACCCTGACTCCCACAAGCACTGGTGTGGTGGATCTGATCTTTGCAGGGTTTGATAAGATCATTGGAGCAGGTTCAGATGTGGCTGGACTGGAGCTCATGACTGTTACAGGATGCTGATTAGCAGAGTTTGATGAATTAGCCTCTGCCTTTGGTTTCGGCTTTACTCTTTCCCCATTAGGAGAAGCTAAATCTGGTTTGCTGTTTTCAGAGGTGTTAACTTTAGTGTTTGAGTCTGACGTTTCTCTTTTCTTGTCTAATGAAGTGTCCACATACTCCATAGTGTTGCTTGTTTTCCTGTTGTTGTTTTTTTTTCTCTGAAGACGCGTGAGACTTATCACTGTCAAATTTATCTGAACCTGATGATTCACACATTATGTAGTCTACTTTCTCGATGGATTAAACACAGATGGAATATTTTGGTGGAGAGGATAACCCTGAAATGTTTTTCCATCTATTTGGTTGAAAAATTTTATTTACGTGTACAAATACGCAGGTGACATGATTTTGATTCACCCGAAGGATCTGAATCATTTGAATTAACTCCCAACTATTCTTGATTTCTCGGTTGTTGAGTGTTTCTGTATGCTACACGGTTACGCCAGTAGGTGGAGACAAGCGAATGTCTTTTTTTGTATGTGAGCAAGTCAGTGAATCACTCAACTGATTCGCTAGTCATTCATGAGGGAAACAAGTGTTTGTAAATGAGATGCCTTGTTCACACCATTCCGAATCTCGTTTAGATTCAAAAATCTTAATCGACCCCTTCAGTCAAGGGTGTATTCGTTCAGCAGATCAAGCCAATTAAATGCTTACTTGAATACCACCGTCACACAACTCCAACCTCTTCTTTAAGTTTGCGGATGACACGACTGTGGTGGGTCTCATTAGAAACCGAGATGAGATAAATTACAGGAGCGAGGTGAGACGCCTGGTCGGATGGTGCAGTGACAACAATCTCTCTCTGGACGTGGAGAAGACAAAGGAGGTTGTTGTGGACTTCAGGAGAGCGCACACTCAGCACCAAGTTCCTGGGTGTGCAAATCGCAGGGGACCTCTCCTGGACCAACAACACTGCAGCACTGGCCAAGAAATCACAACAGTGTCTCTACTTCCTCTTCAAACTGAGAAGAGCCAGACCCCAACCCCCCATCATGTGCACCTTCTACAGAGGCACCTTTGAGAGCATCCTGTCAAGCTGCATCACTGTGTGGTATAGCGCCTGCAACACGTCCTGCCTAAAGACTCTGCAACGCATAGTGAGAGCAGCTGAGAAGATCATTGGTGTCTCTCTCACCTCCCTCCAGGAAATGTACAGAACCCTTCTCACTCGCAAAGCCCTCTGCATCGCAGGTGATCCCACCCACCCATCACACATGTTCTTCAGCCTGCTGCCATCAGTGAGGAGACTGCGGAGACTCCAGGCCAGGACCAGCAGACTGAAGGACAGCTTCATCCATCAGGCTGTCAGGAAGCTGAACTCGCTCCCGAACGTGCCCCTCCCATCCCTCTTCTGCCCCAGGCACCACTGAACTATGAACACCCCCCCCCCAAATCCCACATGCCCAGGTCCTTCCACCCCCACCCCCCACTAATATACGATGACATGCACCAGTCACTTTGTGCAGCATTGGTCTGCTCACTACCTCATTTACCATGAAACTGACGTCATTCTACCACCTCATCAGTCATTAAATAAAATAACTGCTCTTGAGCCCTTTGTCACTTTAATCAGAGTGAATAAGCTGTTTTTTTTTTTGCACTAAAAATCTTTTCATCTGCACTGTTTGTTCACTTCACTGGTTTGCACTCTATCTTGCGCTGCTTTATTTAACTTTATTTTTAATTTTATTAAACATTTTTTACATTCCCTTATTGTATAGTTTTATCTTATATTTTATATGTGATCTAGATTTTTAGGGTCTACTGTTAGTGTTATCTGTATGCACCGAGGGTCTGAGAGTAATGCTGTTTCGATTCTCTGTATGTATGTACTGTACATGTGGAAGAATTGACAATAAAGCAGACTTGACTTGACTTTTGAAACAGCCATGTGCGTCCCAATGTGAAAGAAAGTGAAAGTGACGTGACATTCAGCCAAGTATGGTGACCCATACTCAGAATTTGTGCTCTGCATTTAACCCATCCGAAGTGCACACACACAGAGCAGTGAACACACACACACCTAAGTCGTGGTATTGAAGGTGGAGAAAGAACTGTACATGCACTCCCCCAACCCACAATTCCTGCCGGCCCGGGACTCAAACTCACAACCTTTTGATTGGGAGTCCGACTCTCTAACCATTAGGCCACGACTTCCCGTGCCTACTTATAAAGTACACTCTTAAAGTTTGTACACTTTCGATGCAGAAAAGTATATACTTTTGAGTGTGTAGTAGAAGACTAGGCAAGATTTGGGACATACTACAACACCAGTTAGGTCTTTAACGGACCGCTCTGTGCATGGTTACACGCATCCTTACACTGTAAACTACCCTTTTCACAGTTAACATCCTCTACATTTAATTTAATTTAACTTCTTACAGTTTTAGAGAGAAATTAGGTAGTATGTTGATCTGCCAGCTGTTGGTCTTTATGCAGAAAACTCTGCTCATATTTTTTTTTGTTGGCATAAATAACAAACATAACATTAAATAAATCTACCTGAAATAGTAGACCATCTGCAGACTTTTGGCACACTCGTTTCGATATACTATGCTTTGGGAAATACTTATTTTAATTTCACATACTATTTACGATGGATGGAATGAACATTGGGACTCAGGGCCAATCTTTGAAATGAGAGAAAGTGAGCGCGTGGAGAATGATTCACAAACAAATATCATAAAAGGATCTCACAGTCGAATTTAATACCTGAGCATAGAGTATGAATTAAAATTGATTTAGTCGTTGTAGGCCTACTCTAAATTAAATTTTTCAAGAAGCAGACATTCCCTTGAAACTTGTGTGTTCTGTTGTAGGCATATTTTCCATATGTTAATACACAAGTCTTGGTGATTTTTCAAAACTTTTATTAACAATGTCACATTACATTCTTCTAAAACTTTAATCTCATGGATTGGCCTCAAGTTTTAAGTGTAGCCAGACACTGTAAATTTATGATTAAAAAAAAAATCTTAATTTTTTGTGTAATATTTGAAAGAAAAAATACTGAATGTTACAACATATATTCATCTGACTGGTTTGACAGTTTTTTTTTCCAATTTGAACTTGTCTGCTAAAATTATAAAAATGAAGAACAGTTGGGGAAATAAATATACTTGTAATCTTTCAGATCATTCAACTGCAAAATTGGGGTTTGTCTAAGTCATATGATCCCTCAGAAACCCACAGCTGTGATTTTCCTGTTACATATGTGTGTGTTTATGTGTGTGTTTCTAATAAGTGCTGCTATTCCTCTCTGGTGTGATATGCTATTTATGAGAGAAACACTTGAAGATTAGCAAAATAAAATATTCATCAAACAGCTTATTAAATAAGTATGGCAGTTGAAATTCTTTACAGGATGTCATATATAGAGTGTAACATTAGTTTAGTCTCTTCCACTTCTAGCAGTCATGATAGGACAAGACAAATCCAGCAAAAGCAGTCTGACAGTCTTCAAGTTTTAAAACAAAGCTTCACACAGAGAATCAAATGGAGACCACTCAATACAGCCAGAGAAGTGCAGAAAAAGTTCCCGTTTGAATTTCAACACTTTTTCCTTATTTGAAACAGTTTATTTAGGGACAGTACCAATGAAAAAAAGTCTCAGAGGATTACAACATAAATCAAAACATCCCTTTATAATCAGTTAAAAATACCACATCCAGTTTGTTGTTTGTGAGAGCGGGCAGCTAATCCAGCGGTTCCTGTTTGATTCGAATGACGGAGGTCGTGACCCCACGGTGACTTCTTTTGATCTCTCTCCTCAGAACGTACTCACTGAACTGGGTTGAGTCCACACCACCTCCACAAGAAGCAGCAATCTCAAAACCTCTTTGCTGCAGTCGCTCCAGAACCTGAGGAACACAAAAATTCCCAAACACACACCAAATTATCATCTTTTCATATTCTACAAACAGTAACCAATTAATATACACTATTGTTTTAACATGTGGGGTCAGTAAGTTCTTAATGGTTCTGAATGAAATATCTTATACTCACCAAGGCCAAATGTATTTGATTAAATTATTTTAAAATGTAATTTATTCCAGTGATGGCAAAGCTGGATTTCCAGCAGCCGTTATTCCAGTCTTCAGTGACACATGATCCTTCAGATATCATTATAATATGCTGGGGTTTAGTGCTTAAGTCAATTTTTTTGTGTCACGTTTGATCATTTTAATGCATTCTTGCTGCATAAAAGTATTAGTTTCTTTCAATAAATAAATACAAATCTGACAGTAGTGAAAATATTTTTTTCCACACGAATAGTTAAGATGTCTAGAGGCACAGACGTTGCCTCTGAATCAACTTTCCCGTCAACCTTGGCAGGTTGTGTTTACAAATGTTTTTATACAGCTTGAGATTCAAATGCAACAAATTTGCAGAATGCTTTATTTGTTGGGATGCACATGTTCTTGCTAAGGATGTGGAGCTGTAAAGATGCTTTACTATAAAACAATCACCGTTTGTGTCTCACAGAGAGAGAAAAAAGCAGCATATGGATTTAGAACGACACGAGTAAATTGTGACTCTTTTCATGTTAGTGTGAACTATCCTTTTAATTGAACACCCCTGGCACAAAATAACTTTCGTCTTCATTTAGAAACATAACACAGCGAAAGTGTTAGAAACCATCTGTCCAGCAGCTCTCTCAACTGAATAAAATGAGATACTTAAACCACTTGCTTATTCGGTCTTTCTATCTGTCTATTTCTCTGTCTCACTCTCTCTCACAGTTTCTTCCGGTCCTGCAGATATTCGCTCCATAGAACTGTGAGATCACATTCCATTAGTGTGCCTTGAGGATGTCCCTTCATCTTTTTCTCTCCAGCACTGCCTCACTAATTTCCCTTCACCCCCACCCCCACCACCAACCTCTCATTTACAGGTCAAAGTTTCTGTTTGTCTGCACTGTGTGACTTTCCATCATGCTTTTGTCCTTCAACCCCCTTTTTCCCTCATTTTTCTTTCCTGTCTTCTGCCTCTACTTTTCTCAATCTCCTGCTTCCATTAGTGTGACGGCAAGTGCCAGGGGCCAAAAGATTTAATAAGCAAACAGGATTAGACAGCCTCTAGACACACACACACACACACACACACACACACACACAACACAACACAAACAGTATGAAATGGTTACAGAGCACAGTATAGGAAAAACTGAGCTCATATTGTACATTCATTCCTGACATGAATCATAGGCCAGTGTTTGTAGTTTGTAATTCAAAATTTCTGGACAAGGTTGTTTTAAAAAAAACTTTCATTTGAAGTGGTTACATATGGTGTAACCATGAAGTAAAAAGTTATATATATTCTTAACACTGTAGATACATGCGAGTATACACTTCTCGAACATTAAATTCATTTCATGTTCATTCGTTAATTATGTCAAACAATAAACAAACAACTATATATATATATATATATATATATATATATATATATATATATATATATATATATATATATATATATATACAGTATATAAAACTGCAATGTAAATATACTCCAAATGTACTTTGAACTTTGGAAAATTAATTTTTTTATAGTGTACTTGAGGATTTCTTTTCAAGAATGTAATTATTTTAATGACAGTTTTTTTACTTCAACATGATATCAGGACAGTTGTGTCACATTTTTGTGTAATATTTTTTACTTTGTTTATGGCTAGCATGCCTCAAAACATTTCCTAAAAATGAATTTTTAATATAAAAATAAGTAAATAACTGGAATCGGCTGGTGTGTGAGTGGTGTTTGAGGTGTCACGCACCTGTACAGAGTTGAGGTGGCAGTATCCGTTTAGAGGGAAGCGTATGACGTGAGTGGAATCGTGGTTCCAGCCTGCGTTAACAGAGTTGCACATGACGTCTCCTATCTCTGGAAAGATGTCCTCGATTAGGGCTTTGTCACCGCTGAGTGTTATCCTCTCTCCCAGCTCGGGGGCCACGCGCACTACCACACACTCACACATGCGTGATGTGTACCTAGAGTCCTGCTCCGACCGCCAGCGCTCCAGCTCAGCCTGCAGAGGCTGCAGCTGGAAATATCGGGCCTCCTCGTACAGCAGAGAGTAGTCCTACACACACAGATACACAGATAGATGGCACAACTGCTAAGAAAGATTCACCTACAAATGAAAAACCAGTGTTTATGGCTGTATATTTATTTTGTTTTTGGACAGCCCTTGGTCACTATGAACTGTTGTATGGGAAGAATTGTGTAGTGATTCTTCAAAAGTACTTTTACTTCTGTTTCATGAAAAAATCTAACAACAGCATATGGGTTTGGAGCAACACTATGTTGATTAAAAATAATTTTTTTAAATGCCTCAGTTTAACATCAATAAAAATGCAGCATAAGATTTTAATTCCTACCTTAAAGTCATCTGGAATGAGCAGTTTTGAGGTCCTGAGGAAGTTTAATATGTAGCGGAACATGTGTCCATCGCGATCTATAAAATAATGTTGCTTCAGACTATCCAATACAATGGGCTCCGTGCCATCAAACAAACGACCAATCCTGTGAGAGGAACAGACAAATGCTAAAATATTTAGATGTAATCGAACAGCAATAATGATTTGCTTTCTTATGCAGAATACACACACACACACACACACACACACACACACAAACAGGTATTCTCATTATGGGGACACTATACATTATTTTCTATACCCTTACCCCTAACCTAATCCTCCCAAAACTTTCAGTAGTTTTTCCTTGTTGGTCCCCACAATGTAAAGGAATACCAGGTACACACACATGTAAACACAATTAATTACATATATAGCTTATTTTTTAATTACATTAGTTTTCTGTTGTCGATGCTGTTTTCCAAAAATCTAGAGTCAAAGCTTGGAGTTCAAAAGTAAAAAAATGTTGTTTTCTCAGGTTTTTCTCACATTTATTTCTAATTGTTATGTATATGCTATATACAATAAATGCTATATACAATACAATAAAAAGTAACTATAATTAACTATGTAAGACTAATTCAAAGTTCAGTCTCACATTCTATCAGTCTGACAGCAGTTTCATGTGCTTCTAGACAGAGTAAGCTTTAAGATCAACTGCTCTAACCCAAATTCCACTTCTATACAAATATACAAATGTTGTCATGGGAAATGAATGCATGGTGATCCTTTCCAAAAGGCCAGTTAATGGACTAATGTATCTTAACTACAATAGCAATGGTTTTACCAATGTACTGTTTTTTGCTTGCGCTTAAAGAGATGTCAGTTTACAGAAAAGAATTGATCGAAACAATCGGAGAAAAAAATTGTAGTGACTAGGTGCTGCTCTGATGTTATTGACTTCGACTGAAGTTTGAGAAATTCAGTTTGAGACTTATATAATACTATATAATATAATATATTAATTAAAAACAATCATCTGAGTGTGCTCATGTAAATACATAACTGTCCAACAGCAGACTTTGTCAGCTCTTTCGGTCAGCACAGTCTGGCTGAACTGTAGCCTGTGTCTGCATCAGCATCACAGAGGGCAAGGCTGGAGGCGGCAAACATCATTGCTCCTGACGACACAAATGTCATCATCCAGCGCCCTGCTTCCTGGCTCTAAGATGAGTACGTTGTCATATTGATGTTGTTTGTGATCAAGATGCCACGGGGGGGAATGGATCACAACTGTCACTGATGCCAATGCTCTCAGAAACATCTATTTGACAATGACAAAGGCTTTCCGAGGCCTATATTTGATAATACCAGAACCGTTTGATTCTAAATGAGACAATTATGTGTGAGACTCAGTATTTCTATGCCACTGTAAGGGACAGTGGGAGGCAGAAACTGTATGAGACATGTGAGCAGTTGTGAAACAGGGTGCTAGTCTGGCTCAAAGCGCTTCAGGCTCCTTTTGGCCTGTGCTCTGATGTTTGACTCAGTCAGCAGCTACAAGACAATAATGCTCTTTGGCATTGCAGAAACACACCGGTCAGTGAGCTAATGAGCACAGACAAGCCCCACATACACACGAAACACACACATATGGAGCTAACACACATCATAACGGACTTGTGTGTGAACAGACGTGTTCAGAGGATGTCATGAAATTTTAGGCTGACTGCCAAATGTATTATTGTGATTGGTAAAAAGAACACCTTTTCCTTTGAACACCTCAGTCATCTATTACTAGGGCAGATTTCCGAAACGTTTAAATCCTGTAATCAACAGAAGCTGATAATAATCATTCCTTATCTTTTCATGCAGTTCACAGTGCTTAAAGTTTATAAGAGGAGTTTATTCTTATTATATAAGGACCTAGAACAAATCCATGTGCATCAGTGTCTGTATTGTGTGTTTTAGGTGCAAAACTTGAATGTAAGAAACTTATCCAAAACATAGGCTAATCAATATTTGTCAGTTGTATGCTTTTCAACATGCTGGATCACAAAATGAAACAACTCGTTACATTAATTAAAAGTAAGAAATGGCAATATGATTTATTTGAATGTTTTATCGATCTGTTAGAAATAATTTAATTCTCTATTCGCAACATGTACCTCAGAATTCCTTTTTGGAATCATTTCCCACCCCTATCTGTTACACTTATGGTGTTCATTTCTATATGTTTTGTGTCTATATGTGAAATTTACCTGGACTCTGGGTATTTGGTTAATGTGGCCAGGCTGCTGGTGTACATGTGACCCCCTACATCAATGTGGACCGGTGCATTGGTCTTCGTGAGCTGTGCAGGTGTAGGGATGCCAGCTGTACCCAGCGGGGAGACCGGCGAATGTGCCAAGATCGGCCGAGTCGACATGCCCACACTGTTACTGCGATTCTCCTGAGAAAAAATAAAGATGATAGGTAAGATAGGCAATTTTAAGATGAATATTCACAGTAGGAGGTTAAATGAGTCAACATGAAATGGCATTTGAACCCCACTTTACTTTGTTTATGGATCAGGATTTGATTGGATCATGAAAAGCGGACACTGACACACCAGAACAGATGCTTTGATAATATAGATATACTGCCTTAGGAAAATAGCATTTGATACTTTCATAGAGACTGAATTAATCCAACAAGATTTGATTGGATCATGAAAAGTGGGGATTGAATGGACCAGAATGGATTGAGGTGGTTGGAAGGGAAGGGCTAAACAAGTAAAAGGCATTTGTGAGTTCAGCAGAAAAGACATTTCACAGGCCCATGGGTGAAAGTTGATGGCCTGCGATGACCTTTGATTTGGTCTCTGCTTCGTCATAATACATTTGTTTCAACTGATCATTTGTGTTATTAGTCATTTTAAGATACATGTGTCATAGAGAAATGCATTCATGTGTATCATTTATCTGAGTCATTTGTGTATTTACTGTTACTTGTATTACTTACCTGAGATATTTATGAGTAAAGTCACATGTGTGGAAGATTTAAAACATTTCTATACGGATTTATTTAGTTGCTTACTGTGATTCGCTTTAAGTATATGTAGATTCAAAGTATCTACTGTGATTCAAAGTTTCTTAAATATTCTGAAATACAGTGTTAATTAAGGACAACAAAGAGGACCACTAGGGCAACCACTAACCGTTTCTCTCTCTCTCCTTACTGTATAGGGAGTACTACATATATATATATATTTTTTTTTTCATTGAAATGTAGAGAATATAACTGATACCTGTTTTAATAATATAATTGGATATAATGCAAGATTTATGTTCAGACCTTTGTAACAAAATTTGGGCAACACTGGTTTAAATTTGACAATTTTGCAAGTAATGTGTATTACATAAAAGGGTATCAATTTTGATTTCATTTTGACTTAATCTCTGTCACTAGCTGAAACCAAACAGAATTGCAGGTTTCCTGAATACTTAAATAGCCTCTTTTGCCTCAAACTCCCATCACCCATTGCCCTGTGTTTCTGGGAACCAACTTTGCTCACTTATATCACTCTTTGCACACTAAACAAGAATGGGAAAGTATTTGAACAGAACAACTCAAGCAGCCTCTTCATTTAGTTAAGGTGGAATGAGTGTGGAATAGGAGCACAGTGCTAAATAACACATAAATAAACACAGATAATCATTTTTACCTTGACATCTACATTACAAAATAGGTGGAAATAATTAAATTGACCTGTTATGATATTAATGGTGATTTGGCTGTCATTACAACACTCTCATTAGCATCGGTAGGGGCTCATTCCATGGGCTTCGTCTCACATAATATCTGCTTGTGCTGAGAAATAACTGTTTACTAAATCTCAATGGTCATGAAACAGCCATGGGCAGAATTTCCTTTAAAGATGAAAAATTGAAAAAAAGTAAACTGTAACATAAGTATACTTGTGTACTTTGTGCACTATCAATGCATTTTTTGCCCAGAGTGGAGTAACACTATCTGAGTCGACTGTCTTACAGAATGAAACTTGCTGAGAGAATGAGTTCAGCGGACTGGCTTATACAGCGACCTGAAAAAAATAAGCATCAACCCTTGGTAATACACAGAAAATGTGCAAGTAAACATGCATCCAGGCTAGCAGATTAAAGCACTAATGATAAACATCTCTGGCACAACTGGGTGTTTTAGCGGCTACAGATTTCTAATGGTGGCTGAATGGGGAGTTGTGCCTAGGGAAGACTAACTTAGGTCAAAAAGACATTTTCTTATTAATAATAAATTCTGGCTAATTTTTATATTTGCATTGTAGACAATGAGAGAATGAGAGCATGTGGTGGAATTTTTTTATTGATTTGGCAGGGGCTTTTGACAAAAAAAATAAAATTGTACAGTGAACAAACATACACAACCAACACACATAATAACAAAGCTGGTTAAGTGAACTAAGCAGTAAATAAGTTCAACCCAATAAAGTTAAAATGTGTGTTACATGCCATGGATGGTGCTGGCAGCCAGAGCAGGGTGAGCTACTGGCTCTGCCATTAGCTAATTAAAAAGATGTTGACACCAACTTATACTCTGGAACCGAGGATGCTCCAAATAAACAAGCAGTGAAGATTGATTAATTGTAATACTTATGTGAGAGAGTTTAAACAGAGCTGAGCTTTTTGCAGTATTTATGATTATGTATAAATCTACATAATGGAATATTTCTGTAGATTATTTTTGATTTCAGAGATAGAGGCAGAAAGAGAGTTGGTAAGATATACAGTATACAAGCCTATAGATCTAGCAAAAAACATCATAATAAAAGTGAATGGAAATGTTGTGATGGATAACTACATATCACTGTTTAAGCAGGACTTATAGTGTTATATAAATAAATACATGAATAAATGTTTGATTTAAGAAAATGTATTAAAAAGAGGCCACACGTCATTGCTTGCTTTTGAATACGAGTATGAAAACATCTATTACAATGTGTCATCAGTGGTTTCTTGAACAGTAGTCAGGGTTATAATGGAGTATCATTTAAGCAACATGTGTCAGAAGCTAGTACAGTGTTTCTGAAAAAATTATTATATCAAATGTAAAAATATTAAGCACCTGCAGCACAACAGTTTTAAATAAATATGTGTGTGTGTGTGTGTGTGTGTGTGTGTGCATGCTCTTGTTTTTGTGACATATCAGGACACAACTCTGTATAATGACATGGGTATGACACAGGTATTACAAGGAGAGGGTGACTTATGAGGACATAACTCCATTTTTCAAAACGCTTATAAATCATACAGAATGAGTTTTTTTGAGAAAGTAAAAATGCACAAAGTTTCCTGTGAGGGTTAGGGTTAGGTGTAGGGTTGGTTAAGGGCCAAAGAATATACAGTTTGTACAGTATAAAAACCATTACGCCCATGGGATGTCCCGCACGTCCTGATTTTGCTGAGTTACATGTGTTCCTAGGTCAACATATCTTGTTTACCCTGGAACAACATTTTTCTCCAAAAATATATTCTTGACCATATCCCTACACCTAAACCTAACCTTAACCATGAGTGATCCCTAAAATCAGAGGAAATGATAGATGAAGACACTGATGTACAAGCACCAAACAGTGATCTTATGCGTAAACTTCACAAAGATGTTGTCCCAGGAACATGTCTCACTTGGTAAAATCAGGTTCTGTGGGATGTCCCCACTTTTCACAAAAACAACCGTGTGTGTGTGTGTGTGTGTGTGTGTGTGTATAAACTCTTTAGGATGAATATTTTAGTGTACTACGAGGACTGTTGAGCACTGTTTAATTAATATAATGGAATGCAGAACATTACACTATATTAATTAACAACACACTAAACCTGCTCATCGCAGGCATTATATTTAGGAGTCGTTGGTTTCTGAGCCCAGCACAGGTGCAATATTAGCTCATTCATCTGCAGGCAATTAATGTTTTTATTTTTCACACTCACCTTCATGTTGAAGGGTGAAGAAATCAGTGCCTCTTTTAGTGCAGCCTACTTACAAAGCATAAAAATATTCACCAGCATATGAAGGCATCAATCTTAATCACATGCCCAAACTGACATTATAATGAGGTAAATCAGGGATTTGCTGACAAATGTTCCATGCAAAATGACACACACAAACACACACACAGAGATGAGTCAACTTTCACATGTTGTTTTAAATCGTTAATTTGCATAAATATACTCGGTGTGAGAACTCGATTGTCCTCTGACTGATGTGATTGACAGACAGCAGGGCCGCTTGTAAAACTGATCTGAAGCGCTATTCTAAGCCCGTGTCACGTGTCAAAAACATTTCGTCTTGATACCGACGTGCTAAAGACATGAAATCGCTATTACCTGTGAGGGGAGCACACGAGGACTCTCTCCGTTGGCTTCGCAATGAGCGGAGACTAGCGCGGTGACAGTCGGAGTGTCCGCGCATTCTGCGCGCGCGCAGAGTCTTTTCGGCGATGCCCCCGGTCCCGAAACGCTTACTGGATAGACGAGCGCCCGCGGGCGTTTGATCACCTTCTGCGGTTTGAGCTCGGCCTCGTCCTCGCAGCGCAGCACGCGCTGAAGTCGCACTCCTCCGTTGTCCGTTTCCGGGGAGACGTGGAGAGGCGCTAACTTTGACCCGATGCCCGCAATGCCGTTGAGCGTCGCTATGGAGACGGCGCCGATGCAGTGGTTGGTGTAGGTCTTTGACAGTTTGGCGGCACGCGACAGCATCTGCATCCTCGTGCCCAGCAGGTTCTTACCGATGGCTTTATTCTCGTACCACGTCGTGTCGGTCTCGCTGCAGTGATCCCGCGGGCGCTGGAAGAAAGCCTTGCAGAGAGGATTGCGCTTCGAGAGGTACTTCACGAAGCTCGCGTAGGGACAGAACTCCGTGGCGGTCTCGTACATCCGGGGAAGGTTGTCATCGTCCGTGTCCGATCTTTTTTTCGTCCAGGAGGCGGAACGAGACTTGTGGTACGGCCCGAGCGCTTTGAAGTACACGAACTTGCGTCCGTCCTCGTCCACGGCCAGCCCGAAAGAGTCCTCCTCGAGCTCGCGCTGGTTCTCCCGCCCCCGCGTGCAGAAGTACATGCAAGTCTCGAACCAGACTTTGTTGAGCAGCCCGAACGGCGAGCTGGCGCTGAACACGGCCGAGTTGTAGAGTTTTCTCAGGTCGGAGCGCGTGATGGCTTGCTTCTGCACCACGGGACCGGCGCCCTGCTCCTCCAGCTTGCGTATGACCGCGGCGAGCGCGAGGTTGGCGTTGCGCAGCTCGGGGTCCTTGGTGAGGTCCAGAGTGCGGCAGAAGGGGGGCTCGTTCAGGTAGCGGTTGAGCGAGCTCCGGATGCTGATGAGGGAGGACTTGCTGTACAGCTGTCCGCTTTTGGAGCGCGCCTCCGAGTAGAACGAGCGCAGCACTTTGCAGAGCGCGTGCTTGTCCATGCTCTCAAAGTCCGTACTTTGCGCCCTCTCCGTCAGGTATTCCCGGAAGATTCGCACTGCGTACCGGGTTGCCAGGCGCGTGTTCTCGCTGAGCCTGGAGCGGTGCATGTCTCCCTCGAGTCCCGAGTCCAAAGCGGCTAAAAGCGGGTCCCCCGCCGCAGACTCGAGCTGGTCCGTATTCCGCATAAGGACCGCTTCCCCCGTTTCCACGGCAGCAGCGCAGCTGTCGGGCTCCCCGCACTCCTCCCACTCTAACTCGGCTTCTTCTTCTGACACTTCTCCCTCTTCCCCTGTGATCTGGATCTCCTGAATCTCTTCCTCCTCTTCCTCGTCCGAGCCTCCATCTCTCTCCCGTTCCCCCGCCATCGGGTCCGGTTCATCATCTTTACAGCAGTGGTCCCCGCTGCCAGGCATTCTCGCCATATTGCAGTCTGACAGTGTATGAGTCCCGAGGCACTGCGCATGCGCTATATTGGACCGCAGAGCTGAGAGCTTTTTGTGCGTTTTAGTGACCTTCAGCAACGAAAACAGGCACGCGCTCTTAAAGGTGCAGGGAAAGGGGAGCTAGATTGCCCCAAATTAACACACACACACACTTGAATGGAAAGATAAAGCGAGAGAAAGAGGCAAACAGTCAGCTATACTCTGTATTGGACTGCTGCAGAATTAAGCACTAAATTATGCCTTTATTACACCCACACAGACACACACCTGCTAATTATTAAAGGACTATGAAACTCAGGCAGGCTGACTTGGTTTGGGAGTTTCCAGTAGCAGCTGTGATCATGTCTAACCCTGAGGCCACATCCATATACTTTTGAGTGTGTACAGTCTTTTGTGTATATGTGAGAGGAAGAGAGAATGAGACAGATGAGAGGGAGAGAGAGAGAGAGAGAGAGAGAGAGGTGAAGGTGTGGTTAGCTAATTGAGATGTACACCTTGGGTTTGTGTGTGCAATTGCAATGATGGCCAGAAGGCAGAAAAAAACACTAAAAAAGGTGAAACAAGGATCATTTCACAAATAAAAAAATTGTCATTACTTTCGCACTCCAACCTCATACCGTAAAAACGATTTTTCAAAGTTGTAAGTAAAGAATCTTTGAGTAATATATATATTTTTTACAATAAAATATTATTAAATGTTTTCTACTTGAGGATTTCATGTGTAATTCAATGTGTTACTTGGCATTTCTTTATGTTATTTGTAAAGTTTACTAGAAATTTCTGAAAAATGCTAAATTAAAATATTCTCTACAATTTTTTTTTTTTTTTGGAGTGTAGCTCACAGAATGTCCTGCACACTTTTTAGTTGTTATTTACCAAAAGTCTTGAGAGCCATTCTAGCTCTAATTGGCACATTCATGAGAGTATGAATAATTTATATATTTTGTGTTGACTTATTTTAATAAACCAGTTGATCCAGTTTACAGACTGGACTGATTCAGTTCTGGTTCAGATCAATTCACTGAATCACTGATTGGAAGATTATCAGTGAACACTTTATGACTTCACAAGACTTGCAGTATAGGACCTGAGTCATATGGACCATTTTATGATACATTTATAGTCTTTTGCATCCAATCCCCATTCATTGTTATTGCATGGTAAAAGAGTAATCATTTTCCCAAAATGCTGTATTTTGTTCCACAAAATCAATAAGGTCTTTAAGGTGAATAAATGAACTGAATCACCCACGGTTTTTCTTTCTGTTTATGATGTGCCAGTGTGACTGGACTATTTAACTTCTACTCTTCTGATATGTATTTATTTGCTGCGATTTGCAAATGCAGCTCTGCTTGAGCTCACTGCAGACTTTCTCAGGTTAAAGCAGATTTTCATTTTCCTCTCTTATTCTCCTATGTGTCCATTAGAGGCTATTGTAATGTAAACAGTGCCTCTCTGAACTACATCATGGCATGGATATTTTCATGTATGAATGATTCTAGAGTACTCCGTATAAAATTGCATTTGGCCCTGTTAATGAAGATCCATGCACATCTCTAAATATAAATGGCAAAATATGCCAGTTTCCATTTGATTCATTACATACATCCAACAAGATCATCCTATATGGGTGACCTTGATCAAGAACACATTCCTAAGTGCTTCTCTCTCCTCTCCCCTGTGTTTGTGTGTGTGTCGTGAAAACCCTGAGGCAACTGCTGTCTCAGTATGAACAGCACAGAGCTGAGGTTTGGCTCTGGAGAATAAGGCAGATGTTTGTCTCCGGCGCTGTGCCTCAGAGAGCGGCAACGCATGAGGAAGCGGATTTTAGAGCTCAGTAGGGCTCAAAGCTAGAGGAGGGATGAAAAAAGCTCTATTCATCCATCAGCAAATCAACAGCGATCATCTGACTCATTAACCTATAAAGTCAGAGTCTTTCCACAGGCTTGTGAACATTTCTTTAAGGAAAAGATATGAGTAAATGGCAGGTAACAGTGTCTGTGATGGTTTTGAATTTTTTTTTATAGTATTTTCAAGAAAAGTTTAAATAATGAGTCTAATATGTCATGTGGCATAACCAAGTAAAAATAATTTTCATTACAACATTAGTCATTGAATACATAATTTAAAGAAAAAAAAACAAACAAAAAAAACATATATATATATATATATATATATATATATATATATATATATATATATATGTATAAATATTACACATATGACAGTAATTACAAAAATAAATAAATTAAAAATAAAGTAAATTAATAAAGTATCGATATTATATTTCTTTATATCATGAATTATACATTTAGAAATTACATTAAGTTTATTGAAGTTTGGGGAACATAAACTAACCTTGCCTTTTCACACAACTGTCAAATTATGAAGTTTTGATGATGTCATGGGTCTGAAGATTTCCTCTCTATGATATCAGTTCCTGACTTATTTTTTATGCAGATTGGTTGCACCACATGGCTCTCCTCAAATGAGTTGTAAGAGGTTTTTTTTTTTTTTTTTTACTGTTCAGGATTAAAATAATTAACATCAATTAAGAATTTAAAAACTTGGAAAATATATATTTAAGTCACTGTATGTACAAACTGTACTCTATTAATGTTTTTTTTTTAATGTTTTTTTTATAAATAAATAGATTCAGAGGGGGAAAAATTGCCATAAAGTACCACTAACAGAACTTTCTGAATAAACAAGATGACAACGAACATGAAATCAGACTCTGTTTTTGTAGTTAGTTTTAGTTGCTTGCTATAAGCAAACTTTGGGTAAACATTCTGGACATCTTCCTCATCTAACATATTCGATTCAAGTCTTTACTCATTAGTAAAGTGCTCCATAGCCTGAAAGAGGTGTGTCAAATGAGAAAGACCTTAAATGTGCAGTGCTATAGTTCCCGAGGTTCACAGTTCCCTGGGAGAAATCTGCCATACAGTCCCTCGCTTGAGGCCACAATGCCAGTACAACTGGATTGTGATCTCGCTAACTCAAGTATTCAAGTTACCCCTATCTATCTATCTCCCAGGACCCTTTTTCTTACACAGCCGAGATTTACTTGTATCTCATTTCTCTCCTCTGCACAGCACACATATATCCCTGTGTGAGGATGAGCCTCCATTTTGAAACGAGAGACCTCTCTTCTTTTGTCTCATTCTGTCATTTCTGCCCACAGGCATGTCACCAGAAACAGCTCTGACATCTCTCAAAGGAAAGAGAAGGAGAGGGAAAGACAGGGCGAGAGAGCTCAGGCAGAAATGGAAAAAAAAAGAAACCCTCCTTTCCACATTTTAAATTCTCGTTAGCAGAGCCCATTTCACACCTAGATACCCAATTAGCAATTAGCACAGCTTTAAAGTGCAGTCCTGAGCCGAGGCCCTGATCCCGGCCTGATTTGTATGCGCTTTGTGCAGATAGCGATAAGAGAGAGGCTGAATACATGTATAGTTTTAAATTTAATTTCATAATCATTTGCATGGCAGGGTAGCCTGCAGGCGAGAGGGAAAATAACATGCCCACTCTTCAAAAGGGAGATCAGGCTCGTTACATGGCTGTGCGGAGGATTGGAGAGGGGCTTTTTATGTGCAGGCAGGTAATTTGTTCCCTGACTAATCTGAAGAGATAGAGAAGTTCAGAGGAAGCACTTTTTAAAAAACAGTGTGAGCGCAGCATCGCAAATCGCCTCTACCTCCGAGGCTTGGGAGAGAATGAAAGCGAGTGAGAGAGAGGAACACCAAGGTGCGATATAGCTGAACCTACTGCCAGAGCCCCGGGCTGCCAAAAAAGAGGAACTACTGAATGTGTGAGTATGTGTCTGGGTATGTATGGCTCGGAGAGAGATAGAAACCATCTTGGAGCATGCCAACATTGTGTGCCATCCGGTATTGGAGAGATGTAAATCGTATCAAACACCTGTAGTACGTGTCTGTCCTCTTTTGCTGCTGCTTCAATAATGCACTGATATATTCAACAGTCACTGTGCAGGAATGTTATTTTAACACCAGTTTTGCTAGTAATATGTTTAATTAACAATATTTTTTATACATTTTTTTTCCCTTTTTTATTTGAAAGTTTTAGTAACTTTTTGGGGTATTTTTGTCATTTATTTTTCAAATATTTTTCAAATTTTAGGACTTAAAATTAATGAATGAGAAATGTTACATACACACATATATATATATATATATATATATATATATATATATATATATATATATATATATATATATATATATATATATATATATATATATATATATATATATAAACTTTATTTAATATTTAAGCATGTTTTTATTTCAGTTAATTTCAATTATTATTATTATTAAAATTATTATTTCAAGTAACAATTTTTAAATGGTTTTAGTGAATGATTATAACCCTGATGTTTAAGTCTTCAAAGTCAAACAAATATAAAATGTTGCTTTGGCAACCAGCTGAAATAAGTTTACTTTTTTATAATGTAGAATTTTATGTATTAAAAATATTTTTAATGTATATAAATATATAATATATATTACTTATAATAAATATGTGTATTATACTATTTATATACATTTTATTTCAAGTTAGTTAACAAAAAACAACAACAACAACAACAAAAAAAGAAAAACTGGTTATGGATGGTTCCCGTATAAGTCTGACCATCAGGCTGTAGTTCATTTCACATGTTTGTGGCACAAGGGACAGGAAGATGGAAAGACTTACATGACATTCTGCGCTTAATCTTATCCATATTCATGGGCGCATATGCAAAGTATGGATGTGGCGTGAAGCGCTGAAGACAGCATGAGGATTAGTAACCTGTGTTTGAGGTGATTCCAAGCCAACATTAACATGTTGAATAATCTACAAGAGTGAGTCAGAAAATTCAGCAACTCTGC
Source organism: Carassius gibelio (assembly GCF_023724105.1). Lineage (NCBI taxonomy): Eukaryota > Metazoa > Chordata > Actinopteri > Cypriniformes > Cyprinidae > Carassius > Carassius gibelio. Next base: position 12,574,159 of record NC_068390.1, on the reverse strand, counting down.
CCTGTCCGTGGGCAGCAATTCAGCTCGCTGCATGCGATCCATTGTGTGCGTTTTAGTGGGTGATGGTGTTCTGTACAGGAATGCTTGTGTTCTCTATGAGACCAATTACATTTGTACTTTATGATCCCCTACAGTTATACAAGACTCTTTCCAGATTTAACAGATGAGGCTGGTGCCGACTATGTCGTTCTCTTCTCACATGACGATTCTGTCTGTTTTCTCAGAAGAACAGGAACCTGTAGTTTTATAGGCCAACTACAGAGCTCAGATCTGTCTGCACATTTCCATCATGACAGTATTCACTAGCATGACATTTTCTCAATACAATGTCATTTTTTTTTTAATTGTTAGGATGCCAAAAAATTTCACGCCACAGTTGATGAACAGGGATTCCGAAATGTGCAGACAAAGGACACCTTGCTTGAGGCAACATGAACTGAAGAGCCCTGAAATTTGGAAAACATTATCCAATTACATTTTTTTAATAAATAAATAACTTTAGTTCATTCTGAGTATGAAAATTCGGAAAGAGAGAATTCTGCCAACTGTATCATAACTGTACTTTTCCCCCCACCACTGTGATTTCATGTTACTGTACTTTCTTAAGGTATATTTTTAGTGAAAAAAAGCTTATCAAGATTTTTGGGGAAACATGTTCTTTTTTTTTAATGAAAACCACATTTAAGTAGATAGACATAAATATGATTTCTATCTATCTATCTATCTATCTATCTATCTATCTATCTATCTATCTATCTATCTATCTATCTATCTATCTATCTATCTCAGAAAGTAAGGTGCAACTGGGATGGTATACCCTTTCAAAAGTTACTAATATTGATCACTTAGGTACTACTACCTTTAATGTAGGGTATTAATATGCACCTTTTAGAGGAAAATAAGATAAAATAAGCCCATATAGATAGATAGATAGATAGATAGATAGATAGACAGATAGATAGACAGATAGATAGATAAAAGCAATTTGCAGTACAGAACAGATTTGGGAATGTGTAAGCATACAGCACAGAATACCGAAGCAAAACCCTCTCTAGTGCACACTAGAATGCCCTTTTTGATACCTCTCTTGGCAAGGTAACTTAATTAGATTGCATATCTAAAGACTCGTGTCAGGTGACAGTACCACGCACTTCCACTTGGACAACAACTGGCAATTCCACGAGCTGATAGCATGTGGCGCCACAGCTATGAGCCGACAGAATACAACTTACAGGTACAGGACACTGGTAAAAGAAAACATTTAAAGTGAATGACGCGACATTCGGTGCACTTAAAATGCGATTCTATTGTAGCACGCGCACGTGCGTCTTGTTCTTCCCTCGCGCGCTCTGAGCGTGCAGCAGCTGTAGCGTACAGCCTGCGACGAGAATGAAGGAATATTCCACTTTAACATCGCTGTTAAAAATAACAACCGCCGCTAAACACAAATAAACAAGAAAAACATCCTCAGCATCATTCAAAAAGTGTTACAAATGCCTGAAAACGCACTCTAGTTGCGATCAAATTTGCCATTTGGCAACCCAAAACCTAAATGAATGCAAACGCAGTCGCGGTGTAGAAGAACACATTTTCATAAACGTATGTCCACATTCGCATCGCGGGCAAAGAGCGTGCGACTTATTGTAGCGCATCGCGAAACCTAATCGAGGACGCCATTACGATATCAGTCAATTATTCGAAGCTGCGCTACAGAACAGTGTTACATGTGACAACGTACAAACTGCTTCAAGTGTCGTTTTGCGCTGCCATTACACATATCGTGAAGCGACAGGATGTAAACTGGGAGAAGATAAATATTTCTGTCCCAAACGCGCTCTTCCTCTGGCACATGCGTACATGCAGCTGCGCTCTGAAGACCCACTGCCTCTCTCTGTAGAAAAAACCCACAAAGCCCAATCTGGCCCTCCTCACCTGGAACATGGGACATCCAGCGACGTGTCACCTCTCCGTGTTTGGGCTCCTGTCCGCGCCCCTCGCTCAAGCGGTGAGGAATGGAGCCCAGCTGAAGCGGAATTCACAGAGAGTCGCTCCAGGGGTTTCACAACCCCTCTGGGCCAGACCCGGATAGAGAAAGAGAGAGAGAGCGAGTGAAAGAGAGAGAGAGAGAGAGAGCGATCTCCAACAAACGCCCCTGCAGATCTCTGCTCACTTCAGGACAACTAGTGAATTAACCGATCACAAGAAAGATCTATTTGTAATACACAGAAATGTCCCGTTTCTCTTATTCTAGGATGTAAAAATAGATCTGGTGATTTTTTTCTGCGTAAAACAGTCGTCTTCCTTCCTACATCTTTCAGCGGGGACGCAGATTTGAATGGTTATGATTAGTTTTGATGGAACGCTGCCGCAGGCGCTTCCTGCAAATGGATGATGTGCGCGCGCACGGGCGCGCTCACAGCGGGGGAGAGGGCCATTACACAGATTGAAACCTATGGCACGGCTATGAAAACCTGTCAAAATGAGGTGATTTTAAAACTGTGACTTAAAACTTCTTACCCTTAAAAAAAAAATCTTATTTTACATGTATTAAATATTGCATTTTGTTTATAGTTTTGAAAACCCCTAAACAATTGTATGAGCTATAAATGGCTCATTCTGGGTGCAGTTTCTATACAATTCTTTCTTATCCAGTTCAACTAACTGGGAAGGTCTTGGAAATTATATAGAGATTCACTGCTCAAAAGATGTGGAAACTCTATGTCATTTTCGTACAAAATATAAAATATGACCCGAAATGTGAATTTAACACCAGTTTTGGTTGTATTGGAACTGTCATATTAATAAAATGGCTCATTTATTCAATATATACTCACTCACACACAGTAACAACCTTGATAAAATGACAGTTGATGTGACATATTAGCTACATGATATATGGGAAAAAGCAGGATAGTGAATGACAACGGGACATTTCAAATCATCGTACACACACACACACACACACACACACACACACACACACAGCCCTGAGGTCAGAGCATTATGGCTGACTCCACTGTTTTAGAATCAGAATCAGAAAGAGTTTTATTGCCAAGTATGCTTGCACATACAAGGAATTTGTTTTAGTGAGCTTCCAGTACACAGAGACAACAACACACAGAGAAAACAACAACAACAAAAACAATTAGCCAAATAAATAAGTGTATTACCAATTGTGCTATAATTGTTAACGGGATAGGATTGATGCAGGGATGGAGGGGTTCTAGGATGGAGGGGTAACAAATAAATATAAGGATATTGCACATTTTTATTGCATAAGCATAAGTGGGGAACATTTAACTGTTCATAAGGTAGATTTCCTGGGGGAAGAAACTGTTCTTGGGCCTGACTGTTCTGGTATTTGCGGCTCTGAGGCGCCGGCCAGATGGCAAAAGTTCAAAGATGGGGTATCTTGGATGTGAGGGATCCAGAGTGATTTTCTGAGCCCTTTTCCTCACTCTGGATGTATACAGAAATACATAGTATTTCTCTATGGAGACAGACTTCACCATTAGCATCTTATCTTTAGCTAATCAAATGTAGGCAGCTTGCTTTCTTTCTCTTTTCGTATTCATCCTTACTCTCCATTTCTTGCTGTCTATCTCTCTGACAGAAGAAGGGATGATAGAGGGTATTAATCTCAGTCCATTCTCATTGAAAGTGTTGCCACTCTTCTGCATCTCTGGTGATGAGACGCATCATTTATCTGCCTGTTCTCTGCGTGTCAGTCAGAGCCGCGAGAACCATTGATGTGTGTGTTTGAGAGAGGCTTGAACGTGTGTGTCAGGATCGCATGGCAAAGAGTGAGAAGGTATGAGAGAGGTGTGCAGCGAACTGCGCGAAAAAGTGTGTTTGCATATGTTTATGCGCGCGTGTGGCACCTTCTCAGTTTACTCCAGGCACTGTGAGAATCAAACAATTTCATGCAGCGAGCAGAAGGGGAAATGAACTGAGCCGTGAGCCATAATAAAATTATCCAAATGTTATTATGGCGCCGGCTGCCTCTGTCCTACTTTAATACACATTTCAGCTCCTCCGGGTCTCCTGCTGGCACTAGCCCTGCTGAATAAATCAACATTAGCTTATGTCTAAATTATTAAGGAAGTGACTTAGGCTCCTGTTTATTGTATAAATTATTAGAAGGGTGAAAGTGTTAAATGCTTGATTTGCCATTTAAAATTCAAAATTCCCTAAGTAAGGGCTATTTCTCGGAGTTTCCGCATGGTGTGATGCATAATGCGCGCGCGTGCCTGCGAGAGACGCGTGAATATGTGTGTATTTGAAGGGATATAAATTCCTGAGGTTGACATGATAAGGTAAGAATGCAAATGGAATTGTTTTTGGGTAATTTTAAAACATTAATAATAAAACGGATTTCAATTCTAAAAGACTGAGCCGCGTTCCAATCCATTTTAAAATAAAAACACGCAACAGATTACATTTTAACCACTTTTAAAATTAGGAATAAAACACATCGAATCTCACTTCCTGCCAAAATATCAGTGAAACAAGTCTGGGGTGCGTTTCCCAAAACCATAGTTGCCAACTAAGTTAGCAACTTTGTTGGTTGCAGTGGTTGCAAAACAGGTTAGCAACCATGGTTTTGGGAAATGCACCCCTGGACAGTTAAAAGATGGACCGTATAGTCCCATTCAGCTTCGATCTTGATTAAGTTAATACTTTTACAGTTTGTGTCATCCGAAAACTCACAGCCTCGTTTTCACCTGTTTTCAACCTAATATATAGCCTACACACACACACACACACACACACACACAACAACAACAACAACAACAAATAGGTTAATCAACTATTATTTGGCAGAACTCCTAACAGTTTATTATTTGCAGCCATCTATCGATGTCAAATCGATCAATCGCGATTAATCGCATACAAAATAAAAGTTTGTTTAAATGATGTGTGTATATAATATATAATATATTTCTTAATTAAATTTATGTTTGTGTATTTACATATACATGATTACACACAAATATATCAACACAAGGTTTTATTTTCTAAGAGATTATTCACGATTAATCAATTTGACAGCCCTACTGCGTTATGTGACTTTTTGTCAGCCCACAAGGTAAAATAAATAAAAATAATAAAAAATAAATATTTTTGTAACATGACACATAGAATATAAAAGCTCAATTGAGGTGACATGTCCAAAGAGAGTGAGCTAAATATAAATAACTAACAAAATCAGTTATGAAATAACATCCTCAGGACTTGAGACAGGCCCCAATAAAGTTACTGTATATCTGATTCGTTTATTTATGTTTTCTGTCACTCAAAGAGACTTTCCAGAAAGGGCAGTACAGTAAGTTGTGCAGGAGAAGGCCTCTTTATTTAAATCAAGTCCTCAGACTATTTAACACTCAAACCATGGTTAGTTACAGTCAGGAAGATCAGAGAGTGTCATTCTTGAAGATGTAGACACAACCTTCCACACACAGCCCATCACTGTAATTTGTCTCCAGGAATATTCATAGGGCTGCTTAATATTACACAAAACCACAGTGTGAGCTTGCATGAATATTCATCGTCAGATTGTTGATTGTGTTTAGCCTCTGGTCCTGGCTTCAGCTGTCACTGCATCAAACTTTTGTGCCTGTGTGCATGTGCATACACATGTATGCTTTGTGTGTGTGTTTCTTATGAGGCATCGGCCTAAATGACTGACTCTGTTTTGGCAGTTTTCATTTGTTCATCACTTGTTTTGGAGTTGAATGTCTGTAATGACTTGAAGTCTGTGAAGTCTGTGAAGTTGGATTAATGCACACTCATTCAAAAAGGCTTTGATGCTGCTAGTCAGTCGTCGGGGTAGCTTTCTATATGCATTATGATGGAGAATCTCCTTTGTAGTCACATGGGAAAATAAATATTTTAACAGACTAACTGCTGAGTTTTTTTCATTCTCCAATTAATTTAAATGGAGCAATTAAGACTTAAATTTCCATAAATAGCTGAGGGAGGGATTGAAGAACGGGGGACTGCCTCTGCTTCAGTCAAAGCCTTGGGATTAACCCCCTTCCTTCTTAATTATAAATAAAAATATAAACAGTGCTTACTCGTCCTCACTCCCACCCATTCTGATTTATACACATACAGCATTTTGCATTATTGACACATTGTTTGCCTAATGAATGTTGTTCAGTTGCTTTGATGCAATATATTTTGTTTAAAGTGCTATATAAATGAGGTGACTTGACTTGAGAGTAGAATTCCTGCTCCTTTTAACCAATGAATTAAGAGGATTTATCAATTAGTTAAAAAATAAATAATAAAACATTGCAAATAGAAATAATAAATGATTGGCAATACATTTTAATAATTATATTTAACAGAAATTTCCATTAAAATTTGTATGATTTTTTTAAGGTCTTAACATAAAAAATAAAATAAAATAAATAAATAAATAAATAAATCAAAATTATTCAAACAAGAATTCTGTAATTTGCATGATCACATACACGTACAAACTCATGCTCCAGGAAGTGAAAGTAAGGGAGAGTTATAAAAGTGAATAAGGCCAGCAGAAGGTGAACGACTTCGCAAACTGCATGTCTGCTGCATTCTGCAAGAGTCTTGGTTTGACCACTCACCAGAGAGAAGAGCTAAACACTCCCTGAAACAATATCAGGCATTTTTTTTTTTTTTTTTTACTGACAGATAAACAAATCGGCAATGTTGGAGCTTCGGGGTAACGACGCAATTTAAGGGTGTGCTGCCCTCTGCTGGTAAAGAGATGTAAATGCAAACCAGAATTATAGAAGCTCTTTATATGTAACTCTTGAGGGTGGAATGGGCACAAAAAAAAAAAAAAAAAAAAAAAACATTCCCTTTATTTAATATTGTTAAATTGTTTATTTAATATATATATATATATATATAAATCCCATTTTCAAATAATTATGGAAAAATCTCTATACATGATTACTTAATTTTATGGATCAAACACATTAGTAAAATAAAAAGCTTAAAATAACATACTTTTATTAACAAATTGGCTATTAATATGAAAGAACTGAGAATGTGATTATTCTTGATTGTGACGTGTATCAATCAGAAAATATACTTCTGAACACTTAAAAGAAAATGAATCTCAAACATTAGTAAAAAAAAAAAATCACTGATTAGGTGATATATATAATAAAAAATAAAATATAAAAAAAAACACACAGGGTTGCAATTGTTTGATAGAAACATTCAAAGACATAACATTATAAAATCTGAAATAGGGAAATACTCAAAACAACATCAGATTTAAAAGGGGAAAATGGCAAGTAAAATTATAAGTGGATAAATCATGCATTATCGGCTCAAACAGAAAATAAAACTCATTCAGGGGTTGCACTTTTGCACATATTTCTGACAGCAACATTCAAAGACATAACATTAGTAACCTTAAAGAAACAACAACAATAAAAAACTTATATATAGAAAAACAACATTAGATTTAAAAGGGAGACCATGAGGACAGAAAGGGTTAATTCATAGAGAGTGCATGATCTGCATTACTATGGTGATGATCTAATCTCAACCCTGATGGCCAGGTAATAATCAGTGGACCAAACAAAAGTGTTACATTTGCTTAGATGTGAGAATCCCACTTAGTTACTGATTCAGTAGTCCATGAGGTACATCTGCTAAAGGATGTTCATCGACTGACTAAAATTTTCAAAGTGGGTTCTATTGGACACAAGGTTTATGGCCTGTGACTGGCATACAAGGAAGAGTGTTTTAAGCGAGACCATTCGGTGGTTAATAGCTCATTAATGATTAAAGTCAAGTGTTGTGAGTCATTCAGTAGAGGCTCTGTACACAAAAGCAGTGTGACTCTAGATCAGATCTGTCTCTTTGAGCTCATTAATGTTGGAAGTGCTGTGCTGTTCCTCCTCAGTGCCTCTCACTAGTCATACCGACGACAGCACCTCTCCAGCCAGCTCCCTCTCTTTCTTCTCTGGCCTCTCCAGGTCCAGCACTCTGAACGCCGCCTGCTTGGTCATGAACTGAGCTTGATCTCTGGGGTACGAATCTGTGTCCACCACCCGATACGTGTCAGTTTGAAAGGGGCTTTTGGAGAGGACGTCAGCATAGCGCTGCTTCAGGTCAGGGTCAGGACAGAATAGATATTCGTACACAGCTGCAGCCAGGATGCCCCCTATTAAAGGGCCCACCCAGTACACCTTAAAGAGAGAGAAAGAAAAACAATAAATCTGGTTTAAAAAAAAAAAAAAAAAAAAAAAAAACACTGAGACTACAATGAAATTTTTGATTTATTTTCATTTAAATGGAAAAAATTAAATCAAAATCTGGACCAGTATATAACTTATAACTATCATTTATTTAATTAAATGTATTTTATAATTTATGTTAATAATTTATTTTAACTTCTGTAATTAATTAATTATTTCTATTAATTAAATGAATAATGATCAATTAAATCTTTTACTCTAATTGTTATTGTATTTTAAAAAAATATCAAGAAATTGTATAAAATGTTAATAACAATGATTTCAGATTTTGCTTATAATATTTCAGATTTAAATGAGATTTATTTAAATTAAATTTAATTAAATTTAATTAAATTAAAATTTTCACTCAAATTGACATTTTAGTTTGAAATTTTTTTTGGAAAAAATTAAGAAAGGTTATTAGGCAAAAATAATTAAGAAATATTAAAGATTCTGCACTAATATTCTGATTTAAGATTCAGATTTTCTAAATTAATTAAATTTGAATTAAATTTAAATTAAATAAACTCGAATTATTACAGTAATATAATTTTGCTATGAAAAATGTATTTAATTAAAAATGAGAAAACAGAAACATTTTCCTTCTGGGCCCCACTGTGTATTAGTTATTTTAAATCTCTGAATTTTTTTGTAAATATTACAGTATAAATTATGTCTTTCCCTGATAAATACATGTTATCAGTATGAAAAGGATACTGAAAACTGGAGGCCAGAACTGGATTACTGGCTGCTGTGATGACAGAAATAGAAGTGGGGGCCACCCACTGCATAGTGCAGGACGGACATGTTTACCCTTCAAAAACCTGGACAGCGCTGACAAAACCTGAGCCAAAAAATGCTCATTTGTAGATCATTTGCTTTATCTCATTATTTCCAAACTACTATATATACAGTATAATGATCACCAGCACCTCTCATTAATGTAACAGTACCATTTTGGCCTTCATGTGGATTCACCCTTGATGTATTTCTTTCATTCAAAATCTCTAAGATCTTTCACTGCTGTAACTCACACCAACTCATTGAAAAGGGCACTGTGTATAGCATTCTGCAAGTGCGGTAAACACTGCATGACAGAAATGTTTTGACCTCTCTAATGTTACAGCGCCAGTGAGGAGACCCTGTATCAAACGTGATGACAGCAGCAGTCACTCAGATGCACCACTCATGATGATACATAACACTCATATGTTCATGTAGGGATCAAACCAACCAGTGTCATGTCCCGGCATTATTTTGAATGCCACATCTGTCTGGTTTCTGACTGCAGTGCAATGTTGACTGCTGTGCAAGCAGAATGAGATGTAAACACATAAGCAAGAGATCTGCAGTATATGCACTGGGCACTGGTAATCACAACCTTTCTGATATTCAGTACAGCAGCAGGATCGGGATTACAGAGCAGTTCAAGAATTGTTATGATATACTTAGATATTCAAAATGAATTAAGGCAGTATTTCAAGCTTTATGCCAAAGGTCTGGGGTCGGCCAGAGATAAATGCCTTGTTGTTCCAAATGTAGTCCAGTCTATTTTGCAAGAGTGAAACAAAGCCAAAATTTCCTTAAATACGTTTTGGCCTTGAATCAAATTCTTGTGACCTTCAAGATGACCTTCAATCTTTATGTATATAAATATCACTGCAGGAATTACTGTAGCAAGAACTGTATGAGCCTTTGCATTGTTTTTCTACACACAGTGGATTTGAAATGTTCTGCTTCTAAATTTTACCCAGTGGTCCTGCCATTTTGCCATGATGACTGCAGGCCCAAAAGAGCGAGCTGGATTCATACTGGCTCCAGTGTATGGGATCTGAAACAAACACACAAAAATGATTACACATGTTATAAACTTACATGAATTCTGAAACATAGGCTCAATGGAAAAATGTTCCAGAACTCCAGAAAGTACTTAGAATTAATTGCCATTATCAGTAGATATGAACCTATTCCTTTTCACAGAAATTATGATTATGGGGCAGATTTCTGATTAATAATGACTTCATAGGTCATAGGCAGGTGGAAGCTGCACACTGGTGGTGGATGAGGAGATACATCCTGACTATGTCAAGTGCTTTGAGTGCATAGAAAAACACTATATAAATGTAAGGAATTTTATTATTATTTTGTGTGGTTTCTTGCAAAATACTATGTTATGGCCTCAAAAGACTATTACCATTGTGCATGAATTGTAAACTAATACATTTTTATGTTTACATCTCATAACCAGCTCCATATGTATGGATTTTCTTACTTAGTAAACTTACTTGGTAGCTTACCTGGTGCCCGACACTCAATAAAACGTAATGAGAAATAGGTTAAAATGGCATTGTTACTTGTTTTGTTTTTATCTCACATTTGTTTGTGTTAAGTTTTGTGTAGGCGCTACATTATTTTCTAACGTGATAGGGCATTCAATTTCAGAAACGCCACTGTAATAAACAATCGACCTGGCCTGGGGTTGAGAAGAGATGCAAAGAAACAATGTGAGAGAAGATGAAGCATGAAAAGATAAGAAGAACGAGTGAGCTGAGTGGCAGGGGTTTGGCTTTTTAAATCATAAATCTGCTCTAAAGGGTCTTAAATAGTGTTTGTACCAGTGCCAGGCCTAAATACATGAGGGCATGTAGAGGGCATCCCGCTCTCATGCCAACATCCTTAGCAACACAAATGAGCTTTCATATAAACACCTCATCTGCAGATTCTGCTGGGACTATCGGCATGGAAATAACACCATCACTTGGGATTGTAGCTAGGATACAAATTCTCCAAAGGAGAGCTAAGCAGATACACCTCAAGAGGATAATCTTTATAGGCTAAAGATCTTCAAGTACTGATTAGTGCAGGATTGAAAATATTATCTCCATATTGTTAAACGCGCTCACTAGAAACATGCCTTGAAAAGCACCTGAATTGTCTAGCAATGGGATTTTACACAACTAATAACCTGTTTTCTAATGGTGCAAATCAGTAAATACTCACAGCAAACAGATGGCCGATGCACACCGACAGACCAATAGCCAGTGCTGCTGAACCTTTGAGATCATTGCGTTTGGGGTCGCAGGTGGCAAAGACAGTGAAGACAAGCTCAAAAGTGATTATGAGCTCTATCACAAATGCATGACCAGTGGAGATTTCAGCATTGACCTGCAGGAGGCGATAGTGAGATAGTGAGATATTTATGCGAGCGTGAACTTCTTGCTCTAAACCAGTGTTTTTCCCAATTATTCTCCTGGAGGCCCCTACCAATTAAACATTTTAGAAGTCTCACTAATGCTTAATTTAGGTTATTGTGTGCTTTTGTAAAGAGCTTAATCTAGTGCTATCAAAATTAACGTGTTAACAGATGCAATACATTTTTTTCATTTAAATGTGTTAAAAATATTTTACGCAACTAATGCAGGGGCGGAGCTAGGATTGGCCACCCCACTCACAACTGCTGCTTCTGTCTCTTTTTTTTTTCTCAACAAGAATTGTGTTTATTTGGATGCAAAACCTCTTTACGATCACATCAAATGGAAGACTTTGAAGCAAGCACTACTCGCAACAAGCTAGTCAAAGCTAGTTCAGTAAAACAACAGAACAACTCCTGATTTAACTCGTCAATAGTCTCGATAATAGAGACTTTAAACCTCAAGTGGGTCAGAAAAGGTAAAGAGTTATGCGAAAATATGATGTGTGTCAGATTTGAGTCATGTTCAGCAGCGACAGCACTTAAAGCAGTTTAAAGTAACAGTCAAATAAAAGGTAACACTTTAGAATAAGGTTCCATTAGTTAATGTTAGTTAATGTATTAATTAACATGAACAAACAATGAATAATACATTTATTACTGTATTTATTCATCTTCGTTAATGTTAGTTAATGAAAATGCAGTTATTGATTGTTAGTTCATGGTAATTCACAGTGCATTAACTAATGTTAACAAGCACAACCTTTGATTTAAATAATGCATTAGTAAATGTTGAAATTAACATGAACTAAGACTTATAAATGCTGTAGAAGGATTGTTCTTGCTTAGTTCATGTTAACGAAAGTAGTTAACTAACATTAACTAATGGATCCTTATTCTAAAGTGTTACCAAATAAAATACTCACAGAAGTCACTCCCATTCCTCCTCTGACTGATGCTGGTGTCACTCCGTACAAGATGGCCGCCCCCACCACTGACCCCAGACACTGCGCCAACAAATAAAACACTCCCTTTGCCAGACTCAGCTTCCGAGTAGCAACCATCGCCGTGGTGACGGCCGGATTGATGTGGGCACCGCTGATGTGCCCAAAACACTGGACGAGGGTTGCAATGGATAAACCAAAGCAAAGAGAGATCAGGACAAGGTCAGCGGGCGGAGGCTTCTCCTGTGTTGCTGCCCAGTTGATGGTGGAGCCCAAACTGAGCAGTACGAATATTATCATGGCTAAAAACTCCCCTGAAACAGCTCGCCAGAATTCCTGAGTCCACACACCCTTGAAGGCTGCCATGATACTGGTATTGCATGAGCAAGATGAACCAAAACTCCTTAAAGGAAAAAAAAAGAGAGTATATATAAACCATGAGTAAAAATTTAAAAATGCTTCTCCTTTGCATGAAAAAAAATAAAAATAAATTATATATATACATATATATATATATATATATATATATATATATATATATATATATATATATATATATATATATATATATATATATATATATATATATATATATATAAAACGCATTTTTTTCCCCAAAACAAATTATATGTGCAATGCTGGGTAGATTACTTACAAACTGTAGTGTAATTTACATGACAAATTTTTTTTTAAATTATTTAAATAAGATTTTTTTGTACCATACTATATATATATATATATATATATATATATATATATATATATATATATATATATATATATAAATACATACATACACACACACACACACACACACACACACACACACATACATATATATATATATATATATATATATATATATATATATATATATATATATATATATATATGTAAACACAAAAAGAGAGAAAATATATCCTATTATTTATTATCAACTATGTGAACTACATAAAAAATACATTATGTCTGGGTTTACAAAACTGAATTTCAGTATTTGGTTTGTCTCTCTTTTGCTTTAATGACAGCAGCATTTGAGCCGCATAAAATCCACAACTTTGTAAACTTGATGATTATATGATCCAGCATGATTTTAGATCGAAAGAGCATCTTGTGCTTCTGACCATCTGTACAAAGAGTTGCATGGTCACTGTCACAGATTTACTTATTTGACTTAACAGTGTAGTATCTGACCTTTTTTTTCTAGATTTTATGTCATATCTTTCTTTTAAAAACAAAAGATTATTGCATTTATTGAGCAATAATATACAAAAGAGAGAAAAAAACATACAGGCAAACTATTTTAAATCATCTATTATTTACTATAAAAGATTGTAATAGTGTCTTATCTCTATCTGCATGGTTTTAAAGTGTCTCTTCATGCAGTTAATCTGTGCGCTCCTTCCAACTGGAAATTCATCCAATTAGAGTGGCCTCAGTTTCCTTACAAACATTCCATAGAGCACAGGCTCAGAAAAATTCCAGAAAGAGTCATAAACAAAGTGGATGTATTATTAACCACACAGCAGCTGTTCAGTATACATCAGAAACATGCATATACAAACAATGTACATATCATTAGCAATACTATGCACATTATGAAGAAAGATTAAAATATCTTGTGGTTTAGTGTAATATAATATAATATAATATAATATAATATAATATAATATAATATAATATAATATAATATAATATATAATATTAATGTTCATAATAATGTGAACATTTAACCCCGTGTGCTAGAAAAACAGAAACATCACTGTCAAGAGCCAAATTCGACAAACTTACCGAATAAAGTCACAACTTCTGTTCGGAACCGAGACCTTTTCTCATCCCTGAACAAGCATCCTCTCAGAGGGAGAAGTCGACCTCAAAACAGTTTTAAAGCATAGGACCGCGTGATGATGTGTTACTAATCTCGCGCTCTCTTAACGATCAATATGTGTTCAGCATCTCCTCCCCTCCGATTCACACACACACACGCGTTTCCCCGGTGCTCTGATCAAAACTAAGTTCAATGAAAACGACAGCTTTAATTATAGCTGGAACATGCCTTTGCGTCGTGCTTCTCTCACAACATTTCATTCCCTGAACGGTGCATGAGAAACAGGTCGACTGACGCAATACGCACTTTAAAATAATAAATAAATACTAGTTTATGAATTTATTACTATAGTACATTCACAGAAACAACGACGGCAATATAAAATAACTAAAAACACGCTACTAGATTTCAAACAGTAATTGATGAGTATAATGAGGAACTTGCATATGACATTTCATATGATGACATTTCACAATCTCTAGGTATATTTATATGTAATAATCCATAATTGGATAAAAGCGTCTGATAAATGAATGAATAAATAAAATAATCCTTATTTATCTTTGATTTATGAAGGGACCTGTTTGTGAACCTCACTTAACCATTTCTATTTAATTATGTATTATAACGTTTCAAGCTTCTAAACAACAGCTTATAATTAAGTTTATAAAATTTCTTCATCAATACAATTTATTTGAAAAGAGATCAGACCAAGCACAGGCTATTCTTCAAATTTATTTTTATTCATATACACTGTAAAAAAATGTTTTCTTTTAGAATTTTATTGGCGTATGTTTTACAAGAAAATTCTATTTCAATCTTTTATGTTTAATTTAATGTGAATATTTCTTAATTTCTATGTAATTATTTCTGAAATTGACTAGCCATTTCTGAGTGAAAATTGTTTGAAAGTAAACCCTTTGGCCATTAGGCCATTTTTTTAAATTAAATTTTACATTTGAAAATATTTTTGAAAGTAATAATGATTAGCTGTGTTCATAATACAGACTGTACAAATAAACCAACCAGACAAACATATAGTACAATAGTGTCATGCTAGTGATCATGGGAGTATCTATAGATACTCTTGAACTCACCTGAACCTGTCCAGGGCTCCACAGCTTGTCATTCCTTCCACAGACAGACTGGCAGCTCAGTGTGCTTCTCTCTCAGTGTTGTGTTACCAGCTCTTCTCAGCCAAATCAGAGCTGAGAGACCACAGCACAGGGATATGAAGCTGTCGGTACAACTGATCTGACAGCACTGACACAACTAGTGGCATGTCTCACACAACTCACGCCTCATTGTATCACACGCAGCATAATTACAGTATATGAGTAGTCTATCTATCTATCTATCTATCTATCTATCTATCTATCTATCTATCTATCTATCTATCTATCTATCTATCTATCTATCTATCTATCTATCTATCTATCTATCTATCTATCTATCTATCGGGATTTACAATATAGCAAATCCCGATAGATAATGGGTAAAGCATTTGCCACCACTGAAATTAATAAATTTCCATCCTTATCATCACACACAGTGAACATATACTGTGTTTTAGTTTTAATCTGAAATATTATCAAAGGTCAAGCAGTTAAAGATTAAATTCTCTGTGATAATCATTCCTTTATACTTTGAATGTAAAATGTCACATGCATGTTACGTCTAAAGCCTGCGGTTGAATTACTGTGATAAGTGCATTGTTTAAATTTTGGTAAATTTCAAATGCATTTGAAAGACGTCTCATATGCTTAATAAATTAGTTTGATCAAAATTCAATAAAATGCCATTAATATCTGTGCTGGTAAAGCTGAACTCCAGTCTTCCGAATCACATGATCCTTCAGAAATCATTTGAATATGCTGATTTTCTCAAGAAACATTTCCTAATATTATTAATGTTAAAAACAAACCATGTATTTTTCCAGGATTTCTTACTGAATAGAAATAAAAAATAATCCAGTTCAGTTTAACAAGCAACATTTTAATTGCAAATCTAATTCTACTTGCAACTATTGTATTAACCTTACTGCAGTGGTTTTCTATGTCAAAATCTTTATATCACTTATAGTATTTACAATGCTGACATAAAACTTGGCATTTTATACAATTTGGATAGATGTTACAGGAAACATGGGCTCTATGTCAGTTGGATTAGGTAGTGTATTGCCTAATGTTACAACTCTACAACTGATTCAGCACCTTATCAAAACTCACAGATGAGGTCAGCTGCAGGTCACATATTACAGTCAATTATTACAGCAAATTTCTTGTTTTCTAATGAGTTTTTAAAGGCCCACCCAAATGAGTAAATTCAGCCTATGCAACATCTCAGGCAAATGTGATTCTTACTCATCCAAGAAGTCTGGTCCTGTTGATGATGCAAGGGCTTCTCATAATGCATTTCGCGGTACCTAGACTATATATTAGATGTGTCCCCTGTGGATGAAAAAAGTTATTCGATTTGTTTCATATGCATAGAATCAGTTGTAACCACTTCAGACACAGTTCAGACACCAAGCAACAGGCCATTTCCAACCACATCTGTAACCTCACAGAGCCAAAGTCTGGAGAGGGTGTAAAGTGAAGAAAACCCCCCACCAGAGTTTTTCTGCCAAGTCCTCAATATATGAATGTATTAGTTTCATCACATATTGAGTGACTAAATGGGTGACTCTAAAGGAGTGGTGTATGTGTTAATAGCTGTTCATTTGTAGAAAAATTCAATGTCTGTCTATCTGTCTGTGATGATGCAATGGATTACCTGGCTGAGGTTGAACTTACAAACCCGATTCCAAGAAAGTTGGGACACTGTACAAATTGTGAATTAAAACATAATGCAATGATTTGGAAGTTTCAAATTTCAATATTTTATTCAGAATACAACATAGATGACATATCAAATGTTTAAATTTAGAAAATGTATAATTTTAAGGGAAGAATAAGTAGAATTTAAATTTCATGGCATAAACACATCTCAAAAAAGTTAGGACAAGGCCATGTTTACCACTGTGTGGCATTCCCTCTTCTTTTTATAACAGTCTGCAAACGTCTGGGGACTGAGGAGACAAGTTGCTCAAGTTTAGGAATACTAATGTTGTCGCATTCTTGTCTAATACAGGCTTCTAGTAGCTCAACTGTCTTAGGTCTTCTTTGTCGCATCTTTCTCTTTATGATGCACCGAATGTTTTCAATGGGTGAAAGATCTGGACTGCAGGCTGGCCTTTTCAGTACCTGGATCCTTCTTCTTCTTCAGCCATGATGTTGTAATTGATGCAGTATGTGGTCTGCCATTGTCATGTTGGAGAATGCAAGGTCTTCCCTGAAAGAGACGATATCTGAATGGAAGCATTTGTTGTTCTAGAACTTGGATATACCTTTCAGCATTGATGGTGCCTTTTCAGATGTGTAAACTGGCCATGCAACACGCACTCATGCAACCACATACCATCAGAGATGCAGGCTTCTGAACTAATCGCTGATATCAACTTGGGTTGTCCTTGTCCTCTTTAGTCCGGATGACATGGCATCCCAGTTTTCCAAAAAGAACTTAAAATTTTGATTCGTCTGACCACAGAACAGTTTTCCACTTTTCCACAGTCCATTTTAAATGAGCCTTGGCCTAGAGAAAACACTAAATATCACGTTATTGGTATTGTTGCTTCGACCCGCGGACATGAAAAACAACCACAGACTTGGCAACATTGGTTGGCATTTACTACTGTGTGTGTGTTTTCCAGATAACTTAAAACTCTTTGCAATTTTTCTCTGAGAAACTCCTTTCTGATATTGCTCCACTATTTTTCACCACAGCATTGGGGAATTGGTGATCCTCTGCCCATCTTGACTTTTGAGAGACATTGCCACTCTGAAAGGCTCTTTTTATACCCAATCATGTTGCCAATTGACCTAATAAGTTGCAAATTGGTTCTTTAGCTGTTCCTTAGATGTACATTTATATTTTCTGGCCTTATTGCTACCTGTCCCAACTTTTTTGGAATGTGTAGCTCTCATGAAATCAAAATGAGCCAATATTTGGCATGACATTTCAAAATCTCTCACTTTCAACTTTTGAAATGTTATCTATATTCTACTGTGAATAAAATATAACTTTATGAGATTTGTAAATTATTCCATTCCTTTTTTACTCACAATTTGTACAGTGTCCCAACTTTTTTGTAATCGGGTTTGTATTTGTTAAACCATTTTTGAAAAGCCTTTGGAGAGAGTAAAAGCTAGTGCAGAAGATTTGGGATGTTGGAGAGATGCCAAAAGAATTGCAATTGTAAAGCAGTTGTTTAATTCTCTATTTTTTTTTGTGATTGGCAGGATTATTTGAACATGCGTGAACATTCACTGGGACATCCGTCGAGTAAATAATGGAATATTATTGCTCTATTTTACAGGCAGTGTATGAATGTGTTATCTAATCTCAGCGCTTGATGTGCTCATTAGCAGTAGACTCAGAAACAATTCATCATTGTGTATTTGTGTGTGTGTGTGGTTCAGATACAAGAGTAAATAGGATTTCCACACAGGTTCTGCTAGGATCCAAGTCTGTCCAGCAGTAATGATCAACAATTAGCCAACTCTACATTCTCTCTCTCTTTTTCTCACTCTGAACCGCTCAAGCAAATGCTTACATTAAGAGTATTTATTGCAGTAAAATTTAAAGTACTGCTACTGTCTATTCTGGGATTTATGCATATTAAATAAATAGATCAGAAAGGTAGAATGAATCAGGACTTAGTGGAAATATGTTTGTGTTTCCATGTAGATGAAAAGTGTATGTAGATTAGCCACCAATTCACCAAAACAAAAGTCACGGATTGACATGTGACTGGGTTGGTTCTGAATTTCATAAAATTGCACACTGAATAAAGTATACTGTATGTGGGGGTAGAAAGCATTTTGTTACATCTTGTATATTTTGTTACATTTCCACTCTATAGTCTGCATTAGTATCACTTCACAGTGGATCTGACAGTATGTTTATGGAATATCGCGCTCTATTCACAGACGTGTAGCATTTTGAGGACAGAGTGTGTGGAAGAATTACGTTTACTCACTCACTCCCAGAATAGCAGCGACAGAACAATCAGCCACGTGAGGGACATCAACACCACAAACACAACTGAAACATCCAACATCCAATCTGCCCCAAACCTTTACAGACATAGTAATGGTCACTTGGTTGGAGCATTACGGCGCAATGCATTATGATCCACTGTTGAGATATTAGACGTGAATCCCAGAGACACACACTCAGGCTGGCAGGAAATGCACCTTACCTTAAGGGAAATGGAAGAAACTGCTATTGATCCCTTGACAGTGGGCTGATAATGAATTGCAAACTAATTAGAAGGAAATAAATTGGTCCTCCAAAACATGGAATGTTCTTCTTGTGAGAATAAAAATGCCTGTTTATGTATTTGAGTTGGTAAATCATTTAGTATTTCACCATTTTGCTTTCTCCCACACTATGAAATTTTTTATTTTTTTTTTGCATTCTCAATCGCCCCATTAGCAAATAAAAAAAGCAGTAGCTATAGTTTTTCTATTTTTTTTTTTACAAAAGAAGTAAAAAATGTCGAGAGATTAATTACGCTGGACTAACATTATATATAACAATATTTACACTCTTTAGACTTAAAATATTTTTTTTTAAATTACAAAAAATTTAATGTAATTATTTTGAGGTTTATAATGGTGGAAACACAGTGTGTGAATAATAAAATATTAAGTAGGATTCAGCTGGATCTTCTGGTTCAAAATAAGTTATTGTCAGAAGCTAAGTTCTGTAAATAAATTTAGCCTAATTTGAGAAGTGGGTTCGTTTTTGGCTTAAGAGATAATAAATAAAATAATAGTATTATTAATAACAAGCTTACTTTATTAAATTTCTCTTTTCTCTTCAAAATTTTGTTATTTAATTTCAGACTATTTAAATTGAAATTCTTATTAATTCTTACAAATAATGTAGAAAAAAAAACTCTGGTCAAGAACACTTGTTAATGCCAACCTCGGCTAAGAAAATTAGAAGGAACTAAGCATTTAAAAGTGTCTGAAGAGCACTCTTGACTCTTGACTCTTGACCTCTGCCTTAGATTATTTTTAAAGTGAGTTCCCGATCTGATTTTCAACTGCAGCAGCATTATTTTTAGACACAGAGGTAGGCTGGCACTCTGTAAGGGGGGTGTCAAATCCATCAGAAGACCACCTGGCTGGAACTAGCCGGCTAACTGCCACAACACAGCTCATATGATGCACTCAATCAGCACTCTCTCTGTCTCGCTCTCTTTGTGTTCATCTCACAGGTTTCAAAACAAGATGTCTGAGCAGATTGCAGGGTTGGGATGCATTCCATATCAGTTCAAATGATGCACTGAAACTGAATTCACCAATTAACTCACATTTATATTTCAGCATCACTGTGTCACGGATACAAGACTAGATGCCAAGCTTTATCAAAGCGATGAAACACATGAATACACAGCAAACACGTTTGCTTAATAAAAAGAATCTTAAACCAGTTTCCTCTTGTGAAAAAGAAGTACACTTTAGCATATAAGAGTAGAAATAATATGGTTTAAAATTATTTAGCCTTTATATTATAGTAATACATATATATATATATATATATATATATATATATATATATATATATATATATATATATATATATATATATATACTGTATATAATATTTGCAAACTTAAATGGGTCATATGATGCTGCTAAAAAGAACATTATTTGGTGTAATGAAATGTGTATATGCGGTTTAAGGTAAAACAAAATATATATATATATATATTCAACATACTATACATTATTAATTCTCTGCTATGCCCCGCCTTCTGAAATGCGTTGATTTTTAAAAAGCTCATCGGTCTGAAAAACAAGGTGTGCTCTTATTGGCCAGCTATCCAGTGCATTGTGATTGGACGAATATCTCAAGCGTGTGACGGAAATGTTACGCGCCTTAACAAATTGTGATGCCCTGTCCTGCCGGAGCGACGAGACCTACATATAAAACCCATCATAAAAGGGATATAAACATGATTTCTAGTCGTGTCCTCTTTTGGAAGGCCAAACTAAGTAGTTTCGCTTTCTCAACTAAACAGCATCACACACTGCGGCTTTGAGTAAGTGGAGACCAGAGCCCTAGAGTGAGCGGAGGCTGGCTTGAGAACGGCGCCGCCAGTGGATTCTATGAAGGAGCGTCCGTTGGGCTTGCAGCAACCACATGTGATGACCCCGGGCTGGACGCCAGGCATGACGAAGCGCATATTGTCCTCTTTTGGAAGGCCAAACAAAGTAGTTTCACTTTCAAAACCAAACACAAAGCGTCTATAAAACTTGGCGGCGGCGGCAACAACAGTACTACAGCGAGAATAAAAGGTACGCCTTCTTTCTTTCGTGAACTTCTGGGTGGCGTTATGCAAATCTTCTCACATAGTGATGTATAGATGTGGGGGCATGTTTAAACGAGCCGTTTTACAGGGGCATGGACAAGTCTTAACTTTTATAAGGAATATCTCTTTGGATTTGAGACTTTAGTCTTTGCAACTTTGCAGATCTTCTTTATGCACCAAGAGCTAGTAATACTCCAAAGAGAAAGGAAAAATTTTAATCACATCATATGACACCTTTAATGTAATATAAATGTCATATAAAGGCACTTAGGACACTTAATTGATGTTAACTGCAATATAATTATAATGTGTTATCATAATAGTTTAAATTATGTTAAATGCAATAAGCTGTTTAGTTTTTTTATCCAATTAAGAACGGAGTACATCTTTATATGCAATTTCATAGTTACTTCAGTTATCTTTGAAACTTGATTAAAGTGTACTGTTGAATGTACTGGAAATAATATATGGTAAATTAAATTAATGACATTTCTATTGAAATTGAATGTCGTGTATTTCATTACAAATGCATTTATGTACATTTGTAACACTTTCTGTGAAAACCCAGCTTAAGTAATTTTTGGTGATTTACTGTTTTCTATATAAAATCATCCTTCATAAGGAAAAGAACATTCTGTGAAAATGTAACATTGATATCTTTATTACTGCGTAAGACCATGTTAAAGACTGAAATCATAGTGAAATTAATGGTTGAAATCAAACGTTGATGCTTGTTATCTCATAATTTGATTTTGAGACTTTAGCATGGATTTCACAAAGTGAAATATTTGTAATGATTTAGTATGTTTAAAATATGAACTGTAAATTATGGAGTTAGAAATGTGTCTTTATTACATGCGAGAAAATAAAAGATCTGAGAGAAAAAAAAAAGTTTGAGAGAAAAAGTTATCACACTGATAGCAAAAAAACATTTCATGAGAGAAAAAAGAATATTTGAGAGAAAAAGTTTTCATGCCAATAGCAAAAAATAATAATATTTGAGACTAAAAAAAGTTTTGAGAGAAAGTATTTTCTCATAGAACATAAAAAAATATACATTTGAAATTTTAAAAATTACTTCTGAGAAAAAAATCTCTCTCAAAATACTTTGAAAAAAAAACTCTCAAATATATATTTTTTGCTATCAGTGTGAAAATATTTTCTCAAAAAAAAAAAAAAAGCGTTTCTCTCGAAACCCTTTTCTTTGTTCTTGATGCAATTTCTTGCTCTCGTGTCAGGATTTTGCTTTCACTGTGAGAATTGTGTCATGGGCGGGGCCACGTTCCTATTGGCCAGTCGGGTGAGCATCGTCTTGTCTTGGGAGTCGAACTGAATCATTACACCATTGTTCGGTTCACCTGCATAGAGGCCGCCTCTGCCTTATGGCTAGTTAAGTTGAGCAGTGAGCACGGACACTCCAATGTTTGGGTAAGATGATGACACACAGCTGGCTGAGCAAGTTCAGTATCACTGAAGATTAAACATTAAAAATAGCACTCATATTCATGAATGAATGTGTATTATATTATTTGCTTGCTAATTGCTAGTAAAGCTAACCAGCCATCATGCTAGGTAAACTTGCAAACTCACCTGGTTTATACTATGTTTAAATCAAATGCCAAATTAATGTTTTGATTTAGATAGTTTCACGCCTTATTTAGTGAGTAGTGAGCAGTGAGCAGTGATTGATATACCGTTTGAAAGTGTCCCACCTAGTTTTGTTTAAAATAGTCTTTGTATGGTTGTTGCACATGTTTAGCTACACTGCATGTATAGCTCGCAAACTCAGCTACACGGGGCTTATTCTAAATATTTTTTACCATCTAGCTGAGGTCTAGAGCTGACAAGGTAAATTGCAGGTCTAGGACTAACTCTTACATTAGCAACCCACAAATATGTTTGTGCCTGTACTGTCATGGTAATTATTTTTTCTTTTAAATCTTTCAAACGGTTTATAAATCACTGTCTAACGTTAGCTAGTTGTAGGGTTGCCACCTTCCATGCATACTAACGTTAGTTGAAAGTTGTGCGGGAGGTTGTAAGAACAAGCAGTTACTCTTCAGGTGCTTTGAGGCTAGCAAGTGCAAAGGTAGAAACTAGCTCACTACTCACTAAATAAGGCGTGAAACTATCTAAATCAAAACATTAATTTGGCATTTGATTTAAACATAGTATAAACCAGGTGAGTTTGCAAGTTTACCTAGCATGATGGCTGGTTAGCTTTACTAGCGATTAGCAAGCAAATAATATAATACACGTTCATTCATGAATATGACTGCTATTTTTTAATGTTTAATCTTCAGTGATACTGAACTTGCTCAGCCAGCTGTGTGTCATCATCTTACCCAAACATTGGAGTGTCCGTGCTCACTGCTCAACTTAACTAGCCATAAGGCAGAGGCGGCCTCTATGCAGGTGAACCGAACAATGGTGTAATGATTCAGTTCGACTCCCAAGACAAGACGATGCTCACCCGACTGGCCAATAGGAACGTGGCCCCGCCCATGACACAATTCTCACAGTGAAAGCTAAATCCTGACACGAGAGCAAGAAATTGCATCAAGAGCAAAGAAAAGCGTTTCGAGAGAAACACTTTTTTTTTTTTAGAGAAAATATTTTCACACTGATAGCAAAACATATATATTTGAGAGTTTTTTTCAAAGTATTTTGAGAGAGATTTTTTTTCTCAGAAATAATTTTAAAAATTTCAAATGTATATTTTTTTATGTTCTATGACAAAATACTTTATCTCAAAACTTTTTTTAGTCTCAAATATTATTATTTTTTGCTATTGGCATGAAAACTTTTTCTCTCAAATATTCTTTTTTCTCTCATGAAATGTTTTTTTGCTATCAGTGTGATAACTTTTTCTCTCAAACTTTTTTTTTTCTCTCAGATCTTTTATTTTCTCGCATGTAATAAAGAACCAAAACACACTCCATAGTAAATGTAATACTGTAATGTGTAGTCGCGGAATAAGGAATGTAAATGACTTTTTCTCGTGAATGAGAGGCGTGAATGAAAAACTTTTTCTCTCAAACTTTTTTTTTTCTCTCAGATCTTTTATTTTCTCGCATGTAATAAAGAACCAAAACTCACTCCATAGTAAATGTAATACTGTAATGTGTAGTCGCGGAATAAGGAATGTAAATGATGATTAACATTTCAAAATAGGCTTCACTGAGAACCCAGGAGTTGAACAGTACGTTAAACAAGACAATAACCGACAAAGGAAAGACTTTGAATAATCTGTGAAGAGAAGAAATGATGAGAGGAGCAAAATGTTAATGTAGAATATAAAGCTTTAAAATATGGACACATTTAAAGTTAATTTAAAGTGTTTAGAAAACATGGACAGAAAAAAATTAAGAGTATAAATTCAAAAATGTAGTCAATGAGAGAATAAGTTTCAAATATCTTAGATATTTAGTAAAACTACAAAGTATAGCTAAAATGATATGCTACTTAAGTACAGTAACTAATAACATTTATTCCAATGATTTACACCACTAGCTAAGACAGAAAACCAGCTTTAACTAGTTTAGGATGTATTTTTCAGCAGGGTTCCTGACATAAGATGTGTTTATACATTTTGTGAGTTCATGCATGAAGAGGATGACAAGGCTCTGATTTGTTGAGAATGCCACACAGTGAGCCACAGCAGGGGACAAAGAGACAATAAGCACTCAATAAGCAGCGTCTCCCTCCTCGGTTTACATGTGAAGTAGGACAGAAGACTAGAAGAGTCTGTTTGAAAGGAACAGAAAGAAGGAAGAGAAAGAATACTAATAAATAGAATAGAAAATTATTTCTTTGTGCTTTGAAAAGGCTGTACTAATGATTTGTCAGCCTGACATACATTGACACACTTTCTTTCCTGCAAGAAATCTCCAGAGCCTTTAATGATGCTCTACAGCGGCCCCTAGTGACTACAGAGTATAAAGCACTATTATTATGAAGACTTCAGTCAGAATTGCTCACAGCAACCTCCAGAGAGCAGCAGCACACTTTAACACCACAGAAATTTGAAGATGAACACACACACACACACACACACATTGACAAGGCACAGATACTCAGAGCTCACAGTGTCGACATTCCTCAAACGATTTCAGGGACCTTTCGAGATAAGGTCTAAAACATTTCAGAGTCAAGTCCAAACTCTGAAGAATAAACAAATGCCACAGTGAATTATAGAGGAGGCCTGTGTCTCTGTGCATTTGCTTTTATTTTAGTGAATTCTGTAGTTAGTAAAAGGTAAATAAAAAAGATGCACTGTGTATGTCCTCTGGGTTGCAGAGAAATGTGTTTGTGTGTGCGTGTGCGTGTGTGTGTGTGTGTGTGTGTTAAATGTAGACACAAAGCAGCTCTGTGATGCATACACTTTTAATAACATTTTTATTAAGCTAATAAACTTTTAATAGCCTAATAAATAAATAAACAGCTCAGGCAGAATCCAATTGCAGGATGATAGTGAATATGGCCAGAGCTTAAGAGCAGTGTTCCGTTCAGAACTGAGAGAGCCTTTTAATTCCAGAAAGTTGCAGGATACAGTTTTATAACTGTAATTTCTATATATGCTATAATATTCTATAATTAAAGTGGAATGTTTCAAAAAAATATACTGAATATAATTATATATTTTATTTTGTATCAATGTTTGATAAATTATTAATAAATAATTTAATATATATATATATATATATATATATATATATATATATATATATATATATATATATATATATATATATATATATATATATATATATATATATGTGTGTGTGTGTGTGTGTGTATGTATGTATGTGTGTGTGTGACCCTGGACCACAAAACCAGTCATAAGGGTCAATTTATCGAAATTGAGATTTATACATAATTTCCAATTATGTATGGTTTATTAGGATCGGAAAATATTTGGCCGAGATACAACTATTTGAAAATCTGGATTCTGAGGGTGAAAAAAAATCTAAATATTGAGAAAATCACCTTTAAAGTTGTCCAAAATTAGTTTTTTTTTAAAGTTTTTATATATTTATGGTGAGAAATTTACAAAATATCTTCAAGGAGCATGATCGTTACTTAATGTCCTAATGATTTTTGGCATAAAATAAAATTCTATAATTTTGACCCATAGAGTATAATTTTGCCTATTGCTACAAATATACCCCAGCGACTGGTTTTGTGGTTCAGAGTCACATATGCTATTAAATAAAAATAAAATAAAATAAACACTGTGGGTGTGTGATGCAAATTATTGTTATTTATTGTATTTATTTTCCCCTTTAACAATGTAAGTTATTTAATGCTTTAATTGATATAAAATTTAACCTGATTTCCATTTGAAAAATTTTTTCTCATAAAGTTATTGTGACTGTGGTGTTGCATTGCAAAATGAAAATCCATTTTGATGTCTTGTGCTATTTGTTTTGACACTATTGAAGTTTATAGTAGCATGCATGACTTGTTACATACATAAATATTATTTTAAATAAAACAGGCCAACAGAATGAGTCATCAACGCTTTGGCTCCGTTTTCCTTCTATACTGCAGTAATTAAATGTGTGCATTTTCTAAATTCGATATTTTACCCAACAGAGCCTGTGTGTGTTTATGTGTGTGTCAGCAGGACTGGTGTTGTTCCTGTAGTCGAGCCTGATTTGTTGCAGTCAAGCTCACAGAGGACAGAAAGGGTGATAGAGAGGTGGAGAGAGGAGAGAAAATAAAGAGAAACAGCCTCAATTAAATGATAACCATTTACTCTTGCGCTTTCCTTCACAGAGCAACGCGAGCGAGATTGTCCATAGAGGTGAAGCGCAGAACTGGCAGCAGGCAGTTAAAGTTAAATCTCATTCAAGGAAAATATTGGAGTAACATAAATTGCTGGCCAGAAAGAACGACACGGCTTCTTTGAAAAACATAAGTTAGTCTGTGTGTGATTGTGACACTCATTTTTGTGGATTTTACCTACTAGACATGACAAAAACCACATAAAAAAAGAACAACGTTTATGTTGTTTTTGTTTGTTTGCTCATCACGCTGTCCTGTCTCTGCTCTTGTGGCACTCACACACATATCAATGTTTAACTAGGGCAAAAAAGTGCAACTCATATGTGTATAGAGACATTTCGACGGAGAGTTTCATCATCACTGAATCTGTCTGTTGATTAAACAGCTTTTCCGTTGCTAGGTTACAGAGCGACACTAATAGGAAAGGAAGAGGAAGTCTCTAGGAGGGCCAGGGATAACGAGAGCGAGAGAGAGAAACAGAAAGAGAGATTCTGACAGAACTATAATGACTTTAAGCAAAAGAGACAGGCATCTAAAGAGGAGCAATCAGGAGAGTGGGAGGATGGAGACAAAACCCAAGAAAGCAGAGGATGAACAGGAAGCTGGAGCTGAAGTGAAGCACCCTGCCTGTATTCTACACCTAAATGAAAGATGTGTCATGTAAACGGTAGCTGAATTAAATATAGGGAGACATTAAGAGATCTAATGAGAGAGCACAGCTCTCACCAGTGTATGTGATCGGTGCATGTTCTCCCACATAAAGCTTAATGAGTGTCACCATTACCCAGCATGCCTCACGGGTGGCATAATTCAACATGATCATTTAGAGAAGTACAAAATGATCACAAGTGATAAATGATTTAAATTGGATTGTGTTTTTTTTAAATTCTGGCTTTTTTATTATGTTGAAATTTATGGGGGTTCTACAACCTTTTGGCCCAATGCACTTTTGAAAAACACATTTCACACTTGTTTATTCAATTTAACAATGTCCACTGACTGCGGTGGACAAACATGAATGCTGTCATTTTTCATTTTGTCAGGAGAAATATATCATTTTTCTGAAAGTCATTAAAGGGACAGTAAGTAGGAATTACTCCCATCTAGTGGTGAAATTGTATTTTGCATTCAAACTAATTTTGCTCTCCAGCGCCTCGCTTTTTCAAATGCGCGTTGCATCTACGGTAGGCGATATGTACCAAAAAGCTTTGACAGGATGTCTTCTAATAGCACTTCGTCGAGTTTTCCTTCAGGTGAACAGGTGTGTTATTTCAAACAAACTGCAACATGACAACTAACAAACGAATGTTACAGTATGAATTACTGACTGTGGAAAACATGAAATATTGTAATTATTAGTTATGTCTTCTTTATTCGTTATATTTTCTGAATTATGTGCATTGTTAGATATCATCATCAAACACTGACTTACCTGTCGAGAAGAAAACAGGTCACTTCAGCGTCTCTTTTGAAATCTTTATCCAGCATTAGCTCTTTCCACCTAGAAAAAGCTTCCCCGACATTAACTCTTGTTTTCTGTAATCTACGGTCACGTTTCCTTTTACGTTCTATTTTTGACTGTTTTGGCGACGATGTTTTCTTCTCCTGTGGCGCGGCATATGTATGGTCCATAATAAGAATGCAATCCAGACTTTTAAACTTGCCGGTGCAGTTTCAAGCGCCTCTCACTGCTCTGCACCTGCGTTTCTGGTTCTGACCGAAAACACGTTGTGGAAACGCGTTGGCTTAGTACTTTTTATCCCTCTCTGCTATTATAGTTTTGCAAGATGGCGGAACTACATGGAAGCCTCCGTCGACCTACCCGTCCCATGTATATAAAGATAATAAATTCTTCATTTACGAGGATTAGTTTAAACATTGGCATAGGTATTTGTACACCTTTGAGGGCATATTTATGAATAAAAATATTGATTTTAGATAATAAAATACCTAAAAAGTTACTTATTGTCCCTTTAAGATTTCCACCAGATCTCATATCATGTTTTTTGTTTTGTTTAATTATATTCTGTGATGGTAAAAACATTCATACAGGGCTGTCCATAGTCGGGTGCAACTGGTGCGGCCGCACCGGACCCCACAGCGAACTGACTGAGCACAAATAATAATAATGCATAAATACACTGACAAACTTACAGTTTGACTGGAAATAACGAATGCAAATGATAAATGGAAATGCATTATAAAATATTTTACCTTGATATTTCTTTGTTTTCCTCATTTCACATACTGTATATTGGTATATGTTTGGGACAAATTTCACCCCAAGTCCTTCACTGACTGTTTTAATAGAACTGAACTTGTGGTAAAGTTGTTGAAATGACATCACAAGAAATACAAATCACATGAAAAAAACAACAACAAAACCAACAACAACGGAAATTGTTTACATTTAGCTGTCTTATTTAGATTATTAAAAACATGTAATTCATATTTTTATTCATGTAATAACCCTTTTAATTATTATTTTTTATATTATTATATTATTGATTTTTCGTTGTTTAATTTTAGGCCAACATATGGAACAAACATACACAATATATATTTTTTTATTTAAGTTGTAAATAAAGATTACTGGTGTATGTTTTATAAGAAAATATATATTTTTTGTCTTTCTATTTTAAAATAATTGCTTCTAAGCCAATTTATTATATATTTTTTTCTGTGTAAAACTAAGTTAAAAGGCATTTAGAAACAAGCAAAAATAAACAATGAAGGCATAGTAGAAAAAAGCTTTTACTTTTAATGTGACCTTTGTATAACAACAAAAAAAAGTTTCAATCTGAATCCATAAAAGCAGTTTCTCACTTTCCACTTTTTCTATCAGTAACCATCACACTCCATCCACCATCTGCATATGGGACGTCTTCTCCCACACAGGTTATATTATTCCACCATTTGATGAGCGCACAATGACTGTTTTTTTTCATTTTGCTAATGTTTTTAGACAATTCTTTTCTTTTCCATCAGAGGAGAGTTTACAATAATAACCCTATAGTGCTAATCGCTGTGAATCAGAAATAAACAATCTATTTTTGTTTTCAATATGTTCATCGTTTGCTGTTTAGGTCTGCTTTTTGTTCTGCTGTCTGTTTCTTCTTTTGTCTGCATTCTCTAAATCTCTTGTTCTCCTTGTTTTGGTTCTTTCTTCTTCAGTCCACTCTGCTTCCCACCAAAATCAACTCTCTCTCTCTCTCTCTCTCTCTCTCTCTCTCTCTCTCACACACACACACACACACACACAAACTCACGGCCGCTGCCAACAGTGCGGCCCGTGTCCAGAATGATTTCATATTCCAGCTCAATCTGTCAATGCAAAATAAATAGTGTGTGTGCGTGTATAAATCTGCCAGCAGGTCTGAGAGTGAGCTCAGTCCTAGAGCAGAGACAACTCCCAGCATGACGGTACCCATCCACTGATTTATACCACTCTCTGTCCCTTAACAGACCTGCTAATGTCTGCACACTCTCCAGCAACATTCATCCACACTTAAGCTCAAACACACTAGAAAACTTCATCTTTCAAAATGTTGTGGCTTCCATTTGAAATAAGGTTCGGGGGCATTATTTGGGGGCATTACCAAAAAATACATTTTACATCTTACAGTGAGGCACGTAATTCAAACGTTAAAATATTCATCATTTCAGCAGTATAGCCACAAGACATAAACAATGTGCTTGTTAACATGATTTTAGTGTGAAAAAACATCACTGACCTTTCTTTGTATAAAGATATATCCTATTTTACAACGTTGTTGCCATGACAACTTACAGAAACAGCTAAAACCACAAACTGACCATTAAAACGATGATAAGAACTGCATTACAGCTCAAATAACAGACAGATGTTCATCAAAAATAATGTAAGTGCTTTTATCAAATTATATGCTGCATTTATACATTTAGATTTCCCTCCTATTTCATCTCTTAAGAGGAGGAAGGACATGATTCTTGAGCATCAATTCAGTAATGGCTGCAGTAATACAGTATATGTACAGTACATGTACATTTGTAACAATTAAGATGTTTTTGAAGTTTCTTATGCTTGCCAAGGCTGTATTTATTTGATCTGTTAAAACAGTTATTTTGTGAAATATTATTACAATTCAAAATAACTATTATAATATATATTATATTATGTACACAATATACATATTCTTGTGATGGCAAATAAATTTTTTTACAAGCCATTACTTCAGGCTTCAGTGTCACATGAACTTTCAGAAATTATTATAAAATGCTGATTTGATGCTCAGTAATTTTTTCTTATTATATATATATATATATATATATATATATATATATATATATATATATATATATATATATATATATAATAAGAAGGAGAATTGTAGACTTAGATGGGCCACACCGGGCAACACATACACAGACTGACCCATCACTCACACACATGTATACATACACACACTTCGCACGGACGCCTTGCCGGCTCTGGCAGCCAAGACAAGCTGTTGACAGGTAACAGGTACACCCTTCACTAACTTCAGTGCACCCTCACCTCAAACTCTCTCGCTTTCTCACTTTGCCTCTGTTCTGGCTCCGTCTTTCTGTCCTCCACCCTCATTCCTTTTCAGCCCTTTCCCCTCAATCTTCTCAGGTATAAAACGATAGCTAGACAGGTCCTGTGTTGTTGTAAACACTAGCCAATCTGTGAAGAATCTTTTCTGACTGACACACAAAAACATGCTCGGACAACAGCTATCAATTTACACCCCCATATGACATCTTAAGATGGATGAATCACGATATCAATGCTTTAGATAGTTGAGTGACACATGGGTTTATATTATCTATTGAGATTTAATATCATTATTTCCTGTTTGACCGCCTCTTCCATGATAAGATATGGTACTCTTACAATCGGTTTCCTAATTTTATTATATATTAAATATTTATTTCTATGATTAATATTTTACTATTTAAAATTAGTAATATTTGACTTTAATAGAGGTGTCACCTCAATGGTTAAAAACACGTTAAATTTTATATAAGAGTTAATTAGTAATCAAATGGAATTAAAAAGGAATTATTTTTCAATAATTCAATTCAATTCAAGTTTATTTGTATAGCGCTTTTCACAATACGAATCGTTACAAAGCAACTTTACAGAAAATTATGTTTCTACAATATTTAGTAGTAGCTTATGGTGGTGACTGTCAGTTTGTGCACGTTTTGACAGGATTGTTAGAAACATTAATACAAGACGTAGTCAGCCAGATGATCAACATTATTAACGTCATTAATTAATAATTATTATATGATGCAGTCACACTTGTAGCAATATTTGTTAGTTCTGTTGTTGATTCAGGGTTAGCATCATCTGAAGTCCTCTGATGGTCAGCATCATCTCTTCTCAGGTG
This sequence comes from Carassius gibelio, assembly GCF_023724105.1. Classification (NCBI taxonomy): domain Eukaryota; kingdom Metazoa; phylum Chordata; class Actinopteri; order Cypriniformes; family Cyprinidae; genus Carassius; species Carassius gibelio. The sequence goes on along the minus strand of NC_068390.1, from coordinate 12,541,339 downwards.
TTCTGGGTCCAGACTGGAGTTTGTGTAAATCCTAGATGAAAATCCCGTGGCAAAACATAGAAACAAAATAGAGACATCATTAGCATAGCTGCTGATCCAACAAAGTAAAATTAGTTTAACCCAAGCTAATGAATAAGAATGCACATTTGATCAGACACAACTACACTCACAATTTAAGAGATACATTATTTGAATGCTTGGCGAAAGAGATGCATTTTTAATCTAGATTTAAACAGAGAGAGTGTGTCTGAACCCCAAACATTATCAGGAAGGCTATTCCAGAGTTTGGGAGCCAAATGTGAGAAAGCTCTATCTCCTTTAGTGGACTTTGCTATCCTAGGAACTACCAAAAGTCCAGCGTTTTGTGACCTTGGGGAGCATGATGGGTTGTAGTGTGGTAGAACGCTAGTTAGGTACGCAGAAGCTAAACCATTTAGGGCCTTTTAGGCAAGTAATGATAAATTGTAACTGATACGGAACTTAATAGGTAGCCAGTGCAGAGCCTGTAAAATTGGGGTAATATGATCATATTTTCTTGACCTCGTAAGGACTCTAGCTGCTGCATTTTGGACTAACTGTAGCTTGTTTATTGAAGAAGCAGGACAACCACCTAGAAGTGCATTACAATCGTCCAGTCTAGAGGTCATAAATGCATGAACTAGCTTTTCTGCATCAGAAACAGATAACATGTTTCGTAGCTTGGCAATGTTTCTAAGATGGAAGAAAGCAGCAGTTTTTGTAACATGGGAAATATGATTTTCAAAAGACAAATTGCCTTGATTTTCAAAAGACAAATTGTCTTATATAACACCCAGATTTCTGGCTGTAGAGGAAGTAACAGTACATCCGTCTAGTTGCAGATTGAAATCTACAAGATTCTGTGTAGTGTTTTTTGGTCCAATAATTAATATCTCTGTCTTATCCGAATTTAATTAATTGGAGAAAATTATTTGTCATCCAATCTTTTACATTTTTAACACACTCTGTTAGCTTAAATAATTGAGAAGTTTCATCTGGTCTCGTTGAGATATATAGCTGAGTATCATCAGCATAACAGTGGAAGCTAATTCCGTATTTTCTAATAATATTACCTAGGGGCAACATGTATATTGAAAATAGAAGGGGACCTAGGACGGATCCTTGTGGCACTCCATATTTTACTGATGATAAATGAGATGACACCCCATTTAAGTAAACAAAATGGTAGCGATCGGACAGGTAGGATCTAAACCATCTTAGAGCCTGCCCTTGAATACCTGTATAGTTTTGTAATCTATCTATGAGTATGTCTTGTTCTATGGTGTCCAACGCAGCACTAAGATCAAGTAAGACTAAAAATGAGATGCAGCCTTGATCTGACGCAAGAAGCAGGTCATTTGTAATTTTTGTAAGTGCAGTTTCTGTACTATGGTGGGGCCTGAAACCTGACTGAAATTCTTCATACAGATCATCTAATATTTGTTTAGTGCATTAAAACTTTTGTTTAACAAGGGCATTCAACTAATAATAATAAAAAAAACTGTAAAGTTTTTTCTATATTGTTACAAAAACATTCAGTTTCAAATAAATGGTATTCCATTACATTTTTAGATTTATTATTATTATGTTTCTTGAGCATCATATCAAGATTTTCGAATGATTTCTGAAGGATCATGTGACACTGAAAACTGGAGTAATGATGCTGAAAATGTACATTAAAAAATACATTGAAATAGTAAACAGTTATTTTATATTGTAATAATATTTTCAATTAACAATTACTTCTTTTTTTTTTTTTACTGTAGTTTATTCACTAAAGTTGTATTCATATTAACAGTCCAAACCATCTTCATACCACTCAGAATTAAAATCTGATGTTGGCTCTGGTTTTTGGTATTACTCGCTGATATCAATCACCTTTAAAAGACAAGATTCTGTCTACGTAGATAGGATCTAAATAGGATTGGAGACGGGGTTTCACTCACTTTAGCATGAGATAAGCTTATCTTTGCCTGAAATCAATTCAATGGAGCATTTCATGGCACTAAATCTGAATGTTTTGAAAATCCTGAATGCAATTTCAGTGGTTTTAACTTTTGACCTTGATTAAGATTCAAAACAGTCTGCCATGTGTCCGTGCAGCATTATTTGAAGTACTTTAGCACTCAGCTCATAATGACTATTGATTAGACCCCAAGTTCACTATTATAATTTCTTGCACCTTGGTTAAATTATTGAACCAATGCCTGCTTGAACTTTAATGAAAATACTCTTTGAGAAAAATACAGAGCCTAACCATTCTGGCAGTTGCAGAACAACAACTGCCACAACTTTGTTGAAATCAAACTGATCCCAAACCAAAACTGTCAAACATGCTTCCCTCTGCTTAGGCCTGATTGGATTTTACAACTTCATTCATTCAGAAATGGACATTTCAAAACAAAGCACTAGTGCGTACTACGATCGAGGATTTAGGTTTGGTCTTCTGAGAGATGTTTTGTTGGTTTTACTGATGAGAATTTTCAAGAGAGCACACGGCTGCCTGGGGGCTTTTGCTTAAACTTTATTCAACTCACAATTTTAAGCCGCGTGCCCCAGAGCGATGGAACGTGCTGATGCAAATATAAGTGAGATAAAAATAATGACAAAAGAACAATAAAACTCATAATGAATACAAATAACTTCCATGTGCATTCACCCAAAGTGTGTAGGTTTGTGATTAGAACTTCACTCCTTAAGGATTCACAGAGTGAATAGTTTCTATCACAATTTACTGCATCAGTTATTAATCGGCATATAGAGAATCCAGCCTTATCGAACGTAGGCTATAAATGTTTTGTCAATATCAGCCTATTTAACGCAACATTTGCTTTTTCCATTACTCTTTGAATAAAACCTTTGCAATCAGACGACAGATGGTAAAAAGTAAAAGAACACATTTATTGATGCCGTATGAATCTTGAATAGCTCTCAGCGTGGGGCGTTCTTGGCTACACGGTCTGTTTAGCGTCTCTGCTGCAGTGCTGGATATTTAGAGCTCATTAATTCAGCCTGATGACTCCTCATTGGCTTACTATTCATGAATTAAATAGTTTATAATGTTTGGGCAAAATTAGATAATCCAATTAAAAAAATAAGAAGCCAAATCATCGGGATAAAGTGATTATTCGTGATGAAAGCCAAATTAATGGGAATAATTAATTTTTCATCACCTGTGTGATTTTGTGTGTTAAGACATTTTTTTTAACACACTACAAAGATTAATCAGTCAGTCATAAGAAAATATTAATCAGTTTACTCATAACTGCACTGAAACGGTTCAATTAAATATTTAGTTAAAATATATTTTTTATAATACAATTGTGGATGGCCTCCTAGAGATCAAAACTATATTTATAATAATTTAATACTCTTTAATATTTTTTATATATTGCAATATTTCATTTTTTGGAGCATTTTAAATAATGTTCCTTGTTGAACTTTATTCAGATGTGTTATATGTTTACACAAATGTCACAATTTCAGGAGCTATTTTAATTAAGCACATAGAACAAAGAGTTCAAGCTCAGACATATATTTTGCAGTTTGCTTTATAGAGGCAAAAAGTATCGCTCACAAACTTTCTTTTAACTATTCCGCCTTCACATACTTATATCCTTGAACTCTCAGCATGATTTTCCCCAAACTGTCCTTCTGTCTGAACACTGCTGAGAAAAAAAGAGATTGATTCATTTATCAAAGCCACATTCTCTTATGTGATATCACACTCCTCCCTTTTATCCATCTCTCCAGGCAGTCACAAAACCATGAGTGTGTGTGTGTGTGTTTCAGCTCAGTGAGCTGTTTATCTCTGGCATCCTGTGATATCTCTCAGTGTGTGTGTTTGTGACAAAATTAGTCCTGCAAACACACTGGACCAAATCACACAACCTCACACACTTTTATCTAGGACGCATTATCTGTCGCACACACTCATACAGGACCCTGCCCAGTGTACCCTTGGCTCAGCCACCCCCCACCCTCATTGATCAGGGTGTTTGTTTGTTTGCGTGTCTGATGTTTTATTCATCTTAGATTTACAGCGTGTTTGCAAAAGCTGTGGAAAGGGAAGTGATTTTCTGCTGATAGCTTTTGATGAGACAGAGCCCCTGCATGCAGCAGGAGGCATGAATACATTCTCTTCGGCAGGGCTGACTGGGCTAAACCGGGCCACTCCAGAACTCATCTGTTAATGCCGTGTGACTGTATGTTAGATTAGAGCTGGCCGGTGCTGTATCAAGGTTCAATACTCCATTAGTTTTGTTTATAAGCAATGGCCTGCACCGTTATTGAGGTCGGATTGTATTTTGCAGAAGTCCCTCAAACCAATCAGTAAGCAGAGTGATTTATACTGAACTTCTCATCCACAGGGAAGGAGGTAAATATTCCACCCACAGGAAAGCATCACGTACACATTGCATGCAAACACCCGCGAGCATACGCACATATACAGTACCGCATAAACACGGCTCCTATAATCTCTATTACGTATCTTAGATGCACAAACAGGAGCCACACAGGCATTTAAAAATGTCAGCCCTTTCAGGGAGCATTTTTGTGTTAGAGAAAGTAAAAAAAAAATTATGTCACACTGTCACACTGTAAACAGACTTGACACGACTTCTGAAAATCCAGTGTGGCTAATTAAAATCATCTTGAAATAAAAATAAAAAACAATACAGTCAGTCTGTAATTATCTTACAATACCTGTGCACGGGAACAGTCTAGTATCATGAAATGGTTTGCTTTGCAATATCGAGCAGCTGAATGTACTGTACACATTGATGCCTGTTGCGGCCACCCGGCAAATAAAAAACCTAAAAACTACACGTGCATGAAAGATTGATCAGAAATTATTTTATTATCTTACCTCTATATCTTAAAGCTTACACTAAGAATGGTCGATTACAACGTAAAAAACTGGGCGCTTTATCTGTGCATATTTCTCTCCTGATTCAGACCAGAGGACTGAAGCTATATTATGGATAGGAAACTCATAATTTAGTTGGAATCAATGATAAATGATAAATTTGTTTGTCACAAACATGCAGCTTTGCATCCATTGGTGAGCAAGTGATGTCATGTTAAATATCTCCAAATCTGTTCCCATGAAGAAACAAACTCATCTACATCTTGGTTGGCCTGAAGGTAAAAATAATAATAATAATAATTTTTGAGTGAGCTATTTATTTATGCCATTTGCATGACAATCAAGAACACAAGACGATGAGAGTTGCATTTGTATGAAATAAAAAGTATGCAGTGTAATATGTGAGACATGAATGTAGTGTCTGCTTTGCTTATCTAAATGAGAGGACTGATACGTGATAGCAGAATGATTGTCAAATCATAATCAGATATTCCAGAAAGCAATGTGTTATAATTATTTCTAAGATTTAATTGGGTTTCTGTAACTGGGATAATCTTCAACATAACATCAGAAAAATGATTCATGTTCTAAATGTACTTCAAATGTGGCCTCATTTAAACAGAACGTGAATTAAACCAAATCTTAACAGAATACATAATTATCACAGTAGGCACTTTCATTTATTCAACAAGACTAATAGTGGAGCCCACACAGAGAAACTGAGATCATCCATAGAGCATATTTGGAAAAAAAGCAAGGAGCAAACAAATATTTTGTGACACATCAGTCAGTGGTCTAGAGAGGAGCAGAGGGAAAAAATCAAGGGGTTTGGCACTAGAGGGCAGCAGGATTGTGGGATTGTGTCAAGAGAACTTGGCGTTAGAATTGAGATGAAAAAAGAAACAAGAACTCTTTCACGAGAAGTCTTTCACAGCTCACTGCCTGAACAACTTAATTACCGTGACTTCTCTTCACCTTTGTGTGAAGAACACATGTGTGTGTGTACTTTGGTGCACCCGTCAGAACAAGCACATCACATCTACACAGCTCAACTTAATTGTTATTATTATGATTTTTGTCATTTTAACTTTTTTTTATTTTTTTTTTATGAAACTATCAAGTGTAAATCACAGACAGCTCCAGTCTGTCACAGTAGTGCTATTACAAAAATGGCCTTTTCTGATGTCTGTAGCTACTCCTTGTTCTCTTCACATCTAGGGCAGGAGTTGGCTCTATACAACCCACCCGCTTATTAATATTCCATATCTATCTGTATCTATATCTATCTATCTATCTATCTATCTATCTATCTATCTATATATATATATATATATATATATATATATATATATATATATATATATATATATATATATATTATATACAAACACAAAAAAAGTTCAAAACAACAAATCAATTGATTAAAAATTGTAAACTGCAACAAAAATAGAATTTTACTTGTTAACGAAACACACAGATGTGCCTAACATCCATCTATATTCCCTGCATTAATTTATCTTTTCTACTCTGTTGTTTCAAGGCAACAAATTTAGATAATAAACCAATTCAAATACTGTACTTTATATAACTATAATCTATTAAACTATATAAACTATTGTTTACTCATTAACATTTTTAATCTTATTTAAATTTTTGAATTGAAAAAGCTTGTTTGGTTCATTTAAAGTCATTCCTTCATCATCATCATCATCATCATCATTATTATTTATAGATTTTTTTTATTGTTATTTGCATAATGTAGCCTACCTGCAAAGTCACATCTCTCAAGAAATGTCTCTAAAGTTTCTCTCATTCTTCTGCTTCTTTTTGTTCCGCAAATTAAATCACCCATAATATAATTGTAAAGGCATAAGCAATTACATTATCAGATTTTTCCCTTTCTGAAGCAAAATAAAAAAAAGTTCAGGTTTTTGAATGCTGGATATTTATCATCAAAAGCTGTACCACAGCCTATAAATTAATCTCGTATATGCTAATAATCTCTTTTTGTTTATATTAAATTCAGTTGAATACGGTGGGTAGCCTGATGATTGATGATCTATGCTGCTAAGGTTAAAGGTTCAATAACAAGTAGTAGAGACCGTAGGAGAGCTAATTATATCACGGTCCTGTCACTTTCTGCTCCTGTTTTCCATCATGCCCAGCTGCCATGAGCCTCTTAACCCCAGGTTTTCCTTTTGGAATTTGTTTGTGGTTGGTCGCTTGGGATGAGAAACGACTAGTAATTGAAAAAAAAAAAAAAAAAAAGTCACAGGCATCCAGGAAACAAAAGCTATACTGGACAATAAAGCTATTAGCTATGCTAAAGAGAGAACCATTTGTTTGCTACAAGCTGCTTGTGTCGTCATGTGAACAAAAAGAATCATCATGTCGTTGAAAATGTTTGAGGCCCTAGAGACCCCAGTTATGTAAAAACAAAGTTTGAAATACTTTAAGACACCAAACAGGTAAATATATCTTGTGTGTTCGTCCATGTTTGCTCATGAGGAGAGAGAGAGAGAGAGAAAGAGGGATTACATAGCATTTACAAAGACAATATGCTCAGCGTCTCTACACATTTAACCCCTGGTCAGTGATAATCTACTCTGTTATCAGGCTCACAGTGGATCAGCTGTGGACAGATTAAAGACAGAGGTTATCCGGACAGACTCTCATGCCTCTGTCATTTGATCAGTTCATTTCTATACACTAGCAGATTCATAATCAAAATAGAAACATGATAAATGTTCGCTAGAGTCCTGATGATGATGATGGCCTTATTTGCATATCCATTAACATACATCTACATACTGCTCACTGTAAATAAAAACACAGTTTCCAGGCACACAGTTATTGAAATCATGCATCTGGCAAACCAGAGATACTCAGACTCCTGAAAAATGAAATGCACTGAATCACCATTGGTTATGCAAGATAGCTATTCAATTAACATCGCTATTTCTAAACATGCATCTAAATACTTTGTCTATAAAATTCTCCCAAGTGCCAATATTCATAATTTTCAGTACTTCTGCTCAGAATATACAGTATTCATGCAACAATAAGACAAAAATAGCCCTGTAACTGTTATGAAATAATTAGTAACCCAGGATTCGCTATCTTAGACTCTTTTTGATAGTGCTCCTCTCTCAAAAGACACTGAATCATTCACATACAAAAACAATGAAAATTCTAAATTAAAATTATTATATGATGACACAAGGATCAAAACTCTAGCCGTAATCTCTCCCTCTCTCTTTTTCTATAAATTCATGTGTGTTCTCCTCTTGTTTCTACTGATACTGAATATATGTTTTGATACTAACTGAGCTACTGGTACAATATTCTGGTCTCAGAGTCCATAAACTGATAACCCTCTGAAAAGGTGAGTCTCGATATCTTTCCAAGCTAACTCTTGTTCGATTGAAATATGAATGCAAACAAACCAAAAAGTGGACATGACATCAGAAGATTTAACCCTAAACAAGACAGAATGCTCAAGCATAACTGTTTTTTCTCATTATATGACCGATTTTGCTCATTACAGTTCAGTACCGTTTATTTGTTTGTGTGTGCAGCAGAGGAATTACACTGACTGTTTTGACTCCTTTACACATTTTATATGCTCTTTGTGAATTATAAGCTGTTAATAATTCCACCATATGTACACATATAATGAGCATATTTAGGCCAATGCTCAGAGGTTTTGTATTTTCAGTAAGTTCACAAAATTGATATCCAATCAGGTAGTGACCGTAACCTTATGCCTTTTTTTAAACTTTAGGTTCAGTGATAAACATTAAAGTGTGAATGCATAGCAAACCAGGACTAAATTTTAACTTCTAATGATGCCATGAGAGTCCCTTACAGTCACTGGGTGTGTCATGTGCCATCCCAGTTAGTAGGTTCAGCTGATGTAAAAAATAAGGTCATAGGAAGAAGAAGAAAAAAACAGATCACAGCTCATCAACTATTTATGCGGCAGCTATTCAACCAAAACTTTTCTGGGTTGTTGGCACAGCAGCTCCATAATGGAATATATATATATATTTTTTTTAAACAGAAATATGATGAAATTTTCAAAGACAATAAACAAAACAAGACAGACTAAAACAAAAAGTATCCCTAGAGGCCCCCCTCATTATCTGGTGCTATATTTGAGATGTTACATTAGTGATTTGAGCATAATGCTATCACATTTGAAATATAATTTTTTTTTTAAATAATCACATAAAATATTTATTTCATAGTGCTGATGAAGCTAAAATGTCCCAAAATTATAAAATGTGTGGACGGATATTTATCGATGCTACAATGTGATTTAACATTATAGGTGCAGTGTCAAAATATGGCTGAGCAAGCTATTTATATTTCAGATTACACCAACATGTTTCTTTTGCATTGTAGGTTGCTTGTGAAATACCTCATACAGCCTCATGCAGCAAAAAAAAAAAAAAAAAAAAAAAAAAAACCTTTTTTAAATTGCTTGTCCACACCTTGGGTTGGGATTTCCTTTCACATTTTTGAAAACCCCAGAAACAGTTTGTGCACATCTTAACTTCTGGTTTATGACTTCTTAGAGAACAGATGGCAAAGTGAGACACATTTAGATTGTCCAGTGCCACGTTTCTAGCAAGAGATGTCAGGTGTTTGGCATGAATGGGCAAAAAGTGTGAATTGCAAACAATAAATTCAGTTAAAAAAATCCTTAATAAGTGCATATATATACACAGTAAGGAAACCTAAGAAAGAGAGACAGATTTAGTAACAAAGAAATTGGTACAACGGTAAACGCAGTGAGAACTGCTCATGCTTGTGAGCATTTCTTTCTAAAAGACAGATACAAAAACACACTTGAGCCTAATTGGCCCTTTTGTGAAGGTGTATGAAGTCAGGCTCACAGTAATTAAAGTCAGGGAGTGAGGGACAAGAGAAACAAGGATAGAAAAAGTGAAAGCGCGATTAGTGAGGCCTGAACTCCATTTCTGGTGCCTTAGTGTTACACCTATGGCAGATGAAAGCACAAGCTCATGCAGTACGTAGTCTGTGTTCACACTACAGACAATTTGTTTTTCAAATTTAATCGGATTTGTGTGCCAGGCAATGTAGTCAAATTTTGGCTATATCCAAACTGTTGCTATAGTGATGATGTAGCACGCTGCCAAGTGAATTTCTTCAACAACTGGGTGCAACAAGAGATATGAAGAGAGCAGATGATAAATTGGACATATTTGTCTAAGTGGATCATGATGTGTAGCACTGGCGCATCATTTGCATCACTGGCACCCACTGTGTATCGTGACCTGAATAATGAAAATACAAATATTAGTATGACTATTCATGTAAATGCAATCTGTCCATCCATCTTTTTAAACCCTGTAAAAAATGTTTATTTTTTAATTATAATGTTGGAGATCATATCATTTCTCTCTAATTTTCATGGATTAAAATGAAATGAAATAAAAACAATCTACATAACAAAAGGACAAAACAAATTAATCAGTATATTTTCTCAGAAAGAAAATCTCAAGGCCTCAAAACAGAAAAATAATTTGTGCATTTAAAGTTAAATCTGTATTATACATCTCACAAAAGCCCATTCAGATGTCAATGAATGGAGGACTGCTGAAACTCATGGAGATGGAATGCGCCAACAATTGACAGTTCTAATGACGTTAGTGTTGAGCATCATTAGAAGCAAATGTTTATTTACATATGTATGTGTAGCCAAACATTCCCAAGATTCTTGCGACGCGATGCCTTATAAGTGAACATTGGAATGTTTCCAGGCTCTGGTATTGGGACTGTCAAGAGTGTCTTCAAAATCCATTTCACTTAGTTCCAGCTTTCACTCCAACAAATTCAATCTTTCAATGATTTCATTGAAATGAACAATGGAGAGAGAGCTTGAGGACAAATTAAAGTCCCCATAAACGACTGCAAACTGCTGCTTGAATATATGATTAAATAAAAGCATTGATACATATTTATTCATCTGTATGTAAGCTTTTGAAAAAACTATCAATCAGCTCACAGAAACTCAAAATCATTGGATCCTTTTGATGTTTTCATGTGTACAGTTATTCTAAACACAAAAATATCATATTCATCTAACTGAAAGGTTTTTTTTCTCATAAACCACTTCAGATTACATGTAATAAAAGAAACGAGCCACTCCTTAAGCCACAATACATCCAAATGGTTTATTATATCACTTGTATAATCATCAATTTCTGAAAGAAATTCCTGGAAGACATCCCTACAGAAACATATTCTTGGAAATTAAACACACATACACATGCTGATATCTGAAGACCTCCATGTGAAAAGGTATTCATTCAGCTAACATAACATTATCAAACCTTTGACTTTTAAGAAATACATTTTTGATGTAGAATGTCTTGGTTACCAATGGTAACCCTCGTTCCCTTGAAGGAGGGAACAGAAACGTCACATCGGATGACCGACAAATTGGGATCTCGCTTAGAGAGACAAATCTACTTTGAGTGTAAACTAAACGAGCCAATGCACATTGGCATTGGATTATTTCATACAGTGTGAGTAGGCAGCTGGCGCAGCGCATATTCAGGTTTTCACTAAGGAGCCGAGCCAGAAAACTCAGCTGGTCAGCTGTGGTACAGAGCTATGGTGATGGCACATTACGTCACCATTCCCTCCTCCAGGGAACGAGAGTTACCATTCATAACCGAGACGTTTCCTTTCAGTCGGTCACTCTCGACATGACGTCGGATCCCCGACGAATTAGGATCCCTACCAAAGGGCCATAGCTACTACCCCTTCCAGTGTCCTGCAGAGGCCACCTGTGCCCCTAATTTTTGGTGCAGACCAGGGCTTACCACAAGAAAACCAGCTGCTGCTACTATGGCACTACCCACTCAGTAGGATTTGAAAACACTGTGAAAATGTAAACGACTGTTTAGGTGCATATGGAAGTTTAGATGTGATTGAACCCTCAGAAATGGCAGAAGTCTGCTGGGGAAACACAGGCTCTGAGGATGTACCGTGGACTTTACACATATGGGATCCACTTAGATCTCTACATATGGACACCAGCCCATTACCGGTTCTAAAAGGCTATAGAATCTAGGGAACATGTTGGGGGTTGCCCAGCCCACAGCTCTACAGATATCTGCCAGAAAGGTGTCATGATCCAGTGCCCAGGAGGATGCAAAACTTCCAGTAGAGTGGGCTATAAACATGAATGGGCAGGGCACACCCTTTGCCTGATATCCCAGGGTGATGGCATCAACTATCCAGTTGGCCATCCTCTGCTTATCGGCAGTGGTATTTGGACACAATTGCATCGCAACTGACTGCTCCACCGGCGGGATCTCCATATAGCCCCGCGCTGCCAAGCTATCAAGGGTGGTGAGGGAGGACGAACCACTGGGATGGTTTTTTACAGTGAAAGGTGAAAGTCTCACAAAGACGAACCCATGTAAGCTCTTTAAGAGAAATAGCTTTTCAGGGAAATGCTCTTTTAGTGCTGAGGCACACAGAAGAAATGGCTGCTTGCAGCATAACAGGGGGTATTACAGCCTGAAGTGAGCAACCCACTTGACACAGGAACGACCACCCCTGAAGCGCCGTCCGCCAACACAAGAAGCTTTCTAGAGCACGTTGAACTAATCACATGAAGCGACTAATTTGGAGCAGAAAGATGTTTTCACTTGGCTCCGAAGCGAAAAGCCGAATATGCGCTGCACCAGCTTCCTACTTATTCTCACGCTGTGATCAGCGACAGCTGGATATAATAATCGCATCTCAATGTGCATTGGCTCATTTAATTTACAATGGAAGTAGATTGGTCTCTCTAAATGAGATCCCAATTTGTCAGTAACCCGACGTGACATCGAGAGTGACCAACTGAAAGGGAACATCTGTTTTTAAATGCAATTTACTGCAGTGGTGGTCAAAACTGGTACTGCATTATTTCTTTCTCTTAGTGGGCCAAACCTAATTACATTTCTAAATTAATGTGCGGGAGGAATTTAATAACACTGGTGGGCTGCATTTTGGACACCCCTGCTCTATTTTGCCATTTGATCAATGTTGTCATCAGTCTTCTTTTGATGTCTTTTGATTCTATCCTAGATAGGAGCAATTACGGTGAGTCATGAATATAGTTCGTTAAAATATGAGCAGGTAGCCATCTCTTACCTTTCTGATCCTTCAATAATGCATCCTCTTGTGCTGCTTGATAAAGACTGATCCATCATATTCACGAATGGAGATAGTATGACATCACCCATGCAGTCAACAGGGATGTTTCTCTGATTGTTAGAGGTGGAGACAGATATCGGTATGAGATGTCATTTTATTTTGGTAGTAGAAGTGATTAAAAGCTTTAGTCATCAGTGAGTCAGTGTGACTAATTGAACTCAAGGGCAAAGAGAATAGAATTACGCTAATTATGGCGTCTTCAGTGCTCAGTTGGAGACAGAAGCACATCCTCCTCACATTTAATGTGCAAATAAGTACATACCCTTTGAATAAAAAAATTAAATAAAAAAATTATAAGCTTAAAATGTTCAGCGCTTTATAAAATGGTTGATATATGGTTGATATAACCACTTTTAAAATAATAATAATAATAAAAAATAAATATCCATCACACATGAATGTTCATGTTTGTTAAAAAAATATTAAATTAAATTAAAGTTCAAAATTTATTTTTATGCTTTTTTAATATAATTAACTTAATTTTACATACTAATTTATTAAATGTAAATTATTAATCATGTCCTCCAAACTAAAGTTATATTTCATTGTAGATTAAAAATATTTCTATGGATGGTTAACTTTAACTATATATATATATATATATATATATATATATATACATATATATATATAATTTTTTTTTTTTTTTTCTGTTTAAAAGCTAAATAGCCTATCATATCTTATAAAGCCCAAAGTAATGACAGGTTCCCATTGTTAAAATCTGGAACATGTCAGAAAAGTTTTTTCCCTATTTAGTAATGATGGACATGTTCAAAAGCTTTTTGGTAGCCTTAAAGTATATGTCTATACAAAATTTGACTTAGATAATGAGACATGTTCACTGGAGTGTGACAACCTGCCCAGGCCTTCCTTTATAAAAGTATTTTTAAACAGGATTGAAAAACCAAGCTGTGTTTCACAGGCTGAAGCACAATGCTTTTGAAAAAATGCAGAGACAGTGACAAATAAGAAAGATGTCTCAGCAAAACACATTCACAAAGCGCAAATCAATATCCCGGTCTTCCAGTCTGGCAAAAGCATGTGAACAAAGAACTAACCTTTAAAGTCCCAATCAGTCCTCACACTCCCTTTCAGCCAGAAACTACTTCTCTGTCTCCTGGAAGAGAAATGCTTTGGTGACATTTTAAATGTGAGCAAAAGCTTTTGTTCTTTGTGATTATGTGAGTGTGCATGTGCAAGTGAGTGTGCATGTGTGAGTGTGTGTGTGTGTGTGTGTTTCAGTCCTGTAAATATGAGTTGGTTAAAATAGGGGAAACAGAATTAAATCCCAGAAAGCTTGGCTCACTCTCCTCTTCATGCTTGGCTAGTTAACACCTGACATTTGGTGGTGGAGGGGCAATCCCTGAGCACTTATCTCAGAGAGCGAGAGAGAAAGAGAAAAAAAGTGTGGACAGAAAAAATGTGGATCAATAGCATTTGTGAAACCTCCACTAGTTCTGGCAGGAATGCAGATATCCTTTTACCCAAACACCAGACAGCAGAGGCAGAGAGGACTGTACTGCATGAGCGACTTTACATCTTCACCAAACAAGCCTCAGATGGGTTAGTGTCAACAGAGAAAAACTGACCGTCAGATGGACAGACAGACAGACAGACACAGAAAGAGCTAGAGAGATTACGGTGCAGGAAAAAAAAAAATCAGATACCCAGGACATACACTTGATCCACTCAATACTCATTTAGCAATTTAGTTCTACTCCTGATAAGTAACCATAGCAACAGACTTCCACTGCTCCAGGGAAGCAATAGAGCAGCCAGGAAGTTTGTGTTTGGGTGTGTGAGAATGCTATAAAAAAAAAAGATGTTACAATATACATACACACACATATACAATCAATATTTTAAATTACATTTTAAAGATATTATTTTTGCTACACCAAAGGACGATGCAAATAAGCAAATTAATGTTTTTGAATCAGTGGAGTGAAAGATTCAATGGCTTGCTTGTGTTTTTCCTGAATGAATCATTGCATTTTAATATTGGTTGTTGGAGTGAATGATGTAATGACTCTTAAAAGAAGTCTTCTTAGAAGTCTTAAAAGTGCAAACAAGACATTCATATCAAGGAACTTCCATTTTATGCAATGGAAAGATCCACAGAGCAACATTAGAATTAACACAAATTCCTGAAATCTTTTAGTGATACAGTCAGTTTAATCAGTAACAATCTGTGTTTTTGAATCAGTGGAGTGAATGGTTCAGTGAATCACTTGTGTCATTCCTGTGTAAATCATTGTGTTCTAGCAGTCAAGTGAACGATTTAACAACTAATAAAGACATTCACCTGTAAGCTGTAGAAAGAGTCACTAAATATCCCCTACCACTGTTCAGGACACGCAAACAATTTTGAGTAACTTACATTTTAAACAGCATATTTTTGCTAAATGGGATATCCATTCAAGCACCATTAGAATCAACACTCATTTCTGAAATGTTCCTTGATAGAAGGAACATTGACCTGAACGACCCAGACAGTCTTGTTCCTGAATGAATTAAGATTTGTGAATCAGTAGAGTGAATAATTCAATGACTCACTCGTGTCATTCCTGTATGAATCATTTTGTTTTAATGAATCGGTTGAATTAATGATTTATCAACTTGTAAAGACTGTCATTTGTGTAAAATCCACACTATTGTCTGGAACGGCCGTATGACACAAAAGTGAAAAGTCCCAGTGCTACTGAACTGTTCATCAACACCCTTGAATGCCGCTAACGTAATGTCCATTTTTTGACGTGTACATTGTAGATTTCCTATAACTGAAATTGATATAGCCATGTGACTTCACTTAATGATCACTGGATGATATTTCATGTCACACCTTTTTCCTCCCACAAATGGATGTATCATTAAACTACAAAATGTTTGCATGCATTATGCAGTACTGACTTGAATTACCAGATTTCACATAGTAACAGAAGCATCTGAATTGTTTTGTGCATAGAAACATAACTGGATTTAATAATATTATAAAAACATAAGGGAACATTTTAGCAATATCTATTCAGGCATAAAAAAGAAAAACAATCAAATGCTCTGTAGAATGGTAATGTCCCACCTCTATCACCTGCATCTGACAAGGAAGTTGTGTTATTTCAATAGGATACTGAACATCAACACCTGCACCCCATAATCTACTTTATCAAGTTTTTAAACCAGTGTGTTCGTACATTGCAGAAATACTGAGACCAGTATTTTATTTTCAATTCAGCTTTTGTTTCTGGTTTCTGCTTCCTGCTTCTTGCACATTTCCTCTACAACAGTGTACAGCAAAGGACAGAGAATCGAGAACGTTTTATTAAAAGAAAGCAATTTTTTTGTTCTCAGTTGTCTGAATTTTACATGAATGTTATACGTGGAAATGGATTCTGAGTAGACAGTTGTGTACCTGTACCATGACAACTGGTCAGAAAACATACTATATACTACAGAAGAAAAAGGATTCTTTTATTGCGTATATCAATACTCTTTATTAAACGTCATGTGTGGATGTTAACCAAAATACACTAGATACATTCACATCTGAGTTTGCTGTCTGATGGGGTTTAAAGTTTCTGTTCTATTGGTTTAGTATCCTTTGAGATATTAAGTTATCAGCCTATCACAGAAGATAGCAGTCACAGACGTGCTCTTCTTTAATTTAGCAACCTGATTCCCTCGGTGGCCCCAATTGCTATGAGACTAGCACTGCTGGTGAAGAATACTCTCATTCGCGATTTAATGACCATGCAGGTTTATCGATAAGCCCTTGGGATAGGCACAAACCCGCTGCGATTTCCGCTGCTGAGCCACCAGATTGACATGCGAAAGAGTTCAAGTACGGCTAGACATCTTTCTGATTTATGCATAGTTAACAATCAATACAATAAAAAACGTACAAAGTCTGGCTCCCAGTAAGATTAATCTTGCATTTCATCTTCATGTTCTTCATTTAGATAAGCTGGCACAAAATAAATTGGGACATTTGAAATTTGTAGGTGATCTATGTGCTTTTGGGTGTGTGACGGAGAAAGGGTTGTCACTCATTTTTCATTTTATTGAATATTTTTCAAAGTCTGTTTCTGCACTGACACATATTTAAAGTTACAGGAACTACATCCACTTAATTTTCCCAGGAATAAATACCATTTAAAAATACATTCAAATAGAAAACATTTAAAATTGTAATAATTTCCACAGTATTACTGTTTTTACAGTATTTTGAATAAATGCAGGCTTGGTGAGCATAAGAGACTTCTTTAAAAAACATAGGGTAGATAGTGTAGATAATAGGGATGTCCTGATCAGTTTTTATGTGCCCCTGATCCGATCCAATTCACTGAATATTGAATATCTGCTGATAACAAGTCCAGATCCGATAGTCTTTTTCTAGTGCTTGGTGCACACTTCAAGTACACTAAGGTTATGAAGTTTATTAAATTCAATCCAATTTATACACAGATGTGCAGAGAGTTTCTTAGGGACTTGAGCTCAAATGTAAAACATATATATATATATATATATCTATAAATTACTACAGTAGTTTTATATATAAAGAGAGAGACATTGGTAGATGTAAACATGTTACAATGATAGACATTGGAAACAAACTATAAGAAAAAGACAAAGGTGGGCACAAAGTAATTAAGCATGCAAATCATCAAATGCCAGAATGCTAGTCTGTCAGTAAAGTCCGAAGCAAGAAGCAAGCCATTGAAATGCGTTAAGACAATGACGCCTAAAATAGTCTGATGGCAGATAAAAGTTAAATGTAAATAAATGACTTCAGAGTGATTGGGAAGCTTGAACGCGTGTTAGGCCTGGGACACACCAGATGATTTTCAAAACTTAACTGATTTTAAAACCATGGGAGACCACAGACATAAAGACAGTTTCAACCGAAATGAAACAGCTGGTAGGTGACACTTGCTTACTCTCATCCCAAATCGTGTTCTTATGCACTGTTCTATGATGTTTTGTACAATAAATAGTGCGAATATTGTGTTCACACAGAAAATTCCAAAAATAAAAGTGGACTTTAAAAACCCGGATGATGCACTTAACCAAAAATGTATTTGTTAAAAAAAATGCAAAAAGTAATTTGGGACGCAGCTATTGCTATCGCGTGTATCACGTCAGAGGCAGCCTGATCAAGAGTCATAAATATAAAACATCGGGAGCAGTTAAATAATCGTAATAACAACAAACTATGGATGCTTTTTTTGCGACAAGCCATGCCCCCCCCCCCCCCCCCATCATTCGGTGTTGTAAATCGGGCTTAAAATCAGTCTTAAAATCTTCAAGTGTGTGGCTAGCCTAAGTTGCTAGCACAGACCTCATTGTTTCTCACGCGTCACGTACATTTGACCCCTAACGCGTCACGAGCATCTTTTCCTTTTAATGGTGGTTGGCAAACCTACGTGAAGGTGCATACCTCCAACTACAGCATGACACTAGCAGGACAGCTGACATAAAATAAGGATCGGGCTCAGCCTCAGAGTACTGAGAGTAATCAGTAATCAGTAAAAAAATAATGCTAAATCAGCCCAGATCCCAATCCATGAGATCCCTAGTAGATATTATAAGTGAATGTGTTAAAAATATACATTTTAATATTATATTATTGGATATAATGCATCATTATATAATGCATCATTTACTTTTAGCCCAGGCCTAAATTGAGTATGACTTATGGTCTTTCATAGTAAAAAGTCTGGGCACTTCGCGTTTACACAAAATCCAAAATGTGGTAAAACAGTAAAACAGTTATGGTGGTTAGTTGTACAGTATGAGAGTGTGACAGTCTTTTTCCAGCAAGCATTGGCATAACATGAAAAAAACCTACATATCTGTTTTTATGGCATGCACATTATACAATATGGCATCATTTCAGTGTGTAGAGGTGCTGTTGAGAACACAGCCAACAACCGAATGAGTGCACACAGTACATGGAGCGAGCAGAGGCACAGCTGAACAAGTGTATCAAGAGCACTCTCTGAGAATATCCCTGCTCTCAAGTAGCTTTGGGAATCTCAATCTAACCATATCATGCATAAGAAGCATCACCCCGTTGAGTTGCTTCAGTGGTTAGCTGTTTCTGGTTAGCAGCTTCATAAACTACAATGAAAACTGGCTAGTCGTCTACGTTTGCTTGTAGCCTTGCATTCGACATTTTCAAAGTAGCTTATATATATATATATATATATATATATATATATATATATATATATATATATATATATATATATATATATATATATATATATGTATTGCAGAAATAATATACTTTAAAAATGTATACTTAAGTGCACACTGAATTTAATGTCAGATACATGTACCAAGTACCGCAAATTCTGCTGTATACCTATATATTTTGGAAGTACAGAAGGGTGATTCAATTATATCAAAACAAAAAAATATTGGGGTAACCTAACACTTTTAGTAGATTTTATGGGTTTTATATTAGACTGTAGATAAGCTCAACTCCAGTTTGAGGGTCCAGTGGTGAAAGGTCTTTTTTTGTATTGATTCAGTAAAAATTCACTGCTGTGAATGACCTTTCCTTCACCTTCTTCTTTCTTGAGCAGGGCAGGACAACAGCTTTAATTAGCCTCCTGAAACAGCAGGATCTGTTTGCCACACATAACCACACACACACACACACGCACACACACACACACATGTCTGGTCAGCTATCCTCGTGGGGACTCTCCATAGTTGTAATGGTTTTTATTCTGTACAGACCGTATTTTCTATCGCCCTACACCAACCCTACCCCTAAACCTAACCCTCACAGGAAATTTTCTGCATTTTTAGATTTTCAAGAAACTTCATTCTGTGTAATTTATTAGCTTGTTTACCCGTGGGGACCTCAATTTAGGTCCCCACCGTGACACAAGTCCCCATGAGTCTGTGTGTATTCAGGTTTAAGTCCCCACCAGAATAGAAAAACAAGTACACACATACACACACACGCACACACACACACGTATGCATGCATACATAGTTTAGAGTCTGTAAACAGCATAAACATGGTCATAAATATGAAAAGGGTGTGACTCAGTGTTATGTGTATGATGGTTTCACAGTGTAATATACTCCAGAGAAATAAGTCATTTAATTAGATAGCTGGTGAAATGAGGCAGTGAAAAGGCCTCTTTCTTTATCTCTCTCTCAGAAACACACACACAAACACACTGACACATTTCCCAGAAAAATCTCTAGTCCTCACAAGTGTCACACTGCCCTCTGGGAAATGAAAGAGGAAAAGCATGCACCACATCCAACAGACATTCATTTCAAACACACACTCCCTGACATAAAAAAATAAGAAAAGGAATGGTAAGTAACAAAAGCCAAAAATACATAAATGTGTGGCAAGGTTTTCAAAACTTTGGCAATGGAAATTATTTGGTTCAAAATGTGACCAAAATGTCAGTTTAGTGCCATCAGGTTATTAATATAAGCTGCTGGTTGTAATGAATCTCAAAAACGTCTTGGTTATGTATGTAACCCTCATTCCCTGAAGGAGAGAACGGAGACGTTATGTCAGAAAAAGACTGAAGAAATTGAATCTTGCCCAAGAGCCCAATCACCTTTGCGTGGTTACAAAACAATCCAATGGTACGCTGAGTACCTTGGTCTGTGGAATTTGCATCACGAATTTGCTCAACCCCGCAGAGCGGGTATATAAGGAGCAGCGCGATCAACTCACATTCAAGTCTTCGCTGAGGAGCTTAGCCAGTGACCCGGCCGTTCGGCGGGACAGTGATGTGGCAAGGGGACATAACGTCTCTGTTTCCTCCTTCAGGGAACGGGGATTACATACGTAACCGAGACATTCCCTTTCAGTCGGTCACATTCTACAAAAGGCTTACAAAAGGCAGGTATCTACCAAGGTGGTGATACACATGAACTCTGAGGTACCCAGCCCGCAGGGTGGAAGTTTTAATGACAGAGCTGGCAAGGGGCTTGCCAAAGAAAAGACACATGCTGCGAAAAGACTTACCGTGGACATACACATGTGGGATTGCCCGGAAAGAAGAATCACGACACATGGAAGCACCTAGTCCCAAACAGGGCTGACCTAATGGGCATGTATGCAAGTGCTCGACATCAACAGTGCTGGAGGAACCCAGGGTTCTGAACTGAGGAACTCACATGAGGGGAATATCACATGCATCCAGAGTGGAATGGCGCAGCAAGCGGATTAACACCAGGCAGGTCCTTACTGGCCCAAAGGGGTGAGTACCCAGGAGGACACGGGCTCTACACAGAGATTATAAAATCTCGCGAATGTGTTAGGTGTTGCCCACCCAGCAGCTCGACAGATGTCTGTTAGCGAGCCGCCATGTGCCATGCGCCAGCGCCCAGGAGGAAGCTACACTCGTAGTTGAGTGAGCTCTCACCCCTAGGGGGCATGGCAGGTCTTGAGCCTGATAAGCCAGGACAATAGCATCCACTATCCAGTGGGATAACCTCTGGTTGGAGAGAGCTTTTCCCTTCTGCTGGCCTCCGTAACAGACAAAGAGCTAGTCTGAGGTCCTAAGGCTGAGTTCTGTCTATGTAAATGTGGAGCACACGTAAAAGGAGTGGTGGGAACTTTGGGCACGTACCCAGGCCAGGGTCTCAGGATAACATTAGAGTCAGCCGGCCTGAATTCCAGGCACGCTTCGTCAACTGAAAACGACTGCAGGTCCCCGACCTTCTTCACCGAAGCCAAAACTGTCAGGAGCGCAGTTTTCAAAGATAGAAATTTTAGCTCTACTGAGAGCAAGGTTGGAAGGGAGCCCTCTGCAATGCCGATATAATCACTGTGAGGTCCCAAGAGGGGACTTGCTGAGGGCGAGGCAGATTGAGCCTCCTTGCTCATCTCAGGAACCTGATGATTAGATCGTGCTTCCCAAGAGACTTACCTTCAACAGGGTCATGATGAGACAAAATGGCGGCCACATAGACTTTGAGGGTGGAAGGAGACAGCCTTCGTTCCAACCCCTCCTGAAGAAAGGAAAGCACTGACCGGATCGGGCATTTCCAGGGGTCCTCACGCCGTGAATAACACCAAGTAACAAAGAGGTTACACCTCAAAGAATAGGCGTAATGGTAGTGAATAACACCAAGTAACAAAGAGGTTACACCTCAAAGCATAGGCATGTCTGGGGGACATGGCTCTAGCTGAAGTGATGGTAGTTACCACCTGCGGTAGCAAGGTACCTAAACCTTCCGTGCCCCGTCCAGAACCCACACATGTAGGTTCCAAAGTTCAGGACGTGGGTGCCGGAGGGTGCCCTGTCTCTGAGAAAGAAGGTCTTTCATCAAAGGAATTGGCCAGGGAGGGGCTGTCGCGAAGAGTACAACTTCTGGCTGGGCCAAAAAGGCGCAATCATGAGGACCTGCTCCTCGTCCTCCCTGATCTTGCACAATTTCGGTGCAAGAAGGCTCACTGGGGAAAGGCATACTTGTGCAGGCCCAGCGGCCAGCTGTGTGCCAGAGCATCCGTGCCAAGGGTGCCCTCAGTCAGGGAGTAAAACAACTGGCAGTGGGAATTTTCTGGAGAGGCAAACATGTCTACCTGAGCATCTCTGAAGCATTCCCAAATCAGCTGAACTGACTTGGGCTGGAGTCTCCATTCCCCGGGGCGAGACTGGTGCTGTGAGAGCACGTCGGCTGCACGATTGAGCCTGCCCGGGATGTGAATGGCATGAAGAGACCTCAGATGCTTCTGACTCCACAAGAGGAGATGGCGAGCGAGTTGCAACATGCGGCGGGAGCATAGACCACCCGGACGGTTGATGTATGCTACGGTCGCAGTGTTGTCCGTACGGACCAGAACATGCTTGTCCTTCAGCAGGGCCCTGAAGCGGTGCAGAGCAAGCCGTACTGCTAGCAACTCAAGGCAATTGACATGCCACTGAAGTCGGGGTCCCATCCAGGAGCCTGACGCAGCATGACCATTGCACCAGCCCGTGGCAGAGGCATCTGTGGACACAACATTATGTCTGGACACAGGTTCTAGGGGCAAGCCAGCAAATAGAAACGAGGGGTCCAACCATGGGGTGAAGGTTTGGAGGCAGGCCGGAGTGACGGTCACTCAGAGAGTGCCCAGTTGCCATGTCCATCTCGGGTCTCGGTTGTAAAGCCAGTGCTGAAGAGGTCTCATTTGGAGTAACCCGGTCTCATATGGAGTAACCCTAGTCTCATATGGAGTAACCCTAAAACCCCTTTAAAAAGACGTAACGTAACGTCTGACGTAACGTAGAATGTGACCGACTGAAAGGGAACTATATCTCTATGGAAATAGGAATGTTGTCTGGCGCCCTGTGTTAAAGGGGTCCTATTAAGGTCCTTCATATTACCACATACTCATCAGGCCTGAAGAAAGGCTCACCTCTAAAATCTTTGTCCTGTTCTCATGAACATCAGAATAAAAATAAATAAATAAATAAATAAATAAAAATAACTGAGTTAAAAAAATCTGTGAAAGATTGTGCACTACATTAGACAGCCATTAGTAGAGTCACATTAGCAGTAACAATGCAATGTGGAAAGACTGATTTTATTGTTATTTGCAATGTTATATATATACGCTGCAAAAATAAATATACAAAATCTATACATAAATAAAGACATTCCTTTTTTTAATTCCCTCAGTTGAGTATGCAGGATGTCAAAGAAAGAAATTTAGTTTATTATTTGCGATGAATGTGAGGGGGGTAATGCAAGGTGTACCTGATTCATAAAACTTGCCTTGCCTAATATAGCAGAATACTGGGTTTGGAAACATGATGGGGATCAGTTGGTAAGTGAACCTCTTCACATCACTGTGTCAAGTGTTTAATAATTAGGGGACAGAAGAATCAATCTTTCTTTGTTATCTTGTTTCTTAGACAACACCGTCCTCAAATGTGATCCAAATTTATGCTCAATGACAAGTGCAAAAGGTATCAGGCAATAGAAGGAGGATTTCAGTGCTTAATGAAAGAGAAACACACTTACATGTGCGCACACACACACACACACACACTTTACAAACAGGATAACCTTTCCCCTCTTGATTCCCTGACATTAAACAGCTGTCAGACAGATCACAGGAACCGTAATTACACTGACACATTCAAATAGGAATAGAGAGAGAGACCAAGAGAGAGATAGCAAGAAAGAGACAGAGAGAGAGAGAGTATGAATGTCACTAGGAGCAGGTATTTTGCCTTTTATCTGGCCTAGGCTAATTAGAAAGCCAAGCAAGCCCTTTTAAACTACACACACACACTCACTGAACACACACACTGGTGACTTTTAATTAAGGAGCCATGCATTGCTTCTAGCGACCTTACAACCCCACCTTTGGATTTCATTGGAAAGAAATGTAACCTGTCTTTCACTGTAGTAAGGCAACTTATCTTGGTAACTTTCTTTACCCCTCCACCCTCCAATGCTCACTTCTGGTCTGTATCTGCCTGGCTTGTTCTGTCTCTGTCTCATCTGCTGTTATATGGCTTCTGGCTAGTGTATGTGAGTGATGGACACTGACATGTCCTTAAATGGTCTTTGTTCTGTGAACCAGGTCATGTGCCCTGATTTCCTTTACTGCAGTCTGCTTGTGCGTAACAGTGTTGGGAGAACAGCTAAAAGTAGCAATGCTTCCAATTTAACTTCATTTTTCAGTATTGTAACAGCAGCTCTGCTGTTTTCAAAAGCTTTTTTTGAGAAGCTTTTCACAAACTTTTTCCACATGTATTTTTGTAACATTGCTATTTCACACACAACTGTAAGCAATTGTCAGCAATTGGTAAGAAACTAAAATATCTCTTCTGCACTAAGAAGTTCTGTTTAGTTTTGTGAATCATTTTGAATGTCTAGATGCCTGCTGGCCTTCTGTTGCAATATAACATTACAATATTTATTATTTACTTAATGTTTATAATGTAATATCATTATACTTTTATTATTATTATAAGTATAATAGATATTATACTCAGGGATTGACTTTTTCACTCAGGATTGACTTTTATTGATAACTTTTTAACTCACCAACCAATTTTCCTACACAATTATTGGGTTACTTCCAAAACAAAACAAACAATAAATAAATAAATGAATAAATAAGCCAAAAGCTTGAGGCTGTCTACACTGGATGTGATAAAGCAACCATTGCAAATCATTTTGTGTCAGTACTAGGGGTGTGTGATATATACAAATAATTATATATCAATATTTTCTGGAATTTTATTTATAACGCTAATTAGATGATATTTGGTGTTATTCTGCTGATATCTACCATGGACAACTGACTTCTAAACTTTTTGATATATTTTACATTCTATGTGATCAATTCACAGCAGTGATAGAAATTAATCTTTTCCAATAAGTTCAGATTGATAAAGCCATTTTTTTTTCAACAGTGAGCATTATCTTCTGAGTCAAATTCTTACATTTAATCAGTCAATTATGATAATAATTGAGGCTAATAATTTAGGCTCTTAATAAACAAATGAAATCAGAATCTGTGTAAAAAATCAACAAAAATCTGTGGAAACTTTATTTTTCCCAATTAAAAAATAAATAATTATAATGTTGCTAATTAGCAAAGTAGTATGTCCTTTAAATTAATCTATTTTTACTTACTACTTTTTGTTTATTTATTATTGCTAAAGAATAGCCCATATACCTTTTAACGTGAACTTTTAACAACAGTGGAACATTTCTATTACACAAAATGTTCTGTAGATTGGAAAAAGAGGTTTGATAAAATGTTCTTCCAAACTTGTATGCTATCCATCCTAAATAGTACTCGAAAACAGAATTGTTGTGTACCAAATCATAGTATGTTAAAATGGGTATGCCAAAGATACCCGAATGGTCTAATATTACCATTTAGAATTAAAAATGCAGATCGATGCACACTAACCAAATTAATCTTTAAGAACTTCTTACTGAAAAGTTCTTTCGGGACCCCAAAAAAGTTAATCTCTGGCATAAAAAAAAATAGAAAAAGAAAAAAGAAAACATTAATCACCTTTATTTTTCACAGTGAAGTAAATAATTCCAGTTGCTTTAATATAGTTATTTATATTTTATATTAATATTTCAATATATTTTATTAGCAGCTTGCAGTGCAGATAACTTTCAGAAGAGTTGCTTAATGCTTGTCAAATTATTGGTAGCTTGTATTTCAACAAGCTACAGTTTCAAAATTGCTTCCCCAACACCGGGGTGCATAAGCCGTTATCACTCCACCAGGGCACAGAGTCTTGTTTACAAGGTACCATGGAGCCACACTGATACACACATACTGTGATGTTCGTTAGTGCAAAAGTCCAAAACTGGCAAATATCTATTTTTTATTTTATTTCTGTGTTGCTTGAGTTTATGTTTGTTGTGTGTCTACTGCTGTGTGTTTTGTGTGTTTGTGAATGTGTGTTTGACACTCAGCGTAGCGTGACCACAGAGCTCATCCAGTCGATGCTCATTTTCAGAGCATGACCCCGTTACCATGCCGCTGACAAACTGCCGGTCCACAGAGGAATGATGTGAGCAGAGCCACTCCACTACACATGCACACTCAAACACACACTCACACAATCTGCTGTGAGGATATATATCTCTGGTCATTGTTCTGTACGATTGCAGCATGCAGTCGGGCCTTTCTCATTTAATAGTAGTAGCTGCATTAACTTTGAACACTTAGAATTTAGACACGTAGCTGAGAAAATATGATTAAAGTGATTAATCACAAGGCTGTAACAATATTAGCAAGTCCGCACTGCAGAAAATCACAG
The DNA here is from genome assembly GCF_023724105.1 of Carassius gibelio. NCBI lineage: Eukaryota > Metazoa > Chordata > Actinopteri > Cypriniformes > Cyprinidae > Carassius > Carassius gibelio. Next base: position 12,514,429 of record NC_068390.1, on the reverse strand, counting down.
AGCTTAACTGCAGAACTGTCAGGAAAAGAGTATTTATTTATTTATTTTAAAAGATAAAGCTCTGCATCTTTAGAAAAACTCTGCTTATTTGCAAAAAAAGGCCTATATTACCTAATTTAATGATGCTGTTTAAATGTTGTAAAACACCCACTGATCTCACAGAAAACATCTGGGTCATTTTTGCCTTTTTTTAAATACTCATAAAATAATTTTCAGAATCATTCATATATGTATAGATCGGATGAGAATTGAACAAACATTCATAACCTGGCTGACAGGAATCATGTTTTTGTAGTAGTTTTTCTGCTGATTAAGGCATAGACTTTTTAAATATACAAATGGACAACATATTTTGTTAAAAAGTATGACACAACACTATTTTTAGGAATTATCAGGAATTAGAAATATTAAGAAGCAAGTGTTGGATTTCATTCAACAAATATGACGCAGGGCAGTGCAATGCAGTGCCTTCATAGTTTTCTATAACAGTTAGTTCTGGTCCTCTAATTTGATTGGTCACTTGGTGGTCCAAGACTGCAGTCGAATAGCACTAAATGTTCCAGACCAGAGTATTTGAGCAGTGTGGAGTGGTGTGTTTTGATCAGCCATTTACAGGCTCTGGGAAACATGCTGCTGTGTGGAGACTATAAGAACCAGAACTCAACCTGATAATAAAGACCCAAAGGGGAACAAACAAAGTATTTGGTTGAAACCCTCGAGTCTCACTCAAACTCTTCCGTAAAGAAACAATCTTGAGTGCACTGTAAATAAGTTAGAGCACTTCTGCTGAGCCTCAGGCCTGTAATGGAAGGATCAGAGAGGACTCTTCAGGGAGGTTCACATGTTCTTCAGGTCTTATAGTTACGTTTAGAACCACAGAAAGAGCTGACTACTGAAATCACCAAATTTATAAACGTAAAAATGTAAACAAACATGGTGTGACGAGTGGGGCGGGGCCGAGAGTCGTGGGAACGAGTCCCACGGAGGACATGGAAGGATATAAAACAGGAGCGACGACAGTGACGGACGGGAGAGGACTAGGCCTGGGCTTTAGTTGTGTTTTGATTTTGTTCGTGTTTATTTTGTTATTAAAGTTGTCATTATGATTGTCCGCCTTCTTCCCTATGAATATGAAGTTTTATTGTTACACATGGGTTTAGATAAATGTAATATTATGCAGTATAAATACAGCTTGTAAAACATAAAAGGAAAAATAGACAAAGAATGGGCAAAAAAGTAAAAAATAAAGCATAATCAGCATAAAATGAAAATTCATTCATGTTCTCAATGCAATATATATACTTTTTTTTTATTTATAATTTTTTTGACATCATATATTTTTATTACAGTTTGATTTCTCTGGTTCTGGTTCTCTGGTTCTTTCTGGTAAAAACAAACAAAACAAACAAACAAAAAATCCAATCCACAACCAATGGATACAGCCTGATCCCTGCCCTTTTATTAATGAATTAATGAAACCAACAATACGGACATTTTCATGGACAGACTGCTCAAGTTTACAAGAAAAATAAAAAATAAAATTCTAACCAAAAGCTAGAAATAGACCAATCAATAATAATAATAATAATAATAATAATAATAATAATAATAATAATAAAAACATTTCTATGTGGAATAATGTCTGTACAACAAATCCGCAACACATACCAATCCAAAGAAAAAAAAAAAAAAAAAAGAAAAAAAAAAAAAAAAAAATATATATATATATATATATATATATATATATATATATATATATATATATATATAATGCATTCTGTGGCTGACTTTTCTCTCTGTCAGGGCAACAATTCAGTAAACAAGACATAAATATTAAGTGATTTATAATAAGTGAGATATTAATTAATATAATTAGTTAATAATATTAGTTAATATGATACATTATTTTTATATTAAGTGAAATATTTAAATATATTATATTAATAATACGTTATATTAAATGAAATATTAAGTGAGACAATATTGTCTTTTTTTTTCGCTAAAGAAAATGGTTTAAAAAAAAAACCATGCTGTGCATCTCTGCAGTGTTTCCTTAATAATTGAATTTGCATCAAAAGAATCGGGTGAGTCAATGATTCACTGATCCATTTATAAAAACAGTTTCTTACTTTGTTCCTGCATGAATCAGCTGTTTTGAAAGAATCAATTGAATAAATGACCTTAACAGCTCACTCAGTATGACAGTGGCTTGCCACAACCTACAGGTATTCTGCTTTTTCTATTTAAAATATCTATCTCATAACATTATTAATGCAATTTGTATGTGCAGTATAAATGCATGTACAAGCCTAAAACATAAGTGTATAGAGCCCTGCCCTGCTTTAAAATAAAATACAAATAAAGACACTAAGCCAAAGTAGATTTTAAACATATATATATATTTTTAATAAAAAAAATTAATTTTTACATCTGTACTATTATGTTGCACATGTTGTCTACATGTGAAATTCATGTGGTCTTTCTGTAATGGGTAAAAAAAAATATGTCAGACAAAATAAAGAAATATTTGAATGGTGAATACACAGGATGGACTGCTTTGCCAATTTTATAAGAAAACCTGGCATGAAAATTGAGGAATGTAAAAAATGTTCTTGGTCTCTGACAGAATGATGGGTGAAATGTTCAAAAACAGACACCTGAGCAGCAGAGGGTTGAGCTCAAATCATTCAACCTTGGACTTAGTTCAGACAGTTTTACTGTCAGGAAAACTAAACCACACTAAAAAATTTAGAAATACTTTCATGCCTTATTGATTTGATTTGGCATGATGGATTATATTACAACTTCTGCCAAGAAGGGGACATAGGGGTAAAGATGGCAATCAGATCAATGCATTCTGACAATACAGCAAATGTGCAGTAAAAACAGCAGAATTTACAGAATTCTCTACTCAGAAGTGAGTCCAACATTGTTCAAAATTTACTTCACCTATACATTAGCAGTGCAGCAATGTCTACAGCCCCTGGCCTGACTCTACAAAACAGAGAAAGCACATTTCTGCTCTACAGTATGAAGATGAGCCGCTGCTGTCAACCTTCCCATAAGACTGCAGCAGTATCTGTAGCCTTCAGCTCTTACTATACATTCGGTTCTGTTAAGTGCTCTATAAGTTACTTTTAATTAACCCTCATGCTCCAACAGCTAAATAAAGAAAAAATATGACTTCTCTTAACCTTATGAGAACTGAAGCAAAATTTCATTTTACTGTTACTGAAAAATGTTATTATTTATAATGCCTTTTAAAAGTTTAGGGCAAGGATGCATTACACAGTGTCATCAATTGCGCATTGAATTGATAAAAAATGACAGTAAATACATTCTGAACTGTTCTTTTGAATACTAAAATATTAAGCAGTGCAATTGTTTTGAACATTGATTATAATAAGAAATGTTGGTAATGCTTTAGAATAACTGTCCATTAGTTAATGTCAGTTCATTAATTAATTAACACGAACAAACAATTAACAATACATGTATTACTGTATTTATTAATCTTTGTGTATGTTAGTTAATGAAAATACAGTTATTCATTGTTAGTTCATGCTTATTCACAGTGCAATAACTAATGTTAACAAGCACAACTTTTGATTTGAATAATGCATTAGTAAATGTTGAGGTAACACTTTAGAATAAGGTTCCATTAGTTAATGTTAGTTAACTACTTTCGTTAACATGAACTAAGCAAGAACAATCCTTCTACAGCATTTATAAGTCTTAGTTCATGTTAATTTCAACATTTACTAATGCATTATTTAAATCAAAAGTTGTGCTTGTTAACATTAGTTAATGCACTGTGAATTACCATGAACTAACAATGAATAACTGTATTTTCATTAACTAACATTAACGAAGATGAATAAATACAGTAATAAATGTATTATTCATTGTTTGTTCATGTTAATTAAAACATTAACTAACATTAACTAATGGAACCTTATTCTAAAGTGTTACCAATGTTGAGATTAACATCAACTAAGATTAATAAATTCTGTAGAAGGATTGTTCTTGCTTAGATCATGTTAACTAAAGTAGTTCCCTATCTGTCGGTCACTACGAGTTATGTCGACCGACAAATGGGGTCTCACTTGGGAGGCCAATCATCTCTGATTTTAAGAGAAAACGCCAATGAAATTGGCAAGTGGATTAACACACCTGAGCCACTCCCCGTGCCAACGGGTATAAATAGGGCGACAGGTGCATCCACTCATTAGATTTTTGCTTCGGAGCCGAGTAGTCGATGAAGAAAATCACTACAAAGCCATCATCTTTGTTTTTGCTTAAACTGTTCCTGGTCGGTGTGGCGGCGCGTTACAGCGGTGTCCCTGCGAGACGGCGATTCCCCTGGGCGCTTCGGCTAAAAGAGACAGTTCTAAAAGAGCAAATCACGGACGATTCGCGTCTTTTTCAAGATGCCGTTTCGTCCGTGTCCTTCTGGATGCGGTCGTTTCCTGTCTTCGGTTGACGGTCACGAGCGTTGTCTGCAGTGTCTGGGCGTCCAACACGCTGAGGCTGCGCTCGTGGATGATTCATGCGTCTACTGTGGGCGTATGAACATGGCAGCGCTGCCATCGCGTCTCTCACTCCTCAAGGGGAGTGCAGCAGACCCCTCTGTCGCCACCCGTCCCGGTCTCTCTGGCTCGAGCAGAGGGCCGCCGGCTGGCGCTCTGGGAGATCTGAGGATCACAGTGAGAGCTTCTCCGCCGGGCCACGCCCCACGGACCTCTCACTCCTCACGCAGCGACTGTCCCGTGCAGCTGCCGATTGATTCTGCTGGGCCGTCTCATGGCGGTCCCAGCGTGTCTTTCGGTGCGCCGCCCGAAGACCAGATGTCGATTGCTGCATCGGGGGATGGGTTATCGACCTCTGAGGATGAAGGTTCGGCGGGGCTGCCCCCCTCGGGTGTTGTCGCTGCTGCCGAATCGGACTTGGAGTTGTCGGCCATGCTTGCCCGGGCAGCCGTGAGTATCGGACTGGAGGTGACTACACCGCCCAGTCCCAAGCCCTCATGGCTGGATGATTGGTTTCTCGGCGCGGGACGCGGCTCACTACCTCGTTCTGCTCAGGTGCCTTTCTTCCCGGAGGTGCATGAAGAGGTGACGAAGTCGTGGACGGCCCCTTTCACGGCCAGAAGCCGCTCTTCTCCCTCTTCCATCCTCACCACCCTCGATGGCGGGGCAGCCAGGGGGTACGTAGAGGTTCCCCAGGTGGAGAGGGCGGTTGCGGTGCACTTGTGCCCACAAAACGCCGCCACTTGGAGGAATCGTCCGCGTCTCCCGTCCAAGGCCTGTAAGCTGACGGCCGCACTCACTGCCTAGGCTTACAGTGCTGCGGGCCAAGCTGCCTCTGCCCTGCATGCCATGGCTATCCTGCAGGTACACCAAGCCAAGGCACTCAAAGCCATGCACGAGGGTGGTACCGACCCGGGGTTGATGCAGGAGCTGCGCACGGCGACTGACTTCGCCTTACGGGCAACGAAGGTCACGGCGCGGTCCCTCGGGAAGGCGATGTCCACGCTGGTGGTCCAGGAGCGGCATCTCTGGCTGAACCTGGCTGAGATGAGGGACATGGACAAAGCGCGCTTTCTCGACGCCCCCATCTCCCAGGCAGGCCTGTTCGGCGACACTGTCGAGGACTTTGCCCAGCAGTTCTCGGCGGTACAGAAGCAGACTGTGGCCATTCAGCACATCCTGCCCCGACGTGTCTCTCCGGCTGCCACCGTTCCGTCGCGGGTAGCGCCTCAGCCTGCTCGTCGCCGTGGGCGCCCCCCTGCGTCCTCTACGCCAGCTCCGCCCCGTGCTGAGAGTTCTTCGAGGCCGGCGCGTCGAGCCCCGCGCAGGAGAGCGGAGCCCCCCGTGTCACTCCCGGCTGCGAAGTCCTCGAAGAAGTCGACCAAGCGGACCTGACACGGGCAACTCGGAGATGCGGAGAACTGCTCTTCAGGAGATGGCGAAGACAGCGCCACTCCTTCCCCCGGAGGAGGGCCGGGTGGAGAATCTTCAGTTTCTGTTTTGTTCTGTTCCGCCACTGGCCGCTGCACCACTGCGGGTATGTCGACTGTCCCTTTGGTGCCACTTGTACGGTATCTGGGAGCGTGGCTTGCGCTGCCCAACCCGTCACGCTGGCTCATCCGGACGGTTCGACTCGGCTATGCGATTCAGTTCGCCCGGCGACCCCCCAAGTTCAATGGCGTGCTCGAGACTTCGGTGGCAGTCCAGGACGCCCCTGTCTTGCGCGAGGAGATTGCTGTCCTCCTGGCGAAGGATGCAATCGAGCCGGTCCCTCCAGCCGAGATGAGGACGGGGTTTTACAGCCCTTACTTCATCGTGCCCAAGAAAAGCGGTGGCCTTCGACCTATCCTGGATCTGCGAGTCTTGAATCGGGCCCTACACAAGCTACAGGACAGGACCTCGACTGCTTTGGCACATCAACTGCCTGGAGTTGCTGGCAGTGCATCTAGCTTTGCGACGGTTTCGTCCGCTAGTGCTGGACAAGCATGTGTTGGTCCGCACGGACAACACTGCGGCTGTTTCGTACATCAACCGACAAGGCGGTTTACGATCACATCGCATGTCTCAACTCGCCCGTCATCTCCTCCTCTGGAGTCAGACGTGGCTCAAGTCGCTGCGCGCTGTCCACATCCCGGGGGAGCTCAATCGTGCGGCCGGCGCGCTCTCACGACAGCTCACTTTCCCCGGGGAAAGGCGACTCCATCCCCAGACGGTCCAGCTGATCTGGAGTCGATTCGGGGAAGCCCAGGTAGACCTGTTCGCTTCCCACGAGTCCTCCCACTGCCTGCTGTACTATTCCCTGTCCCAGGCCCCCCTGGGCACAGATGCACTGGCACACAGCTGGCCTCGGGCTTTACGCAAGTATGCGTTTCCCCCAGTGAGCCTGCTCGCACAGACACTGTGCAAGGTCAGGGAGGACGAGGAACAGGTCCTGTTGGTTGCGCCTTACTGGCCCACCCGCACCTGGTTTTCGGAACTCATGCTCCTCGTGACATCCCCTCCCTGGCGCATCCCCCTGAGGAGAGACCTTCTCTCTCAGGGGCTTGGCACCATTTGGCACCCGCGTCCAGATCTCTGGAACCTCCATTTGTGGCTTCTAGACGGGACGCGGCAGACCTAAGTGATCTGCCCCCAGCGGTGGTAGACACTATCACTCAGACTAGAGCCCCTTCTACGAGGCAGGCCTATGCTCTGAAGTGGAGTCTGTTCACGAATTGGTGTTCTTCTCACCGAGAAGACCCCCGGAGATGCCCGGTCAGAGTCGTGCTTTCTTTCCTGCAAGGTAGGCTGGAGCGTGGGCTGTCACCCTCCACCCTGAAGGTGTATGTGGCTGCCATTGCAGCCCATCATGATGCAGTGGACGGCCGGTCCCTGGGGAGGCATGACCTGATCGTTAGGTTCCTGAGGGGTGCCAGAAGGTTACATCCTCCTAGGACACCCTTGATTCCCTCCTGGGACCTCTCTATTGTCCTGGCGGGACTTCAGAGGGGTCCCTTTGAGCCGCTGGATTCGGTCGAGCTGAAGTTCCTGTCTCTCAAGACAGCGCTCCTGATCGCGCTCACTTCCATCAAGAGGGTCGGGGACCTCCAAGCATTTTCGGTAAGTGAAGAGTGCCTTGTGTTCGGGCCGGCCTACTCTCACGTTGTCCTGAGACCCCGGCCTGGATACGTGCCCAAGGTTCCCACCACTCCCTTCCGAGACCAGGTGGTGAACCTGCAAGCGCTGCCCCTGGAGGAGGCAGATCCAGCCTTGTCATTGCTGTGTCCCGTAAGAGCGCTTCGCATATACGTGGACCGCACCCAGAGCTTCAGAAGCTCTGAGCAGCTCCTGGTCTGCTTTGGAGGTCAGCAGAAGGGGAAGGCTGTCTCTAAGCAGAGGTTGGCCCACTGGATAGTGGACGCCATCGCCTTGGCTTACCATTCCCAAGGCGAGCCGTGCCCCCTGGGGGTGAGGGCCCACTCCACACGGAGTGTGGCCTCCTCCTATGCGTTGGCGCACGGCGCCTCTCTGGCAGACATTTGTCGAGCTGCGGGCTGGGCGACACCTAACACCTTTGCGAGGTTTTACAACCTCCGTGTAGAGCCAGTTTCCTCCCGTGTGTTGGGTAACAGGTAATTGGCGGGAAGGGCTGGCTGGGTGTCTCACTTGCTGCGCCATTCCCCCTAACACGGGGATGTGAGCGCCTTCTTCTCCCAGTAGAGTTCCCCGGTTGGCGTACCCTGGTCGAGCATCCTCCAGCACCCTCGGCGTCAGACTTGGCGGAGCAGTCTGTCGCCAGGCCCAGTACTGGCGTTAGCATGCCCGGAGCCGGTCAGCCCCTGTACTGGGCTAGGTGTCCATATGGCTGGGTTCCCTACGGGTAATCCCATATGTGTATTTCTCCACGGTAAGGTTTCCCTCTTGGCAAACCCGTGTCTTCCCTTGACAGATCGCTCTGTCAGTCTCTTCTGGCAGCTGTTCCATCCCTACTCCAAGGTAGGACCTGCTTCAGAGACCCTTTCCATATGTAGTACTGCCCTCTGGGCCAGTCCATAGCGGTATATCCACATGTCACCTCCCTACGGGTAGGATGTGGTCTCCGTAGCGACCTTTTCCTAAAGGCTTGCTTCCCCATTGTCTTGCCAGCTGAAAGAACAAATAGGGAAGATTTGAAGCAATCTTTCTCTGAAGGTTGAAATCCCTTCCATTTACTTTATGTGGGCGGAACAGCAGCATGGCCTTCTCCAGCAGCGATGTACTCACCCTTTGGCCCCTTCGGTACCAAGGTCAGTGAATTTGCGCTGGGGCTTTGGGAAGGTTACGACCTTAAGTGTAGCTTTTGTGGCACCCCAAGGCTTGTCAACAATTGCAGCGCCTCAGGGTTGTGACGAGGTTCAGGTTATGCCGTTTTCCATAGGACCCCATTTGTCGGTCGACATAACTCGTAGTGACCGACAGATAGGGAACGTCTCGGTTACGTACGTAACCCTCGTTCCCTGATGGAGGGAACGGAGACGTTATGTCCCCATGCCACAACCCTGAACCATTCGCTGTTGCCGGGACACGTTCTCGGTTCCTCAGCGTAAAACCTAATGAGTGGATGCACCTGTCGCCCTATTTATACCCGTTGGCACGGGGAGTGGCTCAGGTGTGTTAATCCACTTGCCAATTTCATTGGCGTTTTCTCTTAAAATCAGAGATGATTGGCCTCCCAAGTGAGACCCCATTTGTCGGTCGACATAACGTCTCCGTTCCCTCCATCAGGGAACGAGGGTTACGTACGTAACCGAGATGTTAACTAACATTAACTAATGGACCGTTATTCTAAAGTATTATCGAAATGTTTCCTGGGCAGCATTGAGGATCATGTGACACTGAAAACGCAATATATGAAAACAACAACAACAATGTTATTTCAAATTGTATCAGTAATTCACAATATTACTGTTTGTCCTGTATTTATGATCAAATAAACACAGCTTTTGTGAGCATAAGAGACTTTCAAAGACATTAGGATAAATATTACAAATACCAAACGTTTTGAATGGCAGTGTATTTTTTGGTCTCCCAAGTAAAGCCTTACTAAATACAATACTAAATACATCTGCCTACTGGAATACATTTCATTTGAATAAATAAGAGAAACATAACAGAACAATTTAAATATAAAATAAATCTATGATATTATTTTAATTCTTTAAGTTATTTTTAAGCAAACAGCATTACTAAAAGTAAATCAGGAGATGAAGAGTGTTAATTAGTTCTTTTTTTATACAATAGATGTGCCAGTATTGCAATGTTGACAGTCATTTCAATAGTTTCTTTGAATTTAATTTTCAGAAATTTGAGATATACAATCTAATTAAAATATATAATGAATTATATTCTATTCCAGATATCAGTTAGAAGACTAAGCTGCAGTGACATTTTTTACGATCTGCCATTGTAAATGAACATCAAAGCAAAGACAATGTGCTTTGTTCATATAAGAGAGAAAATATGTGACCCTGGACCACAAAACCAGTCTTAAGTGTCAGTTTTTCGGCATTGAGATTTAAACAATAAATACAATGAATAAATAAGCTTTCCATTGATGTATGATTTATTAGAATCGGACAATATTTGGCTGAGTTACAGCTATTTGCATATCTGGAATCTGAGGGTGCAAAAAAATCTAAATACTGAGAAAATTGCCTTTGAAGATGTCCAGGTGAATTCTTAGCAATGCATATTACTGATCAATAGAGTTGTGACGTTCGCGAACGAATCGATTCTTTTGAACGGCTCATAAACATGAACGATGGGAGCCGAGTCGCGACTGGAGAGGAGCCGTTCTTTCTATCATTCTTTTTTCCTATACGTGTTTCACACAGATTCATACAAATGAGCTCCTCCAGGAGACAGAACAGTTATAGGGGGAGGGGCGCACCCAGCGCAGGCCAACCCTTTATAGCGTGATGATATTAGTTATTAGTTGTGCATGCATTTACATTGCATTTTGTGTTCATTTAAAACTTATTTTAAAATCATTAAAAATGTTCTTTTGTGATACTGTACTTGTATAGAAATGTTTCACTAAAAGCTGTTTTCCACAGACATTCATTGCAGCCCACTTTGTTATTGTTCATTGACTTGAAGGGGCTGATGTCCTATTTGCAAAGTTTACAGTAGTAATAGTATGTAGTATGTAGACATTTCCATTTTATTTATTCTAATTTTATCTACTTTAAAAAATAAAATAGTTTTCTATCAAAATGTTCTTGTGTGATAACAATGTTCTTGTGTGGAAGTGTTTGTAGTAAAAGCTGTTTTGCACAGAAATTCATTGCAGCCGGCTTTGTTTTTTATGTTTATTTGTGAGTAGGTATTGTATGAATAACATAAGTCAACGTAGTTTTACACACACACACACACACACACACACACACACACACACACACACACACACACACACACACACACACACACACACACACTTTGTACTAAAGGTAAATCAAAATAATGATGTCACTGTCTAAGCAGAGGGATTTGTGCAACCCTATGGAATATAGTCCACACATGAGAAATGAGGTAATAATCAATATTTCAGAATAATTCAAACTCAGATATTGGTGTGTGATATCTGAGCTTTAATTATTTGACTACAAATCTCACCTCATAATACCTCCCAGTGATTATTTCCAGGATAAACTGAGATGCTCCCAAGCTGGCTTCTTAAAACTGACTAAATATTTAAAAAGAGCCAAAAGAGCCATTCTTTTGAACGGCTCTTTGAAAGGAACGGATCGCGAAGATCCGGATCCCCTCAAAGAGCCATAAATCCCATCACTACTGATCAAATTTTTTATATTAACAGTAGGAAATTTACAAAATATCTTCATGGAACATGATCTTTTCTTAACATTTTTGGCATAAAAGAAAAATCAATAATTTTGACCCATACAATATTTTTTGGATATTGCTAAAAATATACCTCAGCGACTTAAGACTGGTTTTGTAGTCCAGGGTCACATATGTGCATTAGGGTGAGCGCATGTCTATGCGGTTGAGGATAGATGTACTCTAGATGAACATTGCAGCTCATTTCACATGGAAATATTTTGGTAAGCTATGAGAGAAGACTTGATTGCCTGATTACCAAGCATTAAAAAACATTTTGTCTGCTTTGCTCTGATCTCCTCGTCAAGCTATGGCTCAAAGGGAACAGCACACTCCCTGTTGACTCATACCTCATGCCACACCCACACACACACACACATACACACCTGCTCTCAATAGATAAGTGGAGTCTCTGGGCAGGCCTGACTCTGATGGAATTCTTCTCAGCCTTTTTGCCAGAGCGCTGAAAATGCTGCCAGCTTACACTCATCCCCAACCCTCTGTGCTTTTCTCTCTCTGTCTCCCTCCTGCACCTCATCTCTTCATTCTGTTCCCCTGTCCATCTTCTTGGTCTTATTATAGAGCGTAGGTTTGAGAACCCTTCTCGGGACAAGCAGGATCAGGGGCCAGAATCACCTTAATGGACTTACCTGCCAATGACGAGTGAACTGAGAATTTAAATTTTTACCAGCAATGAATATTTCTTAAATGGATTGGGGTAATTGTATTTGGTATATATATATATATATCACTCATATACATAAATTTTACTGTACATATATTTGCTGAAATACTATTAAAACGAAAATAATAAAACAAACGATACATATGATTTTATTTTAAATTACAAAAAAAAAAAAAATCTAATAAATAAATTATTTCAAAAGTGTCTGGGGTCTGCGGGGCCCTAGTGCAGCTTGTACCACTGGGCCCTGTTATAGAAATTGTTTCATTTGTATATTTGTTCTATTTGTTTATTTGTGCCATTCATACAGTTTAAGTTTTTTTTCAAGTTTGAAGGTGTCCAGGTTCAGAATCTGAATAATCAAATGTAAAATGGCACTGCATAGTCTTCACTGTGAAAATGAAATATACAGTCAAATCAAAATTTATTCTGACATTTCACACATTATCAGTTTATTATAGCTATAATTTAGAAAATGGTAATAAAATAAGGACAAGAACTCAGAGTTAAAATTTGTCTGAACAAATTCATCTTGATAATGTCAGATAACTTTGATTGAAATGTAAATAATGAATTCGGCTGAATTGCTGTCAACTGTTAAATTTAATTTCACAGTTAGATTATACCAATGTAGCTCAACCAATTACCAAGCAAAAGAAAAGAAAAAAAAAAAAAGCTTAACAAAACATGCTCAGGTCAAAGTGTCTGAATCATTTTTGGTCCCAAATTATTTATAAATTTTTCTGGTAGTCCATTGTATGAAGAATTTTGTGGTATAATGTCACAGTTTACTTTATTATGTTATCCTCACTTACATAAATGAACCATAGGGTCCTGCTCACTAGTAAAAAAAAAAAAAAAAAACTACAAAGTAATTCAATCAAGAGTAGTGAGTGATTTTATTTCTTTAATTTTCTTGGATTTACATGGAGGACACCGACAGCAGCTAGTAAATTAGGCGTGGTCACTTTAAGAGACAATCAGTACATCCATTATAATGATACACATTTCACATTGCTTTCTTTCTCCACTGTTTACTTTAACTGTACACTTTTTTTGACGATACTATCAAAGTTGGGTATTTTGAAATAATTTAGCAAGAATAGCCAAATTCAGATGTGTCTCTTTGCTTGCGCCCTGTGAGCAGAGAACACTGCGTGCGGAAGCTTGAGTGGGCTCTCTCACATCTTTTTCTGTTTGTTTTGTTTAAACTGCGGTTTGTATATGTTCCTTCAGATGCGTGAAGGAGTGCTTGGTTTGATGTTGCTGTCCGTGAGACACGACTCTCTGAGTGCGCACAAGTATTCAGTTGAGTTTTTCCATGTCTTGTGTTTGAATGCTTTAAACTCTTTTGAATGTTTAAATTGGCAAGGCTTAAAAACAAGTTTAAATTATAAGCTTTCATGACGATGCGCAGCAATGCCCAGTCAAATGCCTCTTTAATTAATTAATTAATTCGTAATCATGTACACCATTTCATGGAAACAGTATTCCCTGGTGGCTGTGGCCTCATTCAGCAGGATAATGCACCCTGCTAAAAAGCAAAAATAGTTTAGGAATGGTTTTGGAGCACAAAAACGAGTTTGAGGTTTTGACATGCCCTCCAAATTCCCCCGATCTCAATCCAATCGAGCATTTGTGGGATGTGCTGAACAAATGATCCATGGAGGTCCCACATTGCAACTTACAGGACTTAAGGGATTGGCTGCTAACATCTTGGTGCCAGAGACCACAGCACACCTTGAGGGGATGCCTCGATGGGTCAGGGCTATTTTGGCAGCAAACGGGGGACCAACACAATATTAGGAAGGTAGTCATAATGATCGTTGTACAGTACAAAACAAAACAAATACATTATTTCACAAATATGTGAAAGTCTTAGTTATTTAATTGTTGACTATTGTATGACTTATGTATAATGACTCTTTTAAGACTCTTTTCTATTTTTTTTGTCATCCTACGTAGATAGATTTCTATTGATAAATGTTATACTAATGTAAATGTTAGAAAATGTGTTATGACAGATGTTTTCTTAAGTAGAATCCCTCAGTTCACTTCCACTAGCAAGGGTTTGATTATCATGCTTACTGTTGGATTTGTGACTATTGTTCTGCTGTTCACAAAAAAGTTATCAGTCAACTGGTGAAGAACCCCTTTTATCCATCCAAAGCCAATTTTTACTCATGTTTGAGAGTGTTAATTTGGATCAAGACTAGGTTCACTGCTCGAATATTTTGTAACCCTTTATTACCAGTACAGTGTTATTTTACCCCACACACAGCTGAAACATACAGCATTCATTACCCCACACACAGCTGAAACATACAGCAGCATACAGCTCTTTGTGCTTTTGCTGCTAATTGGAGGGGGCATGCATGATTCTGTTGACTAATGCATTTTTGCAAATATATAATGTAGCTCTGGTACACGAGTAGTTTGCTGGTTTCTAATATTGCTACACCACTGCTTAATAGTCTGGTTAAGGAGCTAAAGAAGCCTGCATCTCATTACTTTGGCCTTTATGAAGTGCAGGGATGGTTTAATTATTTGCCATCGCTTGGCTCCTTTCATGATTCGGGTAACCTGCATGCTTAACTCCAAGTTGTGATCACAGGGGATTCTGATTGCTTTCATCACCTAAAAAATGAAAATAAAAAATTAAGAAATAAAAGACAGAAAGTGATCAAACTGTTTCCAGTTGCAAACCCAAACTTGGAAGCTTTCATTTCAAAGCTTTGATGAGTCGTTCGTTGGCAAACACTCTTTTCTCCTTGCGCTCTTGAGTTATTTATATTCCGTTTGTATCATTACATAATGAGCCCTAAGAATACCAAACCTGATGCTCTTTCCTGTCTGTTCGATTCCTCTCAGGACATCTCTACAATGGAGACCATTCTGCCTGAGGGTCATGTGGTAGGGGCTGTGGTCTGGGGAGTCAAACGGAGGGTAAAGAGAGCTCTTGCTTGTGTTGCTGTTCCTCGGGAATGCCCCACAGATCAAATATTTGTTCCCAAGTCCGTTCGTCTAATGGCGCTCCGTTGGTGCCATGCCTCTTGACTTGTTGTGCATCCCAGTATTAAAGGAACTATAGCCTGTATTTGTCAATGATTTTAGTGGCCAGCCCTAGTCCATGACATATGCCGCTTCAAGACCTCTTGTCCCGTTTGTGCCCAGGCTGATGAATCTCACCTGGCTGGTCTACTTCGGCCTCTCTCCATCCTGTCTCGTCCATGGTCACACAACGCTTTTGATTTCGTGATGGGGTTGCCTCCTTCTGCGGGTAATTCGTTAATACTTACTCTCATTGATCACTTTTCTAAAGCAGACCATATCATTCCCCTTCCCAAGCCCCCGTTGGCCAAGGAGATGCCGCTAACTGTATTCAATTAACTGGTCAATTGAGAGTGCTATGGACCCGGAGGAGAGAAGCTGGGTTCCAGCCCGGGACATTCCAGACTGTTCACTCATCGAGGATTTCCTTTGCTCCTACCAGACTCCACCCACTGGAGCGCCAGAGGAAGGGCTACTGTCATGAACCGGGTTTGATTCTTGTCTCTTTTTTTCCCTTCTACTTCTTATTTGGCTATCTTAGACTCAGCTGTTCGCTATCATGATCAGCACTCGCGCTGATTGAGATGGCACCTTTTTTACGCTCATTAACCTCCCTATTTCTCTTTGTGTCTGCCTTAGCATCTCTTACAGATTATTGTGTTACAGTGGGCAGCTGCCCGTATCTGACCTCTGTCTCTTTTGTGTCTCCGAGCCCTCGTGCCCTGTCCTGTCAAATCCTGCCTGCCTAGTCTCTGTTCTGCCGAAGGTCTGACCTTATTTCGACCCAGTTTCATAATTACCTGCTGCCAGTGTTTCGTTACCTCCAGGTCCTGTCCTCCGGATTGTACAGCTTCCGGGGTTGTCGTCGCTCGCCTCTCCAGCTGGGTCTATATTGTTTTCAGTACCCGTTCCTGTCCACACCTCCTGAATAAACTATTACTAGATCCACAATTTCAATTTTAGTGTGTTGCGAAACATGCAAAAATAAATGGATTATAATTTTACAGAAATTTCACCACAGGCACGTTTGATCTTATTTCCCCTTCTCCCCAATATTGCGTCAGATTGAAGAAAATATTTTTTTGGCCAAACTAAACAAGTACATGACTATTTTCGTGGCCCAGAGAGATTACCACAGGAGTAATCTGCCATAAACATTTCAGACTACAAGAGAACAAAGCACTTGAAGATACCAATCAAGTCCTTGAGCACTTGAGCACTTGAGAACTTGGTTCTGTTTAATTGTGGATCAATTTTGATGTTGTTCAATTTCTTGTGTATGGGTTTCCAGTTGTGTATGCAGGACACATTCTAGATAAAGCCACCCCGCTTACATTTGTCCTTTTAAATAAGCCTCTGGTGGACTTATCGTTCAGTCGAGTCAGTCTCATAATGCCTTTCCTGAGAAAATAAAAAGCTTCACAATTCAGCATCTTCCTTAATCCCTTCTGAAGTCCACATAACATATCTGAACATGGGCCCTAGTAAGCGAGGTGTGTCTTCCTGTGAATCGAACGATACTGTATGGTAAGAAAGAGGCTATGTACTCTGTTGGGGGTGTTTCGGAGGGTTACCCTGAAATAGGCAGGCACAGGAACTAGCTGTTTATGTGTGTGTCAGACAAGATGAATGGTCAGATAATAATAAGAGGGCCCAGATAATCTAGTCCCGCTGGACTCAAGACTCCCCGTGGCGTTTCTAAATCCGCAAGCAGTGTAACCATGGGGACAAGCTCAGTATTCGACAGCAAACTTCTGTTTCTCATTTCTGTAGACCTCCTACCTGCCCTAGTCACCCATTTTCTACTTGTCCTTAAAAGCTCTGTCAATAAATCCCCCATTTCTCCTCTGGTAGAGAACACTTCTATTCCCACTGCATCTTCTCCATTTGAGGAGATGAGTGTCCTGCTATGCTCTGCAGGAACATAATGTGTTCTCTCCTCTTCCTCTTGTAGACTTTCGCTCTCTACTGAACATAATTTTCTGTCTGGAGTACAAAAGTGATTATCCTTGGCTGGTTATGAGTGAGAGAGAGAGGTGAGGGGAAGGAAGAAGAGGACGAGGAGGTTAAGAGCTACTTCCCTTGCTTTCTACCATGGTCTATGCTACTACATCCAATCAATGAGTACATTAAGGACATCTATGGGTAGAGATAACCTAGTTGCCAATTGAAAGGTAATAGGTTTGAACCCCAAGGCCTCTCAGGTAAGGAAGTGAGTCAGCAATGAAGAATTACTGAAGTTTAAATTCCCCTATGGAGATTAGTGAGGTTCTTCTATTAAGACATTTATGTTCATTTGCTATTCAGTTTAGTTTGTATTTAGTTAAGTGTTCTATACAAGATAATAAGACAGAATCAACAATTTTGGCTCTTTCTAACTATTCTTTTAACATAAAAGTATAAGAATTAATATAAAAACCGGATGACTATGAAATATACACAAAGGTAAGTCCAAACAGCTCTTTAAACAGAAACTGCCAGACTGTGATAACCTGCCCTATTGGTGAAGACTAAAGGCAATGAAGGCTATATCCCATAAATCCTTTGACCTTTGGATAAGGCAACCTGTAGTTTGAGGCATATTAGATATGTTTCTACCTGCAAGCTCACTGAGTTTGAACACCACTTTTCAAATATATTCTTAAGTGAATAGGAAGCCATTGAAGGGACTACAAACAAAGCATAAAGTAAACTCCTGTAAACTCCTCTAGTCTTACCTTCTGTCATTCATGCAACATTACAGCAGTCTAGTAATAAAGCCATTCATCAATATCTCTGTCTGTTTGAGAACAGATTTCGCTGTGTGCTGGGTTTTTCTAACCTGTTACATCTTTAAGACGAATGCCCTTTTCAGGCTGCCATGTGTGTATTTGCTAGGTGATGGATGGACATTGGTCTCGCTCCCAGGTTCAGATCAGATAATGAGTCAGTTGTGTTCTGCATGGCCCATCTCCCCAATGGATAATGGCATAATTAAAAAGCATTAGCATTTGCGCTAGCGGAGGAGATAAATGTTGTGATAATGAAAGACTGCGGTTAAAGTAGGGCATGTGGTAGAGCTTCTCAACCTGCAATGATTCTTTAATGATCATTTTATTGTTGATCACACACCTTTTTCTCCTCACTGCCAGATGCTAACATGCTATGCTAATGTACTTCAGGGTTACAAAGAGGTTATTTTCTTTTTTCTTTTTCTTTTTATTTAAGAGGTTCTTGGGTTTAATATCAATGCTTTATTTTTCCTCTAATAATTAGTTTTCATTTATAGAGAAATTAATTGATTCCATTTATTCAGTCTAATTAAGTAGTTTTCTGTTTGGAAGGCTTTTTATTTAATATTTTCATCACCAGAGCTTGCAGCATGGTTATTACCCACAGTTAATAAAGCTAGCTCTTAAATGGATAATTCACACAGAAATTAAAAATCTGTCATTGTTTACTCACCCTTATGTTGTTGCAAACCGTTATGACTTTCTGTCCTAGAACACCAAAAGAGATATTTAACAGAATATCCAAGATACCATAAAACTGGATGGGGTCCATGGACTGTGAAGAACCCAAAATAACAAAAAAGAACCAGAAGTAGTTAATACACATGACATAATCTTTTTTTAAGTCAGTTGAAGCCAAACAGTAGTCAAAGTTACTGACTGTGGAATTAAACATTACTAACAGAAAAGAGGTTGATTAATAAATGAAAGCTTTAGCCTAATTTCTGCCAGGAAGACTCAATTACTTAGTCACTAATTACCTTCATCATTATCCAATCACGTCTTCATACTTCGGTATAAAGATCGTACTTACACATGTTTGAGTTTGCAAGATGACGACATGATAACAACCTCCACCCTCCCCATCACCACCAGGATGGTCCTGTCCTTTCCTTCCAGGGCGGTCGGCTAAGCCCCTGCCTTCGTCTTCAAGCAGGAAAATGCAGGTCCGCTACCCTCAGATTACGAACCATGGACGGGGCCTTCCACCAAAGAAATGTATAATTATGCTTGCTGAGTTGTCAATAAATGTATGCTTCGTACATTTTATCTCCCGAGTCTTTCTGGTAGAACTTAAGTTAATAACTGAATAACTGATTGCTTACCATTTGAAAATAAAGTTAAAATCACCAAATTAGAATGATAAATAAAATGATAAAGATATAGCTAAGTCTGTTTTCCAGATATGTTTGATTAATATTCATAACTATAAAGTGATATGACTGACAGATGTTTTTGCAGACGCGTTTGATAGATAATCAAATTCATTACGGATTATGAAAATTTAGTTTACTCTATAATTTAATTGTTGCAGTCATTATTTACTTTCATTGAATGAAGAATAGCAACATGGACATTCTACAAAACTTCTTTTGTGTTTCATTGAAAAAAAAGTCATATGAGTTTTAAAGGCCAATAAAAAAAAATTTGTGGATTATTTTTCTAAGAGCGAAAAAAATGAGGTATTTGTAATGTAAGAGATTCAGCATCAGCATCCAGTCAGCACAACCAAAGCCACACTCATAAGTAAAGACGACACAAGTATTCCTGCATGCATGTTTGCGCTCCGTGTGTCAGTGACCCTAACATATGTTAAGTGGAGCAAAATGCTCCAGATATGGACTAAACATGCATTCACAGAAATATGACAGAGTTGCCACTGATAGGAGAAGCTACATCACATTGGATTTGTCATATAACCCATTAAGCCCATGAGACCTCATTCTCCAGGTGAAAAGCTTTAACCTGGAAGTCCCAGATATTTCTAAACCCTCTTCCTGCTGTCCTCCATTCCACCTCCTCCCTACTCTACCACCCCAGCTCATCTTATCTAGCTGTTGCACACTCGTCTGCTTTCGAGGATGGGCGCTAGGATGGCAGCGTATCCAGCGAAAGGGATTTATTTGGATTCATTATGTCTGTGTATGAAAAGGCCGAGCTGTGCCTGTGTAATCTCATGATAACAAATATTAGATAGTTCGCAACAAAGACTTGCAGTCCTTGCAGTGTGAAAAAGAAAGAGCGAGAGAGAAAAAGAGAGAGAAGTATGATAAAGGCAAGCGGGGGTCATCCATTTCTTCGGCACGCACACATGCATGTGCAGTAAGAACCATCAGGGCTTTCGTTAGTATGGGCTAAATCTGCCATCTGTCTTATTCATTGCGGATTTGGTTTGACAGTGAAGCGCGGCTACACTGTAGTCTGTGCTGTTAAATAAAACAGCAGGCGAAACCTGTCAGCCTATCTTTACAGACTCAATGACGACTCACTCATTCATGCCTCCCTCATTGGTAAAACTCATAGACAGCCATCCCATGTCTTAGATTTCAACAGAAAACACACACATTGACAACAAAAAACAGCATCAAACCAGCACTGACCATAATAAATCAGTTTTAACCAACACTGAAATTCTCCATGGACCCAGCTAATACATTTTGCTAACATTCCAATTAAATTATTTTGAACGTTATTTGAACGTTAATGGGACATTCCATTTGATCATTTTGCAAACATTATGGGAATAATGTTATGGGTTACTTTGAATGTTCTCTGCACATTCTGAAACATTCACAAAAAGGTAAGACAAATGTTCAGCTAAAACATTTCAGAATTTTTTTATTTTTATTAACAATGTATAAATGGTTTCATGCAGACATTTTGAGAACACTATTAAAGACCAGATAATTCTGAGCAAACCTTCTATTAAAGATACTGGAAGAATCTGTTCAGAAATATTAGGATGTTTCTTGTTAGCTCTTAGGCCCCTATTTTAACGATCTGAAATGCACGTGTCAAAGCACGAAGCGCAAGTAACTTTGTGGGCGGGTCTCGGCGCTGTTGCTATTTTCCCGGTGGGATAAATGGCTCTTGCGCCCGGCGCAAATCTAAAATGGGTTGGTCTGAAGTAGCTTCATTATTCATAGGTGTGGTTTGGGCGTAACGTGAAATAAACCAATCAGAGAGTCATCCAACATTCCCTTTAAAAGCAGCTGCGCAAGTTCCATTATGGATTGCTATTATTATGGCGTATTTACCAGGCGCACGCCAGGAGCGGTTCACAGCCGAGGAGACTGATGTTCTTGTAAGAGCAGTGAAAGACAGAGAAGTTGTGTTGTTAGAATAGCATAATGAACAACGCGCAATGCGCCACTGACTTTAGACTAAGTTTTTTCTGGTCAGTGGCGCAATTGTTTAATGGAACAGCAAAATAGCACCAGGGATTGTTTGCGCCGGAACACGCCTCCTTTTTTGCGCTGAACCGCCCCGGGAGCGCAAGTTCATTCACTAGTTTAGCGACGTGCTTCTGTGGAGGGAAAAGCGTGCTTTGCGCTGGTGCAAAATAGGAATGACACATGCGTCGGTGTACAAAGTCAATTGCGCTGGGTGCAAGATAGGGCCCTTAGTGTAAGTTAAAAATTCTTAACCTTTTGGCATTTTAGATGTGGAATAAAACTTTATTTACTGCCTTAATGAAGCTTTTTACTATCAAGGACAAGTTGTTAGGGGTTTCATGCACAGTAAAACTTTCTGAAATGTGGCCCTCACAAGAATTTGCAAAAGCACACTGATTAGTCATTTAGTGAAACTGCAGTACACTTATTACAATTACATTTCCCCTGGAGCAAGGTGTGGTTAAGAGTTTTTATCAAGGACTCAATGGTCAAAGTACTGTACATGAATCAACCCATGAGGGGTTTGAACGTTCATCCTTTCAGTTTTCATCTACTAGACTACTCTACACACCACGGTACTGAGTAATTCATAAGAATAAAGAATACAAATAAATTGTCCTTATTATAGTATCATGTATTTCCATGCACAAATCTGTTTGTTATTCACTAAAGGTATTGATTGCACTAATGCACTGGTACATTGATTCTTACATTGATTCTTATAATCTCCAGATTGATCTTTGACTCTGTAACAGTGGCCGTGAGAAAACACAGTGCTTCCCGTCCCATGATGCCTCTGCATTCGGCTGAACTAGCTGACTCTGCTGCATAGTTTGACCTGTTGTACCTAGAAGCCATTCAGAAAACCACAGCAACTGTCCAGCAATACCCTAGTGACCACACAGAATACCCAACTCTACTATGTTGTATTTATGGGCTGCTTGCAAAAACAAATATACTGTAACAACCCAACTCATCCAAAAACAAATTGAGCTCTTATGAGCTGGTTCTGTTAAATGACTCAAAAACATACAGAGCAACCATTGTTTCCTGATTCACTCAGACATAACTAACAAAAATCAAAAACATACAGTACAGAATGGCCATAATTCACAAACAAATGAGCAGCAATGTGAGCAGGTTCTATTTAGTGAATCAAAACCATACAGCGCCCCCAAGTGTAGTCTGATCCACAAATAAAACACAAATGACTCTCAAAAGCCAGTTCTTATTAGTTAATGAAAAACATACACCACAATCAGTGTTGTCCAATTTGCTAACAAATGATATTTAGGAGCTGGTTACTTTTAGTGAATCAACAACATACAGACCCACCAGAGAAGCCCAATTCACAAACAACTGACTCTCATGAGCCAGGTTCTTTTTAGTGAATAAAAAGAAGCTGGTTTTGAACTGAAATACAGATTAAAAGAGACTTCACTCGTCAAACATTAAAACTCCACAGGCCAAAGACAATACACAGAGATACTCTGGAAAAACACACACACACACACACATACACGTCTATGTTACTAAGAGGGGACTATCGCTCTACACTGACCAAGAGGGGACCAGTGTTTCTGGTCATTTTTAAGAAACAAAAATTACATACAAAATTTTCATTTGAGGTCTTTTTTCATAATATAACTGAAAAAATGCATTTTTAATTTTTTTTTAAAAACATGCCAAGTGGGGACCTGAGTGACGTCTACCTATCCAACAGAGGACCTCCATAGACTGCAATGCAACTGTGTGTGCAAACATTAGGGCAATTGTACCAAGTGTTTCTTTACAATCTAACTATATTTAAATGCAACTCTAAACTTTGAAACATTCACACTATATCACCACTTAAGAAATATTCTAATAGAAATCCAAAATGTTTAATAAATTAGTATGACATGCAGATATTTTCGGGGCTTGAGAATAATACAAATACACTTCTCAATATATGAATGCAATCACACAGATAATAAGACAAAACAAGCAAGACACTATAGTTAATTTGAGGATAGCAAAAATAAAGTAAAATAAAGAGCTCTTTAAGGTAACAATTGCATGTCAATACTTCTGACAGTAAAGAGTGCATGTGTTAGATAAAATGAGTTTGGTCCCCAGTTAGATGGTGACGTGTGACGCCTGTTAGACTGAATCACCTCTTCTTACATCACAGACACATTAACATTATATGTTAAGTTAAAAAACAACATTATATGTTAATTTAAGAAACAATATTATATGTTAACTTAAGAAACAATATTATATGTTAACTTAAGAAACTACATTATATGTTAAGTTAAACAATATTATATGTTAGCTTGCTGCATTGAAAAATTTCAGTTGAGTTCAGTAAAACACCTTTTAACTATGCCACTTTAGCTGTTTAACACTGACATTTTTCAGAGGCTCCATTTTTAGGGTATTATCAACATTGCCATTATATTCAGAAATAAATAAATAAATGTAATTTGTTAAATGTAAAGGCAACCAAACAGATCACGTCATACTTCACCATCTAACTGGGGACCGGTTTGATCTTGGAGGCCAATTTTTTTTTTTTTTTTTTGTTGATAGATAGATAGATAGATAGATAGATAGATAGATAGATAGATAGATAGATAGATAGATAGATAGATAGATGGATAGATGGATGGATGGATGGATGGATGGATGGATGGATGGATGGAATAGTGCTAATGTTGATCTGAACACTTAGGTCCCCTGTTAAATGGTAAACTGCGACATCTCTTTGGTTGCTTTGACATTTCTTGCCAATTTCATGTTAACTTTGAAAATATTCAATTGGCTAAATTTCTAAATCAATGTTACAATCAACATATATTGTAACATTATATTATCATCCTTGCCATAGCATTCAGAGATGGTGAGAATGTGAAATATTGTAAAATGTAAGGTCAGCCAATCAGGCGTCACACTTCACCATCTAACAGGGGACCAGTGTGCTTTTTTTTTTAATGCAACAATCAATATATAATTTTGAAAAACTGACATATTATAACCAAAAATTCCTCATAAAGTAGACTACCAGTAAATTTGATAAAAATTATTCTGACAATAGACCTGACCATTTTTTGTTTAAGTGCTATCTGATATTATCAAGATGAATTTGTTCTGACAGTTTAACTCTGAGTTCTTGTCATCTTTTATTACCATTATCTAAACTATAGCAAATAAACTGTGATAGCGTTTGAAATGTTCAAGGTGTCTGAATAAATGTAGTTTTTACTGTATACATACACAATATACGTATATGTACTTATAATACTGATACATTGAGAAGTGTCATTATAGTTAGTTTGTTAGTACTTAGTTTCTTTATTTTTCAAATAATAATAATAGTAATAAAAAGTAGTAATATAATTAGAGTCAGCCAGCTGTCAACAGTTCAAGGGCAGAGGTAATGCCTCTTATAATTAACTATATATATATATATATATATATATATATATATATATATATATATATATATATATATATATATAATTATTATTATTTTTTTTACATTTATTTGACATTTTCTTGGCTTAACCCCAATACACTTCTCAACGTATGAATGCAATCAAAACCCATTCCTGAGAAGGTCCTATCAGTGATGATAATTTGATCAGACAGATAGATGGATGGATGGATGGATAGATGGATGGATGGATGGAATAGTGCTAATGTTGATCTGAACACTTAGGTCCCCTGTTAAATGGTAAACTGCGACATCTCTTTGGTTGCTTTGACATTTCTTGCCAATTTCATGTTAACTTTGAAAATATTCAATTGGCTAAATTTCTAAATCAATGTTACAATCAACATATATTGTAACATTATATTATCATCCTTGCCATAGCATTCAGAGATGGTGAGAATGTGAATTATTGTTAAATGTAAGGTCAGCCGATCAGGCGTCACACTTCACCATCTAACAGGGGACCAGTGTGTTTTACTCTAGAGAAATCACCACTACATGCACAGACCTGTTGCTGTGTATGTTTAGTATGTACAGTTTAGCCTGTGTGGAATTGTTTTTATTATTTGACTTTTTTCTGTTCAACACAAACAAAAATGACCCTCATTGGCCGATAAGAAACATCAAAGGAGGATTCGTTGGAGAGTGTCTGACAAAATGAATGTCTTGTAATGTATAATGTACGCTCAGCACCGCTGAGTGTTCCCGCGATCATTAAATCGAAACATGTACGCGTATTTAAAAGCAATTTTAATACCCCGCATTTTGAGAGTGACTCCCTGATGCTCGCAAGTTAGGCTTCATAACATATCTAGACTGTTATTAGTATGTAGGCTATAACAGGTTTTGTAGTTGTCTATAGATCTGTTATCTTTCCCTATTTGAACTTTGAATATATAGAGAGCACTTATTGTTTCTACTTAATACGACTATTATGTTATTTGTTATGTGTTTATTTGTATGTTCAGTTTGTGAAAAGAAGTTCACTTTCAGTCAGTCACTCTCAACGTCACATCGGTGATGACTGACAAATTGTGATCCCACTTCTAGAAGCTCATGATTCATGACCGGTTCCAATGTCTAAAGAGACTCACATAAAATCATGCAGGAGAAAATCCAGGCAGTTGAACAAAACCTTTTACAGAGCTTGAGTGTTGTTGTTTTTACTGCATATGATAATTCATACTCAGAAAGTAGAACTGAAATTATATTGATTACAAGATGATTTTTCCAGTCAAACATTTTTAGACCAGAAGTTGGTCACTGAGATTCCTTTTTTTTATCTGTAAAAATCTTGTCTTGTGGCTTGAGTTAAGTGTTGGCATTAATGCTAATCAAACAATAAAAGGCGAGAAGAAAAATAATTACATTAATTTCTCAAGTAAATCATTATTAGTTTGTTTAATTTACATCAACAAAACAAATTTATGGGTTAAAAAGAGCAGAAAGAGCTCTTTAAGATAACAATTGCATGTCAATACTTCTGACAGTAAAGAGTGCATGTGTTAGATAAAATGAGTTTGGTCCCCAGTTAGATGGTGACGTGTGACGCCTGTTAGACTGAATCACCTCTTCTTACATCACAGACACATTAACATTATATGTTAAGTTAAAAAACAACATTATATGTTAATTTAAGAAACAATATTATATGTTAAGTTAAGAAACAATATTATATGTTAACTTAAGAAACTACATTATATGTTAACTTAAACAATATTATATGTTAGCTTGCTGCATTGAAAAATTTCAGTTGAGTTCAGTAAAACACCTTTTAACTATGCCACTTTAGCTGTTTAACACTGACATTTTTCAGAGGCTCCATTTTTAGGGTATTATCAGCATTGCCATTATATTCAGAAATAAATAAATGAATAAATGTAATTTGTTAAATGTAAAGGCAACCAAACAGATCACGTCATACTTCACCATCTAACTGGGGACCGGTTTGATCTTGGAGGCCAATTTGTGCATTTTTTTAATAGATAGATAGATAGATAGATAGATAGATAGATAGATAGATAGATAGATAGATGGATGGATGGATGGATGGATGGATGGATGGATGGATGGAATAGTGCTAATGTTGATCTGAACACTTAGGTCCCCTGTTAAATGGTAAACTGCGACATCTCTTTGGTTGCTTTGACATTTCTTCAGAAT
The DNA here is from genome assembly GCF_023724105.1 of Carassius gibelio. Classification (NCBI taxonomy): domain Eukaryota; kingdom Metazoa; phylum Chordata; class Actinopteri; order Cypriniformes; family Cyprinidae; genus Carassius; species Carassius gibelio. Next base: position 12,487,499 of record NC_068390.1, on the reverse strand, counting down.
TTCATGTTAACTTTGAAAATATTCAATTGGCTAAATTTCTAAATCAATGTTACAATCAACATATATTGTAACATTATATTATCATCCTTGCCATAGCATTCAGAGATGGTGAGAATGTGAAATATTGTAAAATGTAAGGTCAGCCAATCAGGCGTCACACTTCACCATCTAACAGGGGACCAGTGTGCTTTTTTTATTTTTTTATTTACTGCATTAAAATCTTCAGTTGGCTCCAGTAAATTAAATGAACTGAATGTCTTTTAACATTTGCACATTTGTAGATCCAACTGAAAATTCTCAATGCAACAATCAATAAATAATTTTGAGTTTTGACCTCCATGTGTGTATTAGTGTCAGGTGTTGTATGGAGAGCTACAATAAAATACTTTAAGCATTGGCACTTTAGTCGTTTAACACACTGACATTTTTCAGAGCAGCACTTGATTTAGGGGCTCCATTTTTATTATCAACATTGCCATTACATTCAGAAATAGGCAGAATATTCTATATATATATATATATATATATATATATATATATATATATATATATATATGCAGACTTCCTGCATTGAAAAGGATATTGTGAAAAAACAAAACAGCATTTTGAATGAAATCAAGTCAAACTTTATTCTCATAATCTCTCTAAAAATAGCTCTCAGGGTTTATGGGCTCAGTACTGTTGACCCAAACTTCTCTTAACTGAAATTATTCTGTTGAGCACAAAGTATTTAACTGTTTTCCAGTCTCTTCCATTATCCTTTAGAATCCTGTTTGCATTTATGCATCTTTCACAGTCCACTTTTCCAGGAGCCTTCATTTCCTTAAAGTAGATCTTGAAACAGTGTTCTATGACTTTCCTCTCTGTTTCTGACCAGGGCTTTCTGGGTTTTGCTATTTAACAAAATTAAAAGATAAAAAATATATATAGTGAATAAATATATGAATGAATGAAAAAAATGTAATGTCAGTAATACATATTTTACAAAGTTGAAAACATGAAAAGACAATGATCTTCAGCTCTTCAGTATTGTTTATGGTGAATGGAACATACCATTTTGATTTAATGGCACTAGTGATTTACTGATGTATCCGAGACTGAAGACTGAAGTCTTTTCTGAGCTGGCAGCCCTTATTTCAGAAAGATCATCATTTGTGTCACTATTTCCTGAAACCACATGGACATTGCTGTAGCTGTTTGTGGTTCATATTTGATAAGACCAGTGATCAAATTCACACCAGTATTTATATCTAATCATTTTAATGCTTATTGTAAACTCTACAATAAGTCTTTGCACATAGTTTTGACTTCCTGAAGGCTTTCCTCAATAGTAGGATGCTCTTCTACTGATTTGCTCAGCATTCTGCTTAACATATTTTTTGTCTTTTATCCCATTGAAGACTGAAGTTACTCGTTCTGACATGTAGAGACAGACCAAGTGGATCCTGGGTGTAGGGTGTAGTTGTCTGATAAGGGTGTTGTCCATCCGTCAGGATGTAATGGACCAAGCATCCTGCTACCTGTAATATAGAAGATTCATTTATAACAATGTCTAGTAATGGCCACCTGACTAAGCTGTACAGAATTAATAATGATATTGTTATGAACGCTGAAAGTGACATGCAGAACATTTCAACAAGTGCTCTTTTTTGTAAAACTGATTTTAATTAATGCTTTAATTAATTATTTTAATCATATTTGTTACAGACTAAAATTTTATTATTGCATACATTAAACTTTTTGACTTGCATCCCCTTTTATACTCAAACCCAGACCCAAATTAAAAGATGTAATTCATGTAATAACACACTAGTAATTCATGATTAACCTAACATTTTAAGGATCCAGAATTGTGCATTAGTTAAGAATAAACAAACCAGTAATTAATTATTAACTTTTTCACAATTATTGAGTGGCACTTACTAAGTGATATTCAAGTTTATTGACCAGAATAAGCCAATAATTATTGATTAACTAATGCATTATTCTGGATTACTAATGCATTATTCCCTTAAAATAAAGTGTTTTTTGTTAAGTGTAAAGTTTCACTTTACAATAAGTCAGGTCATGTCAATTTCTATTTATAGAGCACAACATTAACACAACCATCATTGATCCAACGTGCTTTACAAGAAAAGTTTACTTTAAAAGCAACAGAGATTGAAATAAAAAATATGTATATATACACATTTAAAAAAATAAAAACATACATCAAAAGAACTGTTCACAGCATCACTCAAATGCAAGGGTGTAAAAATGAGTCTTTAAGTTTGATTTAAAAACACTGAGCGATGGACAGGACACATTAACTAACAATGAGAAATACATTTGTTTAAATATTTAAGCTTTGTTAACATTAAAAAAAATACAACTGTTTATTTTTTGTTAATGTTAGCTCAACTACATTAAATAATATTTATTAATACATTATTAAAATCAAACATTGTATTTGTTAATGATGAAAGTAATGTTTACTAACATTAATAAACACTTTAAAAGTGATTTTCATGTTAACTAGTGTTAACCAATGACATCTTATGGGAAAGTGCTACTATTTTATGAAATATTGTAAAGACCATACAAATGCGGATTGTTTTTTTCTTCACTTTGATCAATAATCTCTATTGTGTTGTAGTGCTATCTGCTCTGTTCACGCTCTCTCTCTCCCCCACAAACATTCACACCTCTCACAGGATCAACACCTAACCAGTGAGTCTGGGATCAGGAAGACTGGTTTAATGTTTTTAAAAGAAGACTTTTCTGCTAATCAAGGCTGCATTTACCTGATCAGAAATATTGTAAAATGAATTTAAAATTGTGAAATATTATTACAATTTGAAATAACTGTTTTCTTATCGAATGTTCTTTAAACTGTAATGTATTTCTGTGATGTGCAGCTGTATTTTCAGCATCATTACTCTAGTCTTCAGTGTCAAATGATCTTCAGAAATAATTTAAATTAGCAGAATTTATGTTCTTTTATGATCAATTATTTTTGGTTCTCAATCATTAATAAGGATTCTTATATTATCAATGTTGAAAGCATCTTTTCCGTCTTCATAGTTTTGTGGAAACTGTGATATATAGTACTTTTTAGGATTATTTAATGAAAATAAAGTTCAAAATTACAGCATTTATTTAAAATAAACTGAATAGACCTATATAGAGATATCTATAGATATATTGTCTATATATATATATATAGAGAGAGAGAGAGAGAGAGAGAGAGAGAGAGCTGTTACTTTAAACTGTGATAATACTTGAAGACTTCGTGAGCAGAATATTATTTTAAAGACATTTAAAAATCGTACTGATCCCAAACCAAACTGATTTAACATTGTTTGTAACAAGTTTGCCAGGTTAATTCCATTATTTTACATTAGAACTCAAAGTAAATTTGATTTACTACAAATAAATAACAATTCATGAAATAACTCTGAAATATGAGCTAAAGTTATTGAAATAGAAATGTACCTGTCTCCACGGGCAGTCAGGATCTCCACAGTCCAACATCATTTCTTCTCCTTTAGTGATGTTTGTGGTCACAAATGCACACAAATGTGCTCTTTTCTGTTCATCAACAATCTGTTGGTCACAAACACATGCACATATTAGCTTTAGAGAATACATAAATTTATGATACAAGTTTAATATGTGTCCCAGTTGTTTTCGAGTTCCAATGATTATCAATATTTAATATTTTATCAAGTATGATTATCAGTACATTACAATCTTTATAACTTTGCATCAAAATTAAAATACATATAATATTCAAGCCACTGATTATCTATAATTTCTGTTGTTATTTTTTCACACTGCACACTATGAACTAGTAATAACATTGCACAGTACACTTCTTGAAATTCATAAGCTACTATGCCAAGTATTTAATTAATATTTGCAGTCATACAGTATTGGAGACAGAGTCTTAAATGATAACTTACCGTTCTCTTGACTCTTGACTGAAATATGTCTTTATCTTTCCCAGATGCGATGAATTTCAAAGCTTCCTTTTCAGGACAGACTCTTCTGGGTCTCATTTTCCTGTGAAATATTCAAGATTTTTTTTAGGGTACACTGCATTTGCCAAAATGAAAAACAATATTTAGAAACAACCACAAAAAAAATCTATCAACAAATGAACAAATATATACAGTAAATAGAGATTAAACAGCACTAACATTTACTAAGAGACTACATACAAATTTTAACAGTCTGCATGCATTTTTGACACATTTATTTTTTAAGGCTACCATTTACATGTTATCAGAATCTAAATTCAGAATATATAACTTACCTTTTCAGTCTTGAATGGAAAAAAGAGATGAGAAATGGCCTTAGTAGGCTTTGTTGTATGTGGTCCCTTGTAGGCAATGTAGGAATCTCAAAAAGCAGTTTGTCCTTTAAGGTTTTGGAATTTTATTTCACAAAAAAACTAAAAAAGTCAATGTAGATTCTGTCAGGAAAACAGTATATATACAACCCAACCCAGATATCTGGAGCGTGATTGGATGAGACTCAGTTAGTCTGGATACTGTTGGTACTTTTTGCTGTGAAGGGCAGGTGATAATGTGGAGACATTAGTGTTATTAGCATATAAGAAGAGAGAACAATCAGTTTACCAGACGCTGCTGGGGGAATCGGGGGATGTGGGGATTCTTTAAAACAAGTCACTTTGACTGGGATTGGTTTGCTTTAAGATTATGTAGTTTGAAAAATAATCAGGGAATTTTTTATTTTTTATTACACTCAAGGGCATTTAGTGCTAGAAAGATTATAAAAGTATTAAAAACTATTTGTGTTGTATTCAAAGTCTTCTGAAGTCATACAATAAGTTTGTGAAAAGTTTCAACATTGAGGTATTAATAACTGAAAATGATTCCACTCCATAAACACCGTCATCATAAAATACAGCTGAATTTGAGTTTGAGATAAAAGACATCAAAACTGATGTAATAAATGTCCCTGTCCACAGCGTTTGTCTGTTGATGCAAAGGTATCTCAATGAAACCAGTGAAATACCCTGCACATGGAAAAACTGCACTAAATGGACAAACTAAATATTTACGCCAAGGGCTCCTGACCAAGAGTCAAGGATTGAGAAAGTGTAAAAAAATGGTCCCCAATGAGACTGTGAATTGTGACGCCTGTTTGGTTGCCTTTACATTTATCAATATTTCATATTCTGTTTATCTATGAAACAACAATGTTGATAATAACACTAAAACAGCCATTCTTGCCATCAGAAATAGTTAAACTTAAGTAAAAACATAAGACATAGAGTGACTCGTCAGGTCGAGATGCAATGCATAAGAGAATGGCCAGCATGCTGATGACTGGTCATACAGAAGCTGATCATACAGATGACCGGTCATACAGACCGCATCATACAGACAGTGATCACATCCTGATGTAACCCATCGCTCTCCAGCTGGAGGAAGTGCTGCTTTATAATCACAGAACATTCAGTCACTATTAAAATGATTCTGGCTGCTAGAAAGGAGAACATATCCTACAACATGAGTAAGTTCTACATTTTCTAATCACTTATTCTACAAATGTTGCAACTATGTTTAAGCATGTTTAACAAAACTGTCTTTACTTTTTTCTTTTAAGAAAAGTCAAGTCAACAGTTCACATTGTTCACTCTAAACAAGAATTTCACTTCATCAGAAAGTTCAGTCCTCAAAAAAAAAGGTATGTTGCTACTCAATATATTTTGAATATAAAATGTTCTGAATACAAAAATATATACTCCCAAAAATTGAATTGCCACAATCAACAAGAATAATAGATGTCAATCTCATTTCAAGACAAGTAAACCTCTTAGTGTTAGTGTATATTGATTTGAATATCTTTCAGTTTCAGGGATCAGCTTTAACGTTTAAACCTGTGAGTTTTGGCTGTCCATGTTAAAGACTGGAAATGTAACAATAAAATAAACATCCTATAAACACATTTTCAGCAATTATGGAACCTCCAAAGATTTGAGCCATAATTAATAATTTGTATTGTATATTTTCTATCAGCTGCATGCAGAATCTGGATTGTTGGGACAGCTACATTGGTCGTGGTGAAAAGCAAGCAAGGGAAACCATGGGCACCAATCTCAGTGTGTCCTCCCAGGTCCAGTGTTTGGGGTGACCTCCTTCCTTTCTTCCAACATTGTCTTAAAGAAAGAACTGAACAAATGAAGATTATGCTTTCTTCAATCGACCTGAGGCACCACTGGAGGAAAGGTGGACAGAGTCAGGAAGTTTGTGAACAATGTATTGGCCAAGTTTGTTCTCTGTGTTAATGGAGCATTGTCCATCATCCACACACAGTGTTTGACAAACCTGAGCTATATTTTAATGATGAGGTTCATTTAAGCCCTAAGGGAAATGATATATATTTTTTAACTGATATTATCCAGTGTTTGAGAGACCAGAGACCATAAACCTGATGCTGGACTGGTGCATGTTATGGGAAAGAAGGTCTCCTGTATTTTTTTTTTAAGTACCTGTAAAAGTACCCAGCAGTGTGTTCAACAAATGCCTGACTTAATAAAAGTATTCCCCTGACTTACTGCTATGATCTTATTTTATTTATCTAGCATTTAAAAATAAAATAATATACAATGCCTAAAATATAAACAGCTTCTTTGCCAAAATGTTGAATTCAACCTAAATTTAATAATAATAAATTAATATCTGGTATAATTAAATACTATTTGTATCATTTCATTTATAAAATACACTTAAATAGACCTGCTTTCTTTCCTGGGCTTTGCTTGTATGTCCAAATACCTGTTTGCTGTGAGAGGCCAGGTGATAATGTGGAGGCATTAGTGTTATTAGCATATGAAGAGAGGAGACCATCAGTTTACCAGACACTGCTGGGGGAACTGGGGGTGTGGGGATTCTTTAAAACAAGGCACTTTGATTCGGATTGATCTGCTTTAAGATTATGTAGCTTGAAAAATAACCTGATTTTATTTTACTTTTTTATAATGCACTAGCCAGGAAAGACCATCATACACATTGTAGATACTGATATATATATATATATGTATGATTCAATGTTTAGCTCTCCATTTTGTTCACTATTGCATGGTCGTTTCTACACAGACTAAACTGTAAATGCTAAACTTACACAACAACAGGTCTGAACCTGAACTGTACTACTAACGTAAAAAGATTAAGAACACCACATTTAAAGTCTTTTAAATCATTGATGCAACTTATAAAAATTAAATTTTCTAAATGAGGAATTGTTTTATTTTTTGTGTGGCTTAACGTGGGGTTTTGAGTAGACTTTTCTATTTAAATAATTAATTTTAAGTTTACTCTGTGACGTCACGTTGTTGTTCTAATCGACGTTCAGAAGAATCCATTCAACACGGCGGATAATCACAAGCGACTGGAGCAAACTTATGGAACAACTTGTAAGTACATCAAAACAATTGTGAAAATGTCTTATTGAATATCACGATAAAGGGATGTTTTTATTTTTGGGAAATGCTGTTTTTACAGAGCGCCCAAGAGCTTTTGAATGCGCACAGATTTGGATTCTATGTTGGCATCACTGCTTACAGTATGATGTTAACGTCAAAGAATTGCACTAATCTTAACGTTAGCTGGCATTTCATCACTAAACGATTTGAATGTCACTGATGTTAACTGTGATGTTCAGGGCTGTGTTTCTCAAAAGCATTATGAACAAGTCGATTGTTGAGAACATTTGGTGTCAAATGTTTCTACGCTCATCTTAGCCAGACAGTGCTTTTTTGGGGAAATGCCCTGATAAACGTGTGTTTGTTTGTTTTTTGGTCTGTTTTTAAACAACTAGCTTCTAAGAGTACTAATCCAAAATTAGGTTTAAGCTTATACACAGACATGAATATTGTAATATATTAAAATTACAAAAGAAATGTACAAACTTGTAGTAAACCTTTACAAATCTTTCTTAAACTGCAGGCTGAGCTGGATGCTGAATATAACAGAGTGAGCCTCAACACTTCAGGTAACTTCTGTTGAGCTGAAGAGCAAACCTAACATAACAGGACACAGACTTGGCTTTCTCTTTTCCATTGTCACTTAAACACTTTACGTTTTTGTGGTTTTCTAGGTTTCACCATATCAGAGACCTGCAGGATTTCACAGACATTCATGACAGTCTAAACGTCTGATCTTCATGTGAAGGCAAATCACAAACACTATCTGCCTCCTTCACCGTTTTTTTATTATTATAGTTTTTTTTTTTTTTTACATGATGTCAACATTAAGGAGCTCTTCATGCTTTCCCAGTGTACATGTGTAAGAAGAAATGTTCTTTAGGACATAAAATGTAAGAATTAACTGCCATAATAGATCTGAAATAAGAGTGGTGGAATTATGACGTCAGAGCTGCGGGTTGCTTTGAGATTTTCAGATGTTTTTTTTTTTTAATGGAGTTTTTCAATTTATGAATAAAATAGTGCCTGTGGTAAACATAACTTGACAATGCTTCTTTTTATTTTCTACAGTGTAAACTCCACACACTCACAGCCTAAAACTTTCTTATTTAAATTAAAATTAAATTAAAAATTAAATTTATGCATTTAGCAGACGCTTTTATCCAAAGCGACTTACAGTGCATTCAGGCTATCAATTTTTACATATCATGTGTTCCCGGGGAATCAACCCCCTAAACTTGCGCTTGCGTGCTTATTTTTATTATTTTTTGCTTATTTAGCTATTTATTAAAAACATCATTTTTCAAAAATGAACATAACTGCTTCAATATTTGTGTCTGATGTTGTCTACACTGGATGTGACACGATCCCCATCAGTGAAATGATGCTCGTTCTGTTTATGATCAAATTTACTGACACTACGATCAGATGATGTGACACTATAGTGTGTTGTCATCAAGTCTAGACACACTTTCAGCTCAGCGGGGCACGGCACAACTCTCACTTTCGGTGTAGACATGGTTAGACAGTGTCTGCTCTAGTACAAATAATTTATACTTAAATCAATCAATAAATAACCTAAACCTGTGGCATTACAAGACGAAAAATATAGCCTAGAAAATATATTTCCACTTGCTCTGTCCTCCGTCCATGACACTGTTTCACTGCGGAGCTGCAGTTTAATCTGAACAGCTCTGAACGCTGAGTGGATGGTTAGATGCATGATGGGCTAGTATAAAAAACAATAAGGTCTTTCCAGCTTTAAGCTAATTCTGCCTTTATATATTTATTATATAATCTTGTCTCAGTTTTAAATTTGACTGTTAAATTATAAAGAATGACATTTTAACTGCTTTGGAACTACTTCTTTGTCATCTGAATATTAATTTTAAGTAGGGGGGAAATCAATTAAAATTGTAAATCAGATTTTTTTATGAAAAAATTAGTTTTTTGTTTGTTTGTTTTTTAGGCCATATCGCCCAGCTCTAGAACGATCCCATGGTGAATTACTCTTCTGGGTTCTGATGTTAAAGTTCCCCCCACTCTGTTGGCATTACATATTAATGTCTACTTTAGTCTCTGACGATAAAGTTTTCCTCTCTGCGCTTATTCCAGGATGAATTGAGCGAGACATCACTGACACAAGCCCCTCTCCTGCTGATTGTGTTATCATAGACAATGTCCTGCAACACTGCAGCTGTGATGAGATGATCTTCCAGTGTTTCACATTCAGAAATACACAGATCGTGCGGTTTAAAAAAGGCTGAATATTTTTTTGAGTTTTTGATTCTTTTTTAGTTAGTATTTGTAATTTATAAAGTACCAAAATAATTGCTAAATGAAAAACATTATGTATGATAAACAGTTTTAAGTACACTGCACTTAAACATTAAGCAAAAAAAAAAAGCTTTTTAGCTTGACTTGACTAAATTAATTCATGTAATTATTATAATGTATAAGTAAATAAAAAAATTAGAGTTGCTTAATTATTCTTTTTTTTTTTTTTAGATAATTGGTGTCCACAAAAAAAATTGAGTATTTAGAACTTATGGGTTTTTAGAGTGTAGAAGTGATGTGACTAAAATAAAGCACACTGGTCCCCTGTTAGATGGTCAAGTGTGATGCTGGTTGACCTTACATTTAGCATCTTCACTATCTGTGCATGCAACGCCAATGTTGATCATAACACTAAAATACCCGTTCTTGACATTCAACAAACACTGTAAAAAAAATAAAAGCATATTAATACTACTAGTGAACAATCAAAAGTAATTTAATTAATTTAGTAATATAAGTAATATACTAATATACATTATAGTCAAAATTGTGTATAAAGACAGATAATATGTGTAACTCATATGTCATTATTACATTCAGAAATAATGTAAAAAATGGCTAAATAGAATTAAACTTAGTAGGCTTCTCATGGCAAAATCAGCCAAATAGGCGTCATAATTCACCATCTAACTGGGGACCAAAGTCATTCTAACAGAATCTCTTGTGTGTCTATTTCCACACTGCTTAAACTCTCAAGCGTTCTCAACCGGTCACATACTGACAGAAAACACTGTTTATCCACATGCAGGTGCTGTGAATGAGAAACCTTTAGCATCAATATGCAGAATCTATGGGCAAATGTTATTTCCTGATGAAATAATATATTGGGGTACACATACTCATGGACATTTAGTGCAAGAAATATTATAAAAGTATTAAAAACTATTTGTGTTGTATTCAAAGTCTTCTGAAGTCATACATTAAGTTTATGTGAAAAGTTTCAACATTGAGGTATTAATTGCTGAAAAAATTCCACTCCATAAACACAGTCATCATAAAATACAGCTGAATTGAGTTTGAGATAAAAGACATCAAAACTGACGTAATAAATGTCCCTGTCCACAGCGTTTGTCTGTTGATGCAAAGGTATCTCAATGAAACCAGTGAAATACCCTGCACATGGAAAAACTGCACTAAATGGACAAACTAAAAATTGACGCCAAGGGTTAACTGTAAACTGACATTAAGAACTTTTACTTACAAACTGTTGTTAAAATTAAATTTAAGATTTTAAGATGAAATGTAAGATTTTTTCAAGCATTTTTTACAACATCTGCTGAATAGTTAGTAAAATATGCTACTCATGTCAAACAAAATTGTTTTTGACAGAAAAAAAGTTGTGTTTCATTAAACTCGAAATAATGTAAAATTTGCGTATTAAACGAATAAAAACTATAAACACCGTAGCCACGATAATCCCTTTAAATTGAACAGTATTCGTCAGTAATAGAATTGTTGAGTTTTGAGCTCCAGAATCTTTATTATTCGAGAAAGGGCAAATCAGCCAGACATGTGTCGCACATCACCATCTAACTGGGGACCAAACTCATTTTATCAAACAAATGCACTCTTTACTATTAAACGTACTGACCTGCAATTGTTACCTTAAAGAGCTCTTTCTGCTGCTTTTACCCATACAATGTCAAAAGATTTGTTGGTGAAATCTGAAGTGTAAATTTGGTTCAATGATGTTCAATAATTTTTTTCACTTCAAAATCAGTTAATTTCAATGTTTCCATGTTTAGGTCACCATTTTGTTCACTACTGCATGGTCATTTCTACACAGACTAAACTGTACATACTAAACATACACAGCAACAGGTCTGTGCATGTAGTGGTGATTTCTCTAGAGTAAAGCACACTGGTCCCCTGTTAGATGGTGAAGTGTGACGCCTGATCGGCTGACCTTACATTTTACAATATTTCACATTCTCACCATCTCTGAATGCTATGGCAAGGATGATAATATAATGTTACAATATATGTTGATTGTAACATTGATTTAGAAATTTAGCCAATTGAATATTTTCAAAGTTAACATGAAATTGGCAAGAAATGTCAAAGCAACCAAAGAGATGTCGCAGTTTACCATTTAACAGGGGACCTAAGTGTTCAGATCAACATTAGCACTATTCCATCCATCCATCCATCTATCCATCCATCCATCCATCTATCTGTCTGATCAAATTATCATCACTGATAGGACCTTCTCAGGAATGGGTTTTGATTGCATTCATACGTTGAGAAGTGTATTGGGGTTAAGCCAAGAAAATGTCAAATAAATGTAAAAAAAATAATAATTATATATATATATATATATATATATATATATATATATATATATATATATATATATATATATATATATATATATATATATATATATAGTTAATTATAAGAGGCATTACCTCTGCCCTTGAACTGTTGACAGCTGGCTGACTCTAATTATATTACTACTTTTTATTACTATTATTATTATTTGAAAAATAAAGAAACTAAGTACTAACAAACTAACTATAATGACACTTCTCAATGTATCAGTATTATAAGTACATATACGTATATTGTGTATGTATACAGTAAAAACTACATTTATTCAGACACCTTGAACATTTCAAACGCTATCACAGTTTATTTGCTATAGTTTAGATAATGGTAATAAAAGATGACAAGAACTCAGAGTTAAACTGTCAGAACAAATTCATCTTGATAATATCAGATAGCACTTAAACAAAAAATGGTCAGGTCTATTGTCAGAATAATTTTTATCAAATTTACTGGTAGTCTACTTTATGAGGAATTTTTGGTTATAATATGTCAGTTTTTCAAAATTATATATTGATTGTTGCATTAAAAAAAAAGCACACTGGTCCCCTGTTAGATGGTGAAGTGTGACGCCTGATTGGCTGACCTTACATTTTACAATATTTCACATTCTCACCATCTCTGAATGCTATGGCAAGGATGATAATATAATGTTACAATATATGTTGATTGTAACATTGATTTAGAAATTTAGCCAAGTGAATATTTTCAAAGTTAACATGAAATCTTCAAGAAATGTCAAAGCAACCAAAGAGACGTCGCAGTTTACCATTTAACAGGGGACCTAAGTGTTCAGATCAACATTAGCACTATTCCATCCATCCATCCATCCATCCATCCATCCATCCATCCATCCATCCATCCATCCATCCATCCATCCATCCATCCATCTATCTATCTATCTATCTATCTATCTATTAAAAAAATGCACAAATTGGCCTCCAAGATCAAACCGGTCCCCAGTTAGATGGTGAAGTATGACGTGATCTGTTTGGTTGCCTTTACATTTAACAAATTACATTTATTTATTTATTTCTGAATATAATGGCAATGCTGATAATACCCTAAAAATGGAGCCTCTGAAAAATGTCAGTGTTAAACAGCTAAAGTGGCATAGTTAAAAGGTGTTTTACTGAACTCAACTGAAATTTTTCAATGCAGCAAGCTAACATATAATATTGTTTAACTTAACATATAATGTAGTTTCTTAAGTTAACATATAATATTGTTTCTTAACTTAACATATAATTTTGTTTCTTAAATTAACATATAATGTTGTTTTTTAACTTAACATATAATGTTAATGTGTCTGTGATGTAAGAAGAGGTGATTCAGTCTAACAGGCGTCACACGTCACCATCTAACTGGGGACCAAACTCATTTTATCTAACACATGCACTCTTTACTGTCAGAAGTATTGACATGCAATTGTTATCTTAAAGAGCTCTTTCTGCTCTTTTTAACCCATAAATTTGTTTTGTTGATGTAAATTAAACAAACTAATAATGATTTACTTGAGAAATTAATGTAATTATTTTTCTTCTCGCCTTTTATTGTTTGATTAGCATTAATGCCAACACTTAACTCAAGCCACAAGACAAGATTTTTACAGATAAAAAAAAAGGAATCTCAGTGACCAACTTCTGGTCTAAAAATGTTTGACTGGAAAAATCATCTTGTAATCAATATAATTTCAGTTCTACTTTCTGAGTATGAATTATCATATGCAGTAAAAACAACAACACTCAAGCTCTGTAAAAGGTTTTGTTCAACTGCCTGGATTTTCTCCTGCATGATTTTATGTGAGTCTCTTTAGACATTGGAACCGGTCATGAATCATGAGCTTCTAGAAGTGGGATCACAATTTGTCAGTCATCACCGATGTGACGTTGAGAGTGACTGACTGAAAGTGAACTTCTTTTCACAAACTGAACATACAAATAAACACATAACAAATAACATAATAGTCGTATTAAGTAGAAACAATAAGTGCTCTCTATATATTCAAAGTTCAAATAGGGAAAGATAACAGATCTATAGACAACTACAAAACCTGTTATAGCCTACATACTAATAACAGTCTAGATATGTTATGAAGCCTAACTTGCGAGCATCAGGGAGTCACTCTCAAAATGCGGGGTATTAAAATTGCTTTTAAATACGCGTACATGTTTCGATTTAATGATCGCGGGAACACTCAGCGGTGCTGAGCGTACATTATACATTACAAGACATTCATTTTGTCAGACACTCTCCAACGAATCCTCCTTTGATGTTTCTTATCGGCCAATGAGGGTCATTTTTGTTTGTGTTGAACAGAAAAAAGTCAAATAATAAAAACAATTCCACACAGGCTAAACTGTACATACTAAACATACACAGCAACAGGTCTGTGCATGTAGTGGTGATTTCTCTAGAGTAAAACACACTGGTCCCCTGTTAGATGGTGAAGTGTGACGCCTGATCGGCTGACCTTACATTTAACAATATTTCACATTCTCACCATCTCTGAATGCTATGGCAAGGATGATAATATAATGTTACAATATATGTTGATTGTAACATTGATTTAGAAATTTAGCCAATTGAATATTTTCAAAGTTAACATGAAATTGGCAAGAAATGTCAAAGCAACCAAAGAGACGTCGCAGTTTACCATTTAACAGGGGACCTAAGTGTTCAGATCAACATTAGCACTATTCCATCCATCCATCCATCTATCCATCCATCCATCCATCTATCTGTCTGATCAAATTATCATCACTGATAGGACCTTCTCAGGAATGGGTTTTGATTGCATTCATACGTTGAGAAGTGTATTGGGGTTAAGCCAAGAAAATGTCAAATAAATGTAAAAAAAATAAAAAATAATTATATATATATATATATATATATATATATATATATATATATATATATATATATAGTTAATTATAAGAGGCATTACCTCTGCCCTTGAACTGTTGACAGCTGGCTGACTCTAATTATATTACTACTTTTTATTACTATTATTATTATTTGAAAAATAAAGAAACTAAGTACTAACAAACTAACTATAATGACACTTCTCAATGTATCAGTATTATAAGTACATATACGTATATTGTGTATGTATACAGTAAAAACTACATTTATTCAGACACCTTGAACATTTCAAACGCAATCACAGTTTATTTGCTATAGTTTAGATAATGGTAATAAAAGATGACAAGAACTCAGAGTTAAACTGTCAGAACAAATTCATCTTGATAATATCAGATAGCACTTAAACAAAAAATGGTCAGGTCTATTGTCAGAATAATTTTTATCAAATTTACTGGTAGCCTACTTTATGAGGAATTTTTGGTTATAATATGTCAGTTTTTCAAAATTATATATTGATTGTTGCATTAAAAAAAAAAGCACACTGGTCCCCTGTTAGATGGTGAAGTGTGACGCCTGATTGGCTGACCTTACATTTTACAATATTTCACATTCTCAATATCTGTGCATGCAATGGCAATGTTGATGATAACAATAAAATACCAGTTCTTGACATTCAACATACACTGTTAAAAAATTTTGGGGTAAAAAATATAAAAAATAATTTTTTTAGCATTAGAGTGAAATAATAATGCTAATAATTCAGACACTATTTTGCCTCACTGTAATGTGGTCCTCCTGGATGTTCGAGAATATGAATGTTTTAAGAGTTTAGAAGAGTTTAGGAGTTTAAAAGACTGGTTTGTGTTCAATCTCCTCTCAGAGCCTCAGACTCTCTCTGGAGCAGCAGGCATTCAGACAATAGAGGAGTGTGAACGACGTGTGTGAATTTGCCCTTACAGTTCCTGCCCCGGCCTACAGGGGCGCTGCTGAGAATGAGTTTAAACACACACACACGTCCAGGTCCCCACTTGGTCAAAATAAAAAAAACTTCACCAGGGGCTTTTTCAGTTGATTTTAGCATGATTTAAGGCATGTCTAACAGGGGACCTGAAAAATGTCCCCTCTTAGCTCTGAGGTCCCCTGTTGGTGAGTGTGTAACGACACCATGGTCCCCTGTTGGATAGGTAGACAAGTACACACACACACACACACACACACACACACACACACACACACACACACACACACACACACACACACACACACACACACACTCACACACACAACTAATCAAACTGTGGTGGTGTGCTTGAATGTGGGTGGTATGTGAAAGAAAGAAGGAATGAAGTCATTATTTTCAACTTCTCAAGATAAACATTAGCTGAGAGAAAAGTGTGTTTTAATAAGACCTTCTTCACACAGTGCATTATGCACACACAGCATGAAAATATGTACGGCACACTTGAAAACACACACCTACCTGCAGTTCATTAAAATGCATCTTACCTCAATAACTGATAGGAAACTATAAAATGGAAATGTGTGTTTGGTATTAATTAATCATTCTCAGACTCTAGCTAATCAGCTATTTTCATGCTGGTATTAGAACACACACACACACACACACACACACACACACACACACACACACATGCACAGCACTGCAGGTTTTTGACAGCAAGTTATATAATTCTCTGTCAAATATTAAATGACTGATATTACCATATTAATGAGTGGTACTCAGGCTGAAGTAGAAGGATTAAAACACTGCCATTGTTTGCAGGATGTGGACATTGTTTCACATTGTTTTAAATGAAAACGGGCACCTTTCAGCATTAGCACAGTGCAGTGTTGGCTGTTTCTCGTCCACCAAATCTCTAAATCCCAGAGTTGCTGTTTATCATCTGTCCTTGGTGAATTCAAAAATTGCTTGGACACACACACACATGCACACACGCACACACAGAGGACTCCCACCCTCTCCATGGCTGATTACTGTTAAATCACAGCTCTAGGTAATACATGTATAGTTGGTGAGCATCCTGCACCGTTCCAGTGTCCAAAAACACTTAAAGTATACCATAATGCCTCTGATAACAGTGTTTTGTTTAAGAGAACTGTTCACCCCAAAAATTTAAATGCTGTCATTTATTTGCCCTTGTGTTGTCAACATTCAGCTGTGGAACACAAAGGGAGAAATGTTTACACTGTTGCTTACTATTCAGTGAAAATGACAGCCATTACGTGCTGAGCTGCAAACAACAATAAAAAATGTGATGAAAGTAGCCCATAAGAATTGTACAAGTGACAGAAATAAATATTTTGTCAAATTCTTAAATTGAATAAATTTAGGGCTATTAACATCATTTATGCATTTAGCAGATTGTTCTTATCCAAAGCCAATCAAATTAAATCAAGAATCAACTAAATCTATTTTTGTACTGCAGAGGTGGCACAAAACCTGCATCTGTTTTTAGATGTATTTAGATGTATTTGCACAGATTGTTAAATGCTTAAATGCATTTACTTCAATGCATTTACACTGCAATTACAGTTTGCAAAAATAATGCAATGTGATTATTGTTTTAAATAGAACACGTGGAATATTAGAAATATGCAATGATTTAAAAATGAATTAATAATATTATTAATACACAAATGAGGCAAATGACTCTAAATGAATGGGTCACTGAATCATTCACTCAACTGTTTTGCTAAAAAATGTGGGCTCATTCAGTAACATAACACCAATGTTGCTTGGATGTATGCATCAGTCTATTCTACACATTCTGCAATGTTGTGGCTAAAATGTAACACATAATATGAACCTTTTGTTTATTTAACTGTTGTGTTGTGTTTCTACTGCTGTAGAAAACCAATATCACATTTGCAAACAATGGCTTTGGGCAACAAACTGGCCATTATTCATTGATAATGTTTGCCCTTATTATTATTTAATGTGTTCAGATTGAAAAGTAGTTATAGATGCCTCAACATCACAACAACAAATAGATCTGTCTCATCATGTATTGCTCTGGTTCCAAACTAAGCATCCATGAGAAAAGATAGAAGATTTCAATTCACATACACCTGCTGATCAACTGCCATTGAGAAGATATTACAGACCTCGCTGATCTTTGAGGAGATGATTAGGAAAGACATCTACATACTCCATCTTTCTCAAGGTGTAAAACAGCTAGAGGCTTGGAATGATATGGAGGTGAGTTAATGATGACAGCATTTTCAGATGAACTATTATTTTGATTTCAAAGAGTATTCTCAAGGAGAACAAGTTTCAATTAGGCATCTGAAGCTCTGTTTGACTCACAGACTGACTGGAAGAGAGTTCAGGGTCGCTGTTCTGAGATCAGTTGGCAGGCGCACTGAAGAGAAGTCAGCCTGACAGCTGTGCTCTCATTTCCCATCCTTGAGCTCAACCCAATCGCTGGCAACACAGCGCCTTACAGGGAGATCTTGCCATCAGAGGAACTCCTAACTGGGGAGAGAGAGAGAAATATTCCTGCCTGAGATGATGGAACAGAAGAATCGATGCGAAATGAATAAGGATTTACTTTTTCATCCTTCACTCACTCCCTCCCTCTCTCTCTCTCTTTCGCCCCCTTCTCTAAATTGCCTATTCCGGTCTCTCTTGGTAAACATAACTTCAGGTGGGCTGTTTGCCGTGTCTGTTGAACTCCTCTACAATCCGCTGAAGCGCGTAGCTCACCCACCCAATACACTGCCTACTGAGTGTGTGTGTGTGTGTGTGTGTGTGTGTGGATGTGAGTGTGGGTGATACACTGCTTGTAACCCTGTGATATTGAGTTTCAGTTTGTTGAAGAGTGTCTGAGGTGGGAGCTTGTTCTCTGAAATGAGATTTCTGCCCAAAAGTGCGGAGCACCGCATCACCCATGTCCTCAGCAGAGGCCGAGCTCAGCAGCGGGACAGACATTTAATGCACTCAGCTACTGTAACGTAACTTAGAAATCGACCGTGCTGTCCAAGGCGAAATGACAGGAAGCAGTTGGAATGCTTTACCATAACAAAATACATTTTCTTAAACTCTCTGGTGAAGCTTAAGGTTCAATAGGTAATCCAGTGAGCATCATGAAATGAAAATGAAGAATTTGTACAGCATTTATTAATCTATGTTTAAATATATATATATCAGTGTTAATAACCCTGCATTTTATAATCTAAACTAAACTTAATTTATCCTAAAAAAGATAAAATGACCTTATATTTTAACAGTTATTGACCTTAACATTAAGTCACAAGGATCTGCAGAGGTTTCCTCTATAACATTTTAGATTTATTTACCAGTAAATTTTCTGCATGTTGGATGGACCATATTATTTTGTTGATCTTTAAAACCTTAAAGGTCCCCTTCTTCGTGATCCCATGTTTTAAACTTTAGTTAGTGTGTAATGTTGTTGTTAGAGTATAAATAATATCTGTAAAATGCTAAAGCTCAAAGTTCAATGCCAAGCAAGATATTTAATTTAACTGAATTTGCCTACAAAAAACGACCCGTTTGGACTACAGCCCTCTAGTTCCTGTAGTAATGACGTCACTAAAACAGCTTTTTTGACTAACCACCGCCCACATGAATTCACACAACTGATAAGTGTATTTTATTATTTAAGTTGGTGCGTTTAACAGTTTCTGTAACTTATTACACAAAGGGCAACGCTGTTTAGCTTTGTTAACTAGATGTTAGGGCTGTGCAAAAAAAAAAAAAAATGCGGTTTTCATGCGGATCTCGTCAGTAAAAACGCTCCTGTGACTATAAATACATCTCCAGCACGTGCGTTCTAGCCCAATCATGTTTCCAGGAGGTCAGCCTGCTCTCAGCTGCTGTCGAATCACAGCACAGGAACCGCTGGCCCAATCAGAACCCGTTACGTGTTTCTGAAGGAGAGGCTTCATAGAACAAGGAAGTCATCAGCCCATTTTTGTGACAGTGAAAACAGCGGTGAATTGTGTGAAAAATACTGTGTTTTTTTACACGCGAAACATGAACACATGTTATGTTGCACATTGTAAACACAATCAAAGCTTAAAAAAAGTGCGTAAAACGGGACCTTTAATAAGGTTTTCTTTTCAAGAATTTCAACTTTTAATTAAATTTTCCCCTTCTTCATTTTAACAAGGCTTTTTTCCCCCTTAATTATATCAGGATAAAGAACTTTCGCTGAACTAAAATATCAAAATGTGTATGTAACAAACAAATCTCCATATTCATCGGGAAGGAGGAGGCGGGAACCGGCGCACAATCAAAACTCATTTTAATATTCAAAAGTAAATACAAAACGGCGCACCAGCCCCTCACGGACGACTGGTGCGCATAAATAAAAAGCAAACATAAAATAATATCCCAGGCCTGGTCCTCTCTCGTCCTTCACGGTCGTCGCTCCAGTTTTATATCCTTCCATCTCCTACGTGGGACTCGATACTAGCGGTGGGGCTCAGGTGTAGCTCATCTCCAATCACTACACCTGGCCTCACTCCTCGTTCCCACGCCTCTCGGCCCCGCCCCACTCGCCACATACCCCCATCGCCCCTCTCAGGCCGGGGGGTACTCCCGAGACTGCGCTCTACTCCCCCCCCCCCCCCTTCCCTCCGGGGGAGACCACTCACGGGGACCTGCGGGAACCTGGGGGTAGGACAGACGAGGCGAGAGAAAAGGAGATGGAAGGAGGAGCGACAGGGACGAGAGAGGGGAGAGAGGAAAAAAAAAAAAAAAAAAAAAATCCGGTTCCCAGACGCACTGCTGCTCGGCCCTCCACCGGCTGGGTGATCTCCTCCGCGGTGCCCGGCGGTGGCACTGGACGGCCCTCGGCGGACGGCACGACTCCTCCGCCGCCCGGTGGACGGCGACGGCTCCTCCGATTTTGGGCAGCGGCAGGAGTCCCCCGTTTCCTGCCCCTCCGGATTCCGTCACGGAGGCGGCAGGCTCCGGCCCCCTGGCGAACGGCGCCGACTCCTCCGCTCCCTCACGGACGGCAGCCGCCCCTCCTTGTCGTGGGCGGTCGGCAGCGAGCTCGCCCGTCCCCGGCAACTCGCTCCAGCCCACCGCCTCGAGCGTCCATGGCGGCACACACCTCGCCAGCTCGAGGGCACCGCGGATTCACCACAGCGGCGAGGGATCTTCAGCAGCGCGTCCCTCCTTCTCCCGGGCTTCGGCACCACTGTAATAAACAAACAAATCTCCATATTCATCGGGAAGAAGGAGGCGGAACCGGCGCACAATCAAAACTCATTTTAATATTCAAAAGTAAATACAAAACGGCGCACCAGCCCCTCACGGACGACTGGTGCGCATACATAAAAAGCAAACATAAAATAATATCCCAGGCCTGGTCCTCTCTCGTCCTTCACGGTCGTCGCTCCAGTTTTATATCCTTCCATCTCCTACGTGGGACTCGATACCGACGGTGGGGCTCAGGTGTAGCTCATCTCCAATCACTACACCTGGCCTCACTCCTCGTTCCCACGCCTCTCGGCCCCGCCCCACTCGCCACAGTGTATTAATTAAAAAATTAGCAGCATGCTTGTCACCCACAAATAACATTTTAATATACACTTTAAAAAAATAATAGATCACATCATTGACTCATTAGTATATGAAGAAATATTAATAAAGCTGTAAAGGAACTGTTATCTCATGATACCCAATGCATTAAATGTATAGTTCACTCCAAAAATAGTCACCATTACAAAACTGTATTACTTTTTTTTCACAAAATATTTTTAATTTTTTTTGTTACCAACATTCTTTAAAATAAAGAATACAGTGTGAGTAAATAACAACAGATTTTTATTATTATTATTTTTTAACTATGCATTGTTAATGTTAACAGAACATCATTCTAAATTGTTACCAAATCTCTCATCCCTCGATGAAAGGGCCATCAGACCCTCTGGTTGTGCTGAACAGTTGACCCAGCTCAGGTCCATCCTGTGGAGCTGAACCTCGTTGCCTCCTTTCTCTCTCACAAACTGCACCATAGACCCCCCACTATATCTTTGTGCAAATACATTTTTTAGATTACGTTGTAGGTTGCCTTTTTAGAGTTAATATTCCGTGCTAACAAATTCAGTCCTTGTCGGATGTGTAGAATGCTTTTCATAAAAGAAGTAATCTTAGGGTCTTTTAGAAATCCTGCTGTAATCCTTGTTGTATTTTATGTAATCCACAAACTCATTTATATTCCCTGTATTACAAATACTAAAACATAATATGAGTTGACTTTTAAAAGTCAAAAGTTTTCCATATACTGTAGGACTTAAATCATTTGTTGACATGATGAGGGATGATGGTACCATCTGCGTGTCCGTCAGATCTGAATCGGTGCTTCAAGATTCAATAAACTCCATAAACACTATAGTGCGATAAAAATGTTTAGAGTGAATATCCCAAAAACTTTAAATGCTACTTAACTTTCAGTGCTGCATTTGAATTCAGCGTGCTCCTGGTAATGTCTGTGTGTGCGTGTGTGTTTACATGCTTCTTGGCAGCACACTGAAATGCAAATCAGCCTCCACAGAAAGCAATGCTTCCTTTCTTTCCTCTCTCATCTGCTGTCAGTGTGAACGGGAGCATACTTTTAAATAATGAAACACACACCCTCTCGCTGTCATAAAGAGAAACACTCACACACAATCTGTCTTTTCAGAGGGAGGGAAATATCCCTGAAAATCATCTCTGAGGGAGGAGAAATATTGCTAAATATCACACATACACTCATACATACACACACATGCCATCTGGTAGGGCTGTGGGGTTTGTGTTTGCGACTTTCTATTTCGGGCTCAGTTATGTCTGTTTTAATGTGTACGTGTGTGAGTTTATTGATTTTAGTGAGTTCATTTGTTTATTGTGAGAAATTAGAGTTAAAGGTTAGAAAATAGAAAAAATAGAAGTAGAAAATAGAAAAATAGAAGTAGAAAATAGAAAAAAGGAAAGTTATTTTAAACGGCAATAATAATTTATCATTTTCCTGTGTTTATGATTAAAAAAATGCAGCCTTGAAGTGCATAATATACCTGTTTTAAAAATATTAAGCTTACTGACCTTATACAATGTGTGTGTGTGTGTGTGTGTGTGTGTGTGTGTGAGAAAGTAAAAATGCACAAAATTTCCTGTGAGGGGTTGTTAGGGTTGGTGTAGGGCCATAGAATATACAGTTTGTACAGTATAAAAACCATTACGCCTATGGGATGTCCCCACTTTTCACAAAAACAAACATGTGTGTCAGTGTGTGTGTGTCAGGTATGGGCACTGCATCCACTGAACTGCCACTCACTGTATATGCTTGGAGTCATCCCTGGAAACAAAAGCAGAGTATAAAAGCAAAACTACACACAGCCTTGTGGCGGCAACATAACAACAATAACCCGAGATGATCACAGAGCATTGTTTGTCAAATGTCCTATGACCTGAATACAAAACTATTAAAGTTTCACTCTAAAGTATGACTGCACTTCCAGTTTGCTATTGTAAATGTATCTTCCTGCATTTGTAATATGCATTTCTCAGTCACAGTTTAATGATTTGCATTTGAAAAGGAAAAACTGAAATCTCTAGCACTCACACTGACTGTTTAATGTGGTATACACAAGTAGAACGTATTCCGAAATGTCCTTTGCTGGTCCTGGAACAACAATCCTTCTCCTATCAGTTTTTAAAATCTGGAAAAGCAAAACATAAAATGGATTTTATCAATAACATTAAAAGACAATATTTGAATAATATTAATCAGTTTTATGAATTTTGTAAAAAAATAGCGCAAAATGTGAACTTCCAACCTCTAGCACTTGATACCATTTTATAGTCCTGAGTGCCATCTGACTGACATGCGGCTACTTTCCATTGACCATACGCGGCTAACAGCTGCTTTCCAGTGTTTCATTCTGTGAAAAGCACTCACTGTAAAGTGGCTGTGCATGTCAATGCTCGAATGCACTTTATGGTCAAAATGCCCATCTTGGAGATAAATTACTGTAAACACAGTCAGTTTCGTCTTTAGTGAACATAAAGAGGCAGAGTAAAGTGAAATTGTGAATATGTCAAAATGTTAAATATATGCATTAGGACTTGCAGTGTAAATACAGCCCAATAGATCTGCCACTCTCTGTTTTATCTTACTTACAACAATACTGCCAAGAAAAAAAGAAAACCCGTCACTTCTCTTAGTGGAATAACTTTCATGGCCATCTAATATCGAATATGAACACAAAATTATGCCTAAAGTAAAAAGGGTCACACTTTAACTTGGGGACCAGTTTTCACTATTAACCAACTATCAACTAAAATTTTGCCTATGATGGCAACAAATAAATATTAATGCATTGCATCAAATAATCATGCAGTGAGTACTTTGCAAATAATTTAAGTAGTTTATTTTACATTGGATTACTTTATCTTCACTTTATAAATGTTTATCTGGACATTTGAAACTGATGTTAAATATATATATATATATATATATATATATATATATATATATATATATATATATATATATATATATATATATATATATATATATATATATATATATATATATATAAAACTAAACTAAACATGTTTTTACTTGTAACTCTTTTTTAATAATTGCTTGAGTAATTAATTGCACAACCTGAAGTGTTAACTTTACTGAAAATACTTGATAGCACCATGCCATTCTTTTAAGTTAATTTGTGTTAAATATATATATATATATATATAAAATGAATGTGCTCAGTGCTTTTTATATTTCATTTAATTGAATGTTTATTCAAGCAATGAAATGTAAGCTTATATAACAGAAAATTAAGTTAAAAAAACTTGTTCTCTGGTTTCGGGTATAGGTTTAAGGTTAAAGCTATACTCATTCAATAGTAATAGAGTTCCTGGAATAATAGAGGGTTTTGATGCAGGTCCTATTGGAGTAAACCATGGCGTGCTAAACATAGTGTTCCTGTGGCTCAGTGGTGGAGCTTTGCATTAGCAGTGCAAAAGGTTGTGGGTTCTATTCCCAGAAAACACACATACTTTCAAAATAAATGTACAGCCTGAATGCACTGTGAGTCACTTTGGATAAAAGCGTCTGTTAAATGCATAAATGTAAATTAACTCAAAGAATGTGCAGTGAATGGTTCTGACTGGCATGTACCTTAAACATGAAGAAAGTTCAGACTTTGCACATCTGTAAAAAAAAAAAAAAAAAACTACTCACGCACACACTCTTAAAACAACCTACACACTATAAAACATCCATTAGGATGAAAATAAATAACCATGTGGTCAATATTCAGCTCAATGCCATAGTATCTCATTGAGGTTTCTATGTTTATATTTATAAAAACACACAGGTATTCCCCATCTCAACTCCTCTAATGCTTCTTGGAAGGATGAGGAGGAGAGATCTCCGGTCCCATCTGGGAATGGCTTTTACTATATGTCTGGATCATGCAGCAAGGACGGAGGGTGACAGACGCTCAGACATCTGTCCTGCTCCCTTCAGAAGCAGAAAAAACATGAGAGACCTCTGTCCTATGAATTCTACATGAACTCTCTGCCACACGCTTCTGTTTGGCTTCAGAGCCGAAGCTCAAAGCCCTCTGCTTCTCCAACCAACACACGGTCTCTTTATGACCTCATTCTCACAGCTGATGGTCAGGCATTTGAAGATTCTTGGGAATTATTGATTTTTTTTTTTTGGCACAAGTTCTTTAATAAATCAATTTTAATGTTGGCAACTCCATCTTAAATACACAAACCTACCCCGGAGAAGTTTTCATAGGCTTAAAAATGATTGCATGTATTTTTATGTCTGCATGTTGATGTGCATGTGGGTTCATGTTAAGTTATTTTATTGCCTCACATTGTGCATCGGGGTCTTTTAGCAGTGCATGCTCATGCCCATATTAAAAAGAACTGTTCACCCCCCTCCCAAAATTGTATCATTTACTCACTCTAATGTCGTGCTGCATGTTTTGCACAGACAAGCACCACTCATTTGAATATGCATTCAAATTCTTATACTTTTCTTCTATATATTAGGCAAAAACAGTATGTGAAAAAAAATTGTATTGAAAAGCCCTGTCATGATGTCATTTTGGCCCATCCTCGATTTTCAAACTGTTTGAAATACGGGTTATACGATTACTTTTATCTTGAAATTGTGTGAATATTTCTTCAAAGAAATAGTTTTGAAAAGGCTGTACAAATTCTGACAGTTGACACCATTGACTTCCATTGTATTTTTCTCTATACTATGTACCTCGCTCTGGAATTATAAGGTTATATCTGACATTTTTGTCAAAATTGACATATATTCTTTTTTTCTGTGACAACTTATTTATATTATGTGAGGTTTATTTTGTAATACATTTTGGGCCTTATGTGTATATATATATATATATATATATATATATATATATATATATATATATATATAAGGGATTCTATCTACATACTGTAAGTCTATGGAATGCAAAAGCTTTGATGCTCATTATCTCAAAACTGCTCAGAATGCAGATAAAACCTTATAATTCCAAGGTTGTACTAAAGAGCATACTTTTTCATAGTGGATGCAAATTACTAATTCAAAAGAAGTACCCACTCAGAAAATATGTCTTCAGAAAATATTAAGATTTTGTTCTACTAATGGCTTCTACTTCACATTAATGTGTCATAATATGACTATTGTTGAATTATGATACAGGCAGATCTATGAAGATATCAGTGTATAATTCATTGAGCTCACAGATTTAAACTAAACTCAAGTTTAATAAATCTGTGATTAGATAACTGTATTGAAAAAAAGCAGGCAAGAATATAAGCTTCCTGCTCTCTCAAGTCCAACACCCCTCCCTTCATGTTCTCATCAATATAATCCGCTTCTCTTACATCCGAGAGAGAGAAAGAGAGAGGGAGGTGATCCTGACTGAGAGTTGGCTGTCTAAACGCCACACATGTGGGGCTTTACACATTTTTGGCAGGTTTAGATAGAGAAGAATGCACAGCTTGCAGTCCAGGTGTGTGTTATAAATTCTTGTTCTTTTTTTTTTATTGTACCTCCCATAAAAGAGTGCCAATGTTTCTTCACAGAAAAAAAAAAAAATCCTGTTTAGTCAGAAATGACAAATCCTTCAATAAAGCATGAAAGTCACAAGTGTATAAAACAAATCCATCTCCCAGAAAGTTGTGTTTTATGCTTTACTTGTGCTGTGATGCCAGCCGAATGAAGCCCATCAGAAGACAGGTCCTGTCATTGAAATGGAACTAAACCATCTATCTATCTATCTATCTATCTATCTATCTATCTATCTATCTATCTATCTATCTATCTATCTATCTATCTATCTATCTATCTATCTATCTATCTATCTATCTATCTATCTATCTATCTATCTATCTGTCTATCTGTCTGTCTGTCTGTCTATCTATCTATATTTCTTAATAATAATAAATATATCACATCTATTTAATAAAATTACACATCTATCTCAGTGTTTACAGCAAGCTGTTTGTGTACTGGAGCTGGCGATCAATGAAATGCACAAAAATGGAGTCTGATTTGGGTTTCACTGGCTCATTACTGGTAAGGGCTGTTGAAGGAACATGCTTGTTAACATGAAAGTGTATTAGTGGTTCACTCTCAAACCAAGTAGCTGGACATCTGCATCATCAAAGGCAACCCACATACGCATATGCAAACAAGGATGCAACCTGTGTACCTGTGCCAAACACGAACGGACCCCTCAAGGCAAGATCAATGAAATAAGTTGTTTGCACTTGCATAAATGTGTGTGGGAGGTCTTTATGGACTCCGTTGGTGAGGGCTGATTTCACATGTAATGAGTTTGGCCAAGAGAATACACACCGAAGCTAACACACATGCTGCTTTCAGAGATTTTGGTGCAGACCTGAGATTGAAACTGTAACATTGATTCAAGTTAATGACAACTTTTTACCTAGGGTTTACATCAAGGAAGCACAGCAGAGACTTATTCCTCGCTCAAATACTGCAGATAGGAGCTGTCCTTACATGCCTAATGCCTATATAGAAAACAGCTGCCATCATTTTTGACACTGAACTACACACATTTTATTAACTAAATAACTAAAAAAATTAATTGCAAGAAAAATCAAATCTCAGGTTCAGTTTAATAAGCTTATACTTCTGTCAGCGTTGTTACTGGCAACAGTCACTGCCGCTCACGGTGCCAGAAATTGCCTAAGCTCAGTGAAAATAAATGACTTTTGGTCGCTGTCAGTGTGAATAGGCCTTTGCTTTTAGATTATAAGCTTTGATGCCTGGTGATTGTGATTAAAACTTTCTGAGGTATTCAGAATGACCCTGAAAGCAATGAAAGTTTGGAACAACAGTGTGGAAGCAGACTAGCAAAGGACAGGGGTGCCAGCCAATTTAAGTTGGAATATTATAAAAATATAAAAACATAATCATAGAGACTTCACACATGCTTGAAATTTGAAATGTGTCTAATAACCAGTCTGTTTGAAGAGATAGAATACCAAAAGATTGAGAAATAGAAAAAAGAATTCACTGCTCTTTGTATGTATTCTGTCTTTTCATATGAAAGAGGACTGAAGGCCTACAGACACTCAATTTCAGCCTTGATGACCAAACTTCATTTTCCATTCACATTTCTGTAGCTCTCTGAATCTCAAACTACTTATTGCTGGAACTTTTATAGACACGCATAATTGTTTATGATTACTTAGGCACGTCATCACAAGATGAAGAACAGACAAAACATTACAAACAGATTCACTTTCAACTAAACCTTAACTTCCCTTTTACACTTAAGAGAATAAAAATGTGTTTATTTATTTATAATAAAAAAAAAAGTAATTAAAATCTATATTTTTTATCAAGGTTACTGAGGGCCAGTAGAAGCTGCCCCACAGAAATATCAGTTGCTTTAAGCTCCAATCTTTTCCACCATTGGTTGGAAAAATAATGACTTTCTGTGAAGAGTAGCATGTGTCAAGAGCTTGTTTTGGTGTAACACTTCTAAAGGGAACCTTTGCGCAGACATATGCACATATCCGATACACATGAACAAACATACACATTTCATATAGCAGCACAAGTGTTTGAAAGAGTCGCTTTTTGATCGGGTGACAGGAAGAGAGGATAAAACAGACCAAACCGTTGACTTGGAGAAATGTTCTTGCATTTCTACACGGACAATCAGCCTATTTTCAGTAAGTGTTCTGTGGATTTCATTGGTGCACTGTTTTTCATTTGATTGTTGCTATGTTAATTATAGAGTCTACAATACAAAGCTCTCAAAAGTTGACCTGTGAGTCTGTTTATCTTGAAATGTTTGGATACACTCGCAATACTCTAGTCTAGTGTTATAATTGGTCTTGGTAAGAAACTGAATTGATATGTGTGTAATGGTGTGTGACACTTCAGAATGACATTAAAACTAATTTCATTTTACAAAAGATTCAAGAAAGCCATATGTCACTAAGCTATAATCAAAGTGATTGCATCTCAAATGCATTTAGTATTTAATTCTGTCACACATTGACTACATTTTTAAACATACATAGCATTTAGATACACATACATATATGGGATGACATACAGCATATTGCATGTCACTGGGGTGGTATCTTTTCAAAAGGTACACTTTTGTACCTTTTAATATGTACACTTGAGGTACTTTTATGTATCTTAATGGTACCAATATGGACTGTTTAGGTACAAAGGTGTGCCCTTGTTCCCTGAAGGAGGGAACGGAGACGCCACGTCCCATCGCCATGGTTGCTGTACCGCCGCTGAGCTGCCGGGTTCCCGGCTCGGCTCCTCAGCAAAAAACTGGAATGCATTACACCTGCTGCCTTCTTATACTCACGCAGTGATCAGCGGCAGCTGGATGCAATAATTGCATGCCAATGTGCATTGGCTCGTTTAGTTTACACTCGAAGTAGATTGGTCTATTGAAGTGATATCCCATATTCGTCTAGTCACTGACGTGGCGTCTCCGTTCCCTCCTTCAGGGAACGAGGGTTACCATTCGTAACCGAGATGTTTCCCTAGTAGAATACATTTAGATCAAAATAACCGCACATTGTGTACCTCGATACCATGGTAAAAATGAAACTTTTGTTTCTAGGTATTTGAATAAAAAAAAAAGAAAAAACTGTATAAATGCACAAAAGTTTAGCATAATCACAAAAAAGAGAAAAAAAATACTGTAATTATATTGTAATACTCCTTTAATACATGTCTAATAAAAATCATTACGAATATCCTACATTCTCCCACAATACCATGGTGCAGATAGTGTTAGTACAGTAAATCCCTGGGAAATCGCCTAGCCCTACTTTCAATAAAGTAATTTCATGTTCTCTCTCAGTTTAAAGGCACATACACACATTCTCTCCATCCTGCTGTCTCCCATGGCTAGTTCTTTTAGATTTGAAACCTGTATTTGAAATCTGAATTCATATATGTGAGGAAAAGAGTTGTTTTTGTTTGTGTAAATCTTTGCCTCAGCGAGTGTTTATATAGTATGCAGTTTAGAGGTCTTTAAATGAAAAGAGTCGCATAAACGTAGGCGTATCTGTTTGTGCATGTTCGTATCTTGTGTGATGTTTGAAGTCGACAGACACACAGGCTGCTTGAGGATGGGATTGTTTTTTTTCTTCTTGTATTTTTCTACAGCAGCTCTTCACAGCCGATTGAACGACACGATGAGACCATCACTCTGGCAGGCCGACCAATCAAAGCCTTTGTTTCAAAGCCACCTGCTTCAAAGTAGCCCAGCAACATATACTTGCTAGCACTTCATACATTTTTTCCATGAAAAATATCAATATTTAATTCTCATTCATACATATAAATGTTCATTTTTATTCATGCAACCTGCTCAGCTGTTCTTTGTTCCGTTTGGCTCTAAGCCTGTAAGGCTCTCTGCGCCTTTGACTGCATGCTATAAGTGATGCAAATTCCTTTAGCAGCAGTGTATAATTGAAATGAATCATATTTTAATATTCCCATTAGCTCTCAGTGGTCATCACATCTACTGTAGAAGATTTTCCGCACACGGTTCGTGAAGTTGACTGCAGCCGAATTACACGGTTTGTGTTCTGCTTGGTCTGAAGGTGCTGCCATGCTGGGTTCGTGGAGAACATCGCAGGGTATCTGGATGTCTCATTAAAAGCACCTTACAGCAGACTCAGAAATAGACTGTCCTTGCTTTTATAATGCCAGTGCTATGCTACATCTCAAATCTAAGTATATAGATAAAATCTCAATTTTTTATTTATGTGTATTTATGTGGTTAGTCTAAAAATAAGAACTTGGACACTTAAAAAAATGATAATCAATCATTAATTTATTTGCATTACATGACAAAATATGTGGCATTTATTTTAAAGAAAGATTTTTCACTTAAACAAATAAATAAAAAAATATAAAAAAAAAATATTTATGTATTAAATCAATAATAGTAATAATAATAATAATTATCCAATTGAAGACACTTTCTGGCTGTCAAATGTTAGTATTAGTGAAGGTTCAGGTTAATGTAAGGAACTAGACCTGTGATTACTCGGCTAGGACACTGTGTGAATGTGACAACAGTCATGTTTTCGCAGTACAAATCTAATTTATTTTCTCTATAGAGAAATCTATTTTCTGTCTAAAGGTTACAAGACAAATGTACCATGATCTCTGAATCTCAGAGGTTGTTCATCAATGGTATATGCTTCTGTTCGAGCAATCGGTCAATGTAACTTTAACTATATATTATACGTATGATTTTTTTACTTAAGATTTTGTCTTTGAAAGAAGCTTCTTATGGTCTTAAACTGTAAAAACATTAATATTGTGAATTGGTAATGCAATTTAAAAACAAATTAACATTTTAATATATTTAATAATTTATTCCTGTGTCTACTCCAGTCTTCAATGTCTCATGATCCTTGAGAAATCAGTGTAATATGCTTATTTGTTGCTCAAGAAAAAAATCGTATTATAATCGAAAATTGTTGCTTAATATTTTATTATAATATATTTTTTCAGGATTATTTGATGAATATAAAGTTTAAAAGAACAACATTTATTTGAAATACAAATTGTGTAACACTATAAATGTCTTTACCATTTACCATCTTTTGATTAATTTAATGCATGATTTGTTGAATAAAAGTTTGTTTTTTAGAAATATTTTATTATTATTATTAATGTTTAAAAAAATTAACCAATTAATTCTAACAAATAACCGATAGCTATGATTCTTTTTGCAGTTGTCATTTCAGTGCTTCATAGGATTCACTCAAGGACAAATCTTTGTACATTTTTTCTTGTTTTCTTATACTTTTTTTTTTTTTTCTTTAGATCAAGGTTTACAATATTGTAATATCTGAGCTGGTTGATTTGGTTCTGTGGGGAAGGTGGCCGCTTGCTTTTGCACTAATGATTTTATATACTGTATCCAAAAAAATAAAATAAATAAATAATATAATAATAATTAAAATAATTCTCCCAAACATCGGTAGTTAGGTTTGAAAAAAATCTCGTGGAGCATTTGGTTGCAGATGCCAATTGCTTTGACATTTTGTCATCTAATATGATGGAATTCATAAATTTTTCAGTGCGACTCGACTGATGGGTCCAAATACTTTTGGGAAAACTCTCCTAGCTCTCTGTCCACATTGCCTTAGTTAAATGCCACTCAACACATACTGTAAGCAAACTTCCTTGTGACATGAACAATTACATCACAACTCAAACACAGCATCTTTGGCTTAACCCTGTCACATTACGGAGGTCAAAGAGCATGTCAGTCAAACCTCTGCGACTGCTAACACCTCACGACAGCACGCATCCACGCAAACTTCTGTTTTTATGCCATATTTGCTTAGACAAACAAGCATAAGCAAGCACATACACTTTGAGAACTGTGAACACCATCAATCACCTCGTATCAGTCATCAATCACACTTGGCGGGAGACATCCCTTTTGGACTAGTCTCCTTGGTTTCGGAGACTTTCCGTTCAGGCTGATGTGCGGCCTAGAGAGACTTGCAGTCATGCCTGAAAATGTGTTCTTTTGTGAGTCCAAACTTTGCCTATATATATGTGTGTGTGTCTTATCCCATGGTCCTCTTTCTCAACATCTATTCCCTGCAGTCCACATCCATCTGTCACTCAGAGTAAATGCACATCCATGTTTTAATCAAACACAGGCATGTTTTTAACTCCAAAGTCCTAGAACAGACAACTCAAGCTCAAACACACTTTGTAAATCTGATGAGACTGGTGATTCTTCACCGGCCGTCGGGAGTGTGTGGCCCGATGACACAATTAAATGATTAAATGTCACCGATAGCTTGAAGGGCTTGTGCTTTACATGTTACATCAGTTCAGACATTGTCTCCATAACAAGTTTATACACATAAATATTCATAAGTAACAGCTGCTCAACATTATTTTCGGCCTTAAACACTGTTAAGGTAAAAAATGTTAGGAATTAAAAAAAGTTCCCGTTAATGTGCTGTCAGTTATTTTAACATAATGTTTTAAAATGCTCCGACTAGATAATGTGGCTGAACATCAAAAATTCAGGCAGTTGTCCAAATTAATTAAGATGGTTTGTGGGTGTCTATGAGGATTATATTAACTCCCATGTTCCGTCTGGGGTCTGAGGAAACCTAAGGCCATTTTAATAGCGGAAAAATATACTCAGAAATATCCCGTTGATAATTCATGGCTTTTAGAATCTTAGGAGAACAGATTATGAAGAAACTTTTTACTTGGTGCTCTTTGAAAAATTGCATATTACATATGTTTTGGGATATGTTCAGAGAATGCAGATATATAACAAGAATGAATGCAATGAATGTGGTGCATATGCTAAATATGTATGTGTGCAATCAATTAGATTGTTATTTATTTATTTTTTAATTGTATTTTTTTCACAGTGTGTTTTTGCTTCAGTTAAATTGCTATAAGGCTGTTTGCACAAAAAATTTTAAGAAAGTTTAAAGATAAGAAATAAAGTCACTTAGTGAGATATGAAGTCACAATCAGAAATGAAGTTACAATAATGAAAAATACATTTGCAGTTAAAAGAAATAAAGTAATATTGCGAGATAGAAAAACCTGCAATTAGGCTTTTTATTATTTTTTGTCAGTATTAATATTAATAAAGTCATAAGTGAGTTTTAAAGTCACAATTAAGAAAAACAAGACTTCCTTTTTAAGATAGAAATGCATATTAGGTATATAAAATAACTTTCTATTTCATTATGTAAAGTCAAACATGATAAAGTAATACTTTGAAGATATTAAGTAAAAATTATGAGAAATAAAGTTACAAAGTCCAACAAATAAATATAAAGCTTCAATAATACTGTCCTTCTGGGTTCTGATTAGGTTATTTCAAATATTACAATAACAGGAAGGAAAAGTAAGAGATTTTGTAATTACTACTACTACTAATATTAATGCTGTTATTATTATTATTATGTCTATTGTTATTAAGTCTGAGCAGAACACGAGATTTAATGTTTGCTCCATTAGTGATCTGTTCACTGTACTCCTGTGCTAACATTTGGCCTGGAGTTGAGGTCAAAGGTCAGGGTTAGGCCATGAGTTTCTGCTGCCATTAATTTATTTATTATAGTTAATAATTAACTGCTCTGAGAGCCGAGTGTCCTGATTACGCAAGTCCTAATAACCAAGGATGGTTTGGTGGAAAGCTCAAACTAACTTACAAAACTTTAAACCATTATAAATCTGTTCACGGCTCTATTAAAAAAGTCAGCATTCCTCATTCTTCAAATCCCACAGCTGAAGGAGCGAGTACATACTCTACAAACTCACTGGCTCTATCTCTTCACTTCTGTCTGTCTCCCTCTACAGGGAGCAACGGCAAAGAGAAGAGGAAGCATTATAAAGTAAATATGTGATTGTCCTCCTCTCTTCTAGAATTTGTTATACCTCAAACATCTAAAGCTCTGTGCTTAAGCCTGTGGGACAGAGCTGTACCAGTGGAGATAAGGTAAATATATCTGATTGTGTTCAGATGAGGGTATCTGGTTGGTTGAGAGCAGCTGTACATGATTTTTTGCAGCGTTTGTGAGTGTTTGTGCACCTGCTCTCTTGAACCTGTCCGGTGCTATTTGGTGCAAACTCAGCACTCAGACGCACAAAGATTATGCTGCATGCAGAACATTAAGCATTTAACACCTAGGTGAGAACAAATGCTGTTGCATTTAATAGGGTCACCGTTAGGTTGAGCAAAGTTTGGAGAAAAACTATTGAAAAGTTAGCTTGAACAAAACTTTTCTCACTTCATACTAAGGGACTAAGACAAACTGTCCATCGTGAGATGTGGAAGCTGATTGGCTGGAATATATTCACCCAGACCTTTTGATTGGTTGGGATTGAGGAGTTAAGTTAACCCCTGCTGGTAAATGCTGTAACTGCAGCATTTTACAGGTAAATAGGATCTTTCTCTATTGACAGCTTTTCAAAAACAGTAATTTATTCCAACAAATACACTGTTTGCATACAACATAAATTTATTAACAACAACACAATAATAATAAAAACTGTAATTATTTTACTTGCCGGACTTTCACTTAACGTTCACAAAAATATAATAAGTTTGGAATGACATAAGAGTTAGTGAATCATGACAGATTATTATTATTTTCTTTGGGTGGGGGTTGTGAGAAATTGGAACCCCCAAACAAAACACAAAAAAACAAATTGGGTAACTATCAATTACTTAATATTTATACTAAATACACACTAACATTAATTTAAAATGTGCATATAAAAGCCTATTATATAGGGGATTATAAAACAAAACAAACTGATGTGACAATATAATTTCTGCCATTGAAAAACATTGTAAAAATATTAGTATACTAGTATGAGTAGTATGCTAAAATGAGATTTTGAATTTAGCCACAGATAAAACAAATGACATGCCTAATGTGCATCCTTTGCTATCCATTATGCTGTTTCAAAACTAAAGCTAAAATGCTAAAGCTAAAAGCTTTCTTTTTTTTGTAAGAAGATGAAAAAGTGAAAGGAAGATTTGTGTCCAAATAGTGTTAAATATATGTTTTAACACTTACAGTTTTTCTTTTTTTTTATCACATACTTGTCCAAGCAAGTATCATTGTGATGTGCGGGAATGTTAATGAACATTACAGACCTCTTTGTGTTGCATTTAGACTATTCTTGGTTTTTAAAACTCAAAATCTGCAATATCTGCCAAACTCTCTATTAAGTTATTTTATTATTGAGCAAATGCATGTGAATACATACTGGAAATAAGGCTCAAGTTAAAACTGAAAATGTTTCATGTCTGTGGTGAATGTAGAGGTCCTTCATCTGGTTTACGTGCTGAATATAAATCAATTCCAGGAGCGTATTTCCACTTATTAACATCTTTGATGTATGAAGCAAGCGCAGTATGAACGGAGGTGGGATGCGTAAACACTCAATAATTTAAATAAAGCTTCTCTCTCTTCTTCTCTTTATTTCTTCTCTTTATTTTATTGGATGTGAAGTTTCAGGATGTTAGCAGGTTTGCAGCTGTCACCACTGAACTTGTCTAACATCTGTAAAGGCTAGGACTGTATGTCCATTTGAATTAAACACACTCAATTCAGCCATTTTTGCTTCCACACAAACATAGCTATATTTTTCCTAACCATACAGAAAAAAAAAATGGTTTGCTGGTTTAAGAAGAGTTTTAGAGCACCTTGCTGGAAAAGGAATTAATTGTCAGTTGGTCAGGAAAAAAGGAATGTAATTTAAAACACGTGGTAAGTTCTTAGAAATATATTGTTTGCTTTAATGTTGACTTCTCCAAAAACGTTTCTGTATAATGTAATAATAAAAGTAAAAAGTATAATAACAGTATATAATACAAATATACTTTTAAGTAAAGTTCATATAAATAAAAATATATACTGTATACAATTAATTCCTTAAACCTTTGGGGATTTTGCAGCACATGACATTACACAATATAATATTTTCATATTTCTGCTCTTTTCCTGCATATTTTTGCATTCTAGTCACACCACATGACTTTGTCTTGGAGAAGTAGTTAATAAGCAGTGAAGCAGCTTTGTTAAAATATTTTTTAAGAACTAATAATTATATCAATTTCAGATGTTTTTATATACATTTCATTATTTTAATTATACTATGTATCTATTACATCAAGACAGTTTTACCAAAATATGAATTTTAGAATATAAAAATATACCGTATTTTTCGGACTATAAGTCGCACCTGAGTATAAGTTGCAGGAACAGCCAAACTATGAAAAAAAGTGTGACTTATAGTCCGGAAAATACGGTATATTTCAAATATTTTATAACATACTTATCAAAAAAGAGCAATATTAAAGTTATTGTATACATTACATTTCTATATTTAGTTTTTTTTTGCAAGAATGAACTCTGAAATGATAGACCAGATAAGACTAAGAAACCAGCTTACATTTTCAGCAAAGAATGCGTACACCGAAACACACACACTCACTGTTTCAGACGTCTGTTCAGGCTCTGTTCTCTTTGAATGTAGTTTGAGGATTATTATATGGCTTTTGATGAGACAGCTGGGGTGACCATGTGAAAGCCGCCCATTGTGTTACTGCAGGACAGTACATGTTTGACAGAAGACGTCTCCATTCTGTCTCTCGGGTTGACTACGAAAGGTCAGCCAGTGTGTCTCATACCACAAAAATAACCGAAAGATGTACATGTATTTTTTTTTTTTTTTTTTTTTTGCACATGCACTGTTATTGAACCTTCAGGATCGCTCACAGTGGCAAAAAATAAACAAACATCTACCCTAGATCTCCTTCAGTAGATTGGGTGACCGGTTTTCCCCCAAGTACAAGCCACAGCACCAGGAATTCATTTCCTGTTCTTGTTCCTCAAAAAGACGATCACAGCCTCAGGGCCAACAGAAGTACACACACACACACACACACACACACGCTTTTGTGAACATGCATGCTTTTATATATGCAAGGCTCAGGGACACAATGATGGTTATTAATTTCAGTCCCCGAATAATGAAATCCAGATCAAGAGAATGCGAACAGGTTTGCATGAACGTTCTGGAAGAGCAGAGGTTGCTAAGGTCACAGCTGGAGTGAATAAATTACCACGCGATGAAAAAGTGACCCTCACACCTCGCCAGACTGACAGTGCAGTCCATCACTGAAGGGGTTACAGAGCTCAAACTAGTGCAGAAGTGGGTTGAGAGACAGGCAAATAGTGAAGCAAGTTTCTTTTGGAGTCACCATGGCTTGGTACCCTCCGGGCATTGTGGGTATTTGACAGCTCTGATGGATAGTGGTAGAGGCAGAGTGTACTGTCATGACAAAAAGTGACACAATCCATAATGTTTCAATCCTGACAACCCACAAAATGGGCCTTTTCAGCACTTTAAATGGGATATCGCTGGTGAAACTTGGATGATGCCCTGTAAAGCCGAACAATGTATAATCACTGTTTAATTTTCATGGTCAGTGTCAGTGGAAGCTTCCAGAAGAACAGCCGCTGGTGAAAAAAAAACAGACACTGACGAAACACTTGGAGAGAAAAAAAAGAGTTTCTTTTGTAGCGCTGTTCTTGCAAATTTATTAAAAACACTGCGGTACTGATGATGAATGCAATGAATATTTTCAGAGGTCAGAGTGTTATTGTAGCGCTTATGAAAGACGCTTCTCAAAATCTCATTTTGAGAAAGTAAACATCATTAAGGAAGCAACTCAAGTGAAGAGGTCATTCAGCAATCTACCTAATAATGTATTGGATAAATAGAAGCAAAAATAGTATAATGCTGCATTTATGCAAATGATATGCTAAACATAAACATACATATCTGCATATGTATTATAAGAAAGGGATGGTTGGTTAAAGCTAAAAAACAACATGATGAATTGTGATTTGTGATACTCTCGTCTGCAACAAATTCTTGTTTTTTTTTATATATATATATATATATATATATATATATATATATATATATATATATATATATATATATATATATATATTTGCCTTAACTATTTCTTAAGGCAAATATAGATATATTGACTGGAAAATCTTCAATAGGTAACACAATAACTGGTATTCTTATACTGTTTTACCTTTAAAATTGAGTCTAACGTTACTGATTTCTTTCAAAGAAGCTCTTCTTTATCACTGTGCAAACTGTACAATGAGTTTCAGGTGGGTCTGCCTGTTTATTTGTCTTGTGCAACCCAAACATTGCCATCACTACCACGATCAGCAACATTTTGCCAGAAAAAAAAGATACAGTTGAACCTATTCTGATATCAGCATGGGGAAATACCCTCACTTGAAATTCCAGATCGAGGGTATTCCCATTTAAACCACTGGATTTGGTTTGTGAGAATTCGACTAACAATGATAGTGATGATACAAATGTGATACATGTGATAAGTTCATCTATAAAGTGTTCATTTGCAAAGTTCTGAAGCGTGTGCTGTTGCCATGGTTACCTCTTTAAACATACTTTTATTTGTCAACATCTACAGTATTTACAGTGATATAAAAATACATTATCGAACTAACTTTAATTGTTACCTTTATAACTTTTCATCTGTTGAACATAAACGAAGATATTTTGAAGAATATGGGTAAACAAACTGTGGATGTCCTCCACATTATATAAAATATAAGGCCTTAAAACCCTTTCAATTTATTCACACGTCAATGAATGCTGGGAGCTCGCAAACCCTTAACAAATCAGCAACATTGTTCAGTATGAAACAGTTTGTTCAGATGAGAATATTATCCTAGTTTGCTTAGCATTTGGAGGAATTATTGGGGTAACATTTATATTTCTTAGAATTTGTGACTCTATATTCTACTAATAGCTTTTTATATTGAATTTTATGAAATAATAATAATTACAATTTGCTTGTGCTCCTATCACCATCCACAACCTTCACCTCGGATTCTTTAAAGCTGCGCATATTCTTTCATCTCTTTGTCTCTCTTATCCCTTAATATTGATGGTAGAGACATATTGCCTTCCCCGCTTCATCACTTCACTCGGCTTCATTAAAGACCCATTCGAGCATCCCGTCGCGTATGCATATGCGCGTGTGAGCGAGTGCGAGATTGAGGCAGTGGTGTGAGAGTGTGGGTGGGTTTCTCTTTGGAAGATTGCCCCTCTCCAGATCCCTCATGATAAGCTGAATGATTAGTGGACACTTTCTGCAGAAACACACAGCGCTCTGTTTTTCCTCACCACCCACCCGAACAGAACTAGAAAGAAACACCCACATGTTAAAGTCGTTAATGGATTCTTCTGACGTGACCTCAGCCAACAACCTCCAGACAGGCAAGGAGGCTTATAACACACACACACACACACACACACACACACACACACACACACACACACACACACACACACACACACACACACACACACACATGACCTTCTATATATACTCACCATACATATTCCAGACCCTTCTGATAGCTTTACTGCATTTCTTACCCTCTGGTACCAGAAGGCTATTAGAGACAGTTCACCCAAAAATTAAGATAAAGTCATGGTTTACTAACCATCATATTATTCCAAAACAGCATACATTTCCTTCTTTTGTTGATCACATAAGGAGAAATTATGAAGAATGTAGTGGTGGCTCTTTTCTATGCAATTACAGTGAATTGGGAATTAAACAAAATCAGCACAAAACTACCGTAAAAGAAGTCCATATGACATATAGACTATTCCAAGTCTTGTGAAGCCATAAAATCCGTTCCTGAGAGAAACAGACTGAAACGTCATTATTCACAATATGCCAATCCAGTGAGTTTCTGTGACCGGATCATTAAGCCGGTGAGTTGAAAATGTAACTTAAGAAGAAAATCAGTTTTATTTGTGAACAAATTACTAATCCACTGATTCATTGAAAAGAATGCATCAAAAGAATGATTCATTCATGAGTCAGCTGAGCAGAAATGACTGCTTCTTAATGCACCAATCAGAGCTAGAGCATGTCAATAATTTCAGGAAGTAAATTTGAGTTTGCTCCTAACAAAGCTGGAACATGTGAATGTTGGAAAACAGTCCATGACGATGAACTGCATAGAATGAAACAAGAAGTGCATTTTTTTATTTATCTTTTTCATGTTTCATAAGACAGCAAAAGCCATACCAGTTTGGAATTATGGTGATGCAGCAGTGAATTAATGATGGCAGGATTTGGGATGAATTATTCCATTAATATTATCTTTTCATCATCGATAAAATATGACTTAAAGACTTTGTTTATTGCAAACCTGGGATTTTCATATATAATATTATATACATGTGTGAGGGTATATCTTTTTTTTTACGTATAAATAACCATTAATATATATTACAAATATAAATATATATAATATTATAAATATGAGTAAAATATTATATTACAAAGTAGAATATTTAGTATATATACACAGTAACACAGCAAACTTGGTCTGTCAATAGAATGTGTATTTGTTTTATGATTTTGGTCTTTAGAAAGCAGAATGTAACATTAGTCAAACCGTATCAGTAAGACGTCAAAGGCTGCAATTATTAGCAGTAGTAGTAAAAGTAGTATTTATAAATTTTTTATCGAAGCCCAGACTACTACTCATCTGGAACATCCACTTCTGAAACACAAAGGTAAGTTGTGTTCAATTGCATTTTTTTTCATGTAAAGTACGTAACTCTAGGTCATGAGTGTAATGCATCTGTTTTTGTTGAGAGAAGGCAAATTGCAGTCCTAATTCACTTGAATGTTGGAATGGACATAACATATATACTGTAGGTTGAATGGAATAATGTTTCTGTATTGGCTAGTGCAAGCCGAACAATTCAGAACAACATTTCACACAACCTACAGCAGTTGTTAAGTAACAGTTATTTGGTGGTTCTGACACTGCTTGCTTTCAAGTCAAACATCATTATATTCATTTATATACATTCGAATGCAAAATATAACCAATTATAAGCCATTAGTATAATTGTTTTATTATAAAACACCCAGCATGACCCTGCATTAAACGGTCATTTGACTGTGAAACACTGTACAGTATTTTATCCTAAACATAATCATGCTTTTCTGTCTTTACTTGTGCTAGGCTAACATTTCAGAAGATTACAAATGAATAAGGAACAAAGACACAAGAGGAACAAGTGCAGCAGATACAGTATCTCGTCATCTAGTGTGTGTCCTCTCATGTCTTAAAAATTCAAAATAGGGTAATCAGGCTTTAGAACGGCTTGCTTTGTTCTGCTAATTCCATAGCAACCGCATGCCAGAACGTTACGCAGGGCAGAGCAAGTCTGATAAATTAACTATAGAGAGTGTGAAGCGCTCTCACACACGCAGCCCCTCGAGGTTGTGTGAACGAATCATGCTTCATTTCAATTCATTCTTCAACCCCAAAATAAGATTAGTGCTTTATTTCTTTGTGCGTATGAATGCGTTTGGAATTGTGTAAGTGAGAGTGAGTGTGTTTACAAGAATTATATTTACACCATAATACAGATTCACCTCGAGCGTTATCACTTTTTAAAGGAACAGTTCACCCAAAAATGAACATTAGCTGACTCACCCCTGGGGCCATCCAAGATGTAGATGAGTTTGTTACAAGGGTGAGTATATTTTCCACAAATTTCCATTTTTGGGTGAACTATTCCTTTAAAAAAGAATGAATCAATTCTGCCATTGTGACCTGTAATACATTCTACAAGCCCATGAACTCTCATGTGACTGTGTTTGTGCATGTCAGA
Source organism: Carassius gibelio (assembly GCF_023724105.1). Classification (NCBI taxonomy): domain Eukaryota; kingdom Metazoa; phylum Chordata; class Actinopteri; order Cypriniformes; family Cyprinidae; genus Carassius; species Carassius gibelio. The sequence goes on along the minus strand of NC_068390.1, from coordinate 12,444,710 downwards.
TTAATTGACTGTGATCTCTCCTGCCTAAAAATGGATTAGCTTTGATAAGATCAAGCTCTTATCTGCATATATTGCGCATGCGTTTTAAAAGCACGACACATATGTGGTGAGAATGTTGAGCTGGTGTCACACAGTCTGCACGATGGACAAAATTATTTTTGTTCAATCCTTCTCTTTTGTCTGACCTAAAAGGGCCTTCATTTTAAAAGACAGGTTTAATTAAGAAAGGAAGGACAAGGACATGAAAACACCTCCTGCGGTGAATGCCTGGAACTCAATCTACTGTGAATTAGCAGAATAAATAGGATAAATTAATATTATTAACTTTATTCATTATTCATGCGAGTGGGGGGGGGGGGGGTTGTTTGAGGGCAGATCATGAGATAATATTGTCTGCGCAAAGAAGTTATGGTAGACAAGTTATGGTACCAGTATATGGGTCATGCTATGAAACGGCTGTCTTTTCTATTTTGAAAATATGAATTTAAAGTACATTTTAGACAAATTATGTATTTAAAGGAACAGTTCACCCAAAAAATTTTAGTTTCCTAATCATTTGCTCGTACATTAGCCAGTCAAACCCTTGTGTGATTTTAAATATTCTGTAATCAACACAGAGATAAATGTGGAATGAAATGGTTCATAATTACAGATGCAGTTTTTAAACCATACAACATAGAAACAGACAAAGACTTAAACTGTTATTCTTTGAAAGTATTTGATATCCATTTTGTCAATAGCTTTAGCATTAAAGAAAAGAAGCATCAGTGTCTGTTTCAAGAATTAAGCATTTGAGTCACATGTTTACAATGATCAACGTTTCATTGAGAAGGGATAGTAAATTAAATGGATAGAAATTCTTTAATAATTTATTCGCCCTCATGTCATTCCAAAGCCACTGGGACTTTCATTCATCTTCGCAAAACAAATATAAGACATGTTTAATATTTGATCATCATTTTTGTCCATCCACTGATCCACAAATGCGTATTTGCAGAAATCAAGCAGTTTAATCCAAGTTCAACTCACATATAAACAACAGCTTACATGTTTACCATATTCAGTGTGCTCTATGTTAAATGCATTGATTAGTGTTAAAATGCATAGAAGATGACAGAATTGTTTAAATCTTTGGGTGACATAACCCTTTAAAATTGATTGTTTGATTAAGTCTTCAGAAAGGTTTTGCAGTTTGCAGTTTTAAAGTTTTACATTACAAGGTGCTTCTTTGAAAGCTTATTTATTTCTCATGCATTCAAAATATATCTACTGTTCAATTTACCAGTTGTTCACTGCTAAACAATGCTTCCCTAAGATCATTTGATATTGACCAAAATAAAAATAATAATAAAAATAAAAAAATACACATATGATTAAGTGTTAAAAGAAAACCAATTGCTTGTCCTTGAAATTTTAATCAAAATACTTGCGAATATACTGTATCAAGGAGAAATTTCTCATGAAGAAAAATCAAAAAGACAAACAATTAAATAGTATTATTGGATTAAAGGATTTTTGTTGATTATTTATAGTTATATATAGTAGGCTTCAAGCTGTTATTTTCATACAAACATGATAGAAACAAATGGCACTCGTTCTTTAGAATATGTAATTTGGTGGGAAAAAGACTGCTCCAAATGTATGCATGTGTGTATGTCATTGGAGAAATAAAAACCGATCTTGACATATGACAAAAAGATGGCTTTCATCTATGGTCCAGACAGAGTGTGTCTCGTGACCACATGAAAGACATCACACAGACGCTCACTCTCTGTGAGAACTAATCCTGTTTTCAGGGCATGAGTCCATGTGTGTTGAGACATGAAGGACACAAGATCAGTCCCCTTCAGCTGTTACCGCTGCCCATCTGATCAGACAGAGCGTTGCCATGGGGTGCCACCAGTACTCATCTGAATCAGAGCAGAAAGAATGAGATTGAGATTGACAGGAGGACAGGTATACTGTGGTTATTTAAAACATGACTACTTACTGGACACTCAACTGATGCCATGAATATTGTCAAGACACTAGTTGATTTGTAAAGTAACAGAAAAGGATATCTTAACGGTCGGTTCAAAATACAACATAACCAATGTAGTTCAACTCTAAAATTAACAACTTTTATGAGTTGCTTCATTTTTGTCAATCAAAAATGTGCAACATAACCAGTCTGAATCCCAAATGAATGACTCTAATGAACTGATTCTTTTAAGTGAATCAAACACATGCAGCTTAAAACTAGTTCTGAGTTTTAGATCAGTGCAGCTGTTGAATGGTTGTTTATGACGTGTAATTAAAAATGCACAATATGATTTTTTTAATATATTTTCTTTATTTACAAAAATAAAAATAAAAACATTTAAAGGTCCCGTTCCTCGTGATCCCATGTTTCAAACTTTAGTTAGTGTGTAATGCTGTTGTTAGAGTATAAATAATATCTGTAAAATTCTAAAGCTCAAAGTTCAATGCCAAGCGAGATATTTTATTTAACAGAATTCGCCTATATCAAAAGGCCAGTTTGGACTACAGCCCTCTAGTTCCTGCTGTAATGACGTCACTAGAACCGTTTTTTGACTAACCTCCGCCCACATGAATACACAAAAAAGGGGCATGGTCTTGTTGCGCTCACACGGAGAAGAGGAAGAGTTGCGTTTGTGTTTGTCACCATGACATCGAAACGCTGTTATTTTCATCTCGGAGTCCAATCATCTTGGTTTGGGCTTCCCAGGGATGCTGTCCTTGGAGATTAATGGTTACAATTTATCTTTAACTCGGTTCCCAAAAATTATAATCCACATGTAAAACTATGTGCAGCACATTTTGCTGATGACTGCTTCCTCAATCTCAATCAATTTAATGCCGGATTCGCGCAAGATTATTCTTGAAAGATGGAGCAGTTCCCTCTTTGTCTGGAGAAGGCGTTGTTTATGGACCACAACCGGTAAGTGTATTTTATTATTTAAGTTGGTGCGTTTTTAACAGTTTCTGTAACTTATAACACACAGGGCAACGCTGTTTAGCTTTAAGTAGATGTTAGGGCTGTGCAAAAAAATCTAGAGCGATTTTCATGCGCATCTCGTCAGTAAAGGCGTTCTGTGATTAGAAGTACATCTCCAGCACGTGCATTCAGATCAGGATTGCCAAGTTTTCAAAACAAATCCTGCCAACTTGCTTCTCAAAACTTGTCCAAAACTAACCCAAATATTTAAGGCAATTTATAAAGACATTAAAATGTCTGTGTAAACACCTTTTTGTGCAAGAAATATTTTAAATGTATTTATTATTACACTGATTTGTCATTGTGTTTTGCAATAACAATCCTGGTTTCATTTTGAATTGTATTATAAAAAATATATCATACATATATAATACATTTAAAAAGAAGAAATATTTTGCCTTCGGAATGGTGTAATAACAACATCTACCAGCAGGGGTTAAATGGCTATGCAAACCAGCCAAACCTGGACGCTTGGTAAGACGCATTTAAAAAAGGAAACGAGGGCAAAGGAACAGCAAGCAGTGGAGATTAAGATAATTAGCCTAATGTCTCTCTAACTAGTTTAATGATGCAGCGCTGCAACACGCAACAGATGTGGCAAACTGCAACTCGGCAGCAGGAGGTGCGTGAATGTGCACATGTGCAAGTGCTGGCATGCTTTACCTTTGGACTCCAACTGTGGTTGTTTTAGATGGATGTTTGAAAGCAAATTCCAAATTGGCTGACAACACCACACTAAAGGATTCAGTGTGTAACCCTCAAGGACTGATCAAATTAACCCATCAAAGTCTCATCTGATAAGGAGTTGGACTTGCACTGTGTGTGTGGTTGTGTCTGGTTGGAGCCTGTTCTGTCTAAGGTGACACAAAGTGATAGCGCAGACCGGTAGCATTCCCACAGGACTTTAAATCCTGTTCCTGATCTCGGAGCAGAACTGAGCTCTCAGAGCCCCCCATACCCCCCCACCCCCCAACATAAAACATGAAGAATTTGAAGTCCTGACCACAACCTTCAAACAAAAACATACTTGCAAATCTCATGTAATACTATCGCAATCGAAGTCAAATATTCAATACACTTTCCCCCTAAGGGTATGCACATCTGCTCACCCACGCACCCACCACACACTGAGGCGAACAAACTTGTGTTTTCTTGTAGAGTATTTGTCCTTTTATTCATGGAGTGCTGCAGTGTTGCAGCATCCCTTCATGCTCTTCTCACCTTGATTTTGTTTTAACACTGGGAGAAACACCTAGAGCAGAACAACTTGATACAACTGAAGCAGACACAGCCTCCCCAAGTAAATATTCTCCCATCTACCATGTACTGAAAAAAAAAACATAGAGGTCCAAGATATCTCAGAGGAGTTTTATCTTAGAGGATGTATATAGAAAGGCAAGACTGTGATAATAAAAACAGCAGTTTGCTGTGCGAAAGATACAGTTATGTGATTGTTTTCTCAGATTCAATAATGTAACCAAATATTTAAGACTGGAGAGATCTTGAAATGTAAATATCAAAGCTTAGGATTCAGTTATTGAAAACTGCACACTGATCCACCACTAACCCAAACATGGTTTACAAAAAAAAAATGTTTTCAAATATTTTGAAACTATCATTGATGTTCAGTTCTGTTAAAAGTACATGCATGACCTGGTACTAAAAACCCTGCATTAGTATTCAGTGGTGCCACAACATTGCTCCTGAATCTACAGTACAAGCTGTTTAGTCACTCTTAAAAGACAGTTATTTTCAGTGTATCAAACACAAATAACTTACAGCTAACTAAACACTGAGAATCACTTTCATTATTCTGATTATTTGCCAAAACAAATTGAGGTTATTTTTTACTGCCATTAATCACATACCCTTAATATTAAATTTATGCATTTAGCAGACATTTTTATTCCAAGCAACTTACAGTGCATTCAGGCTATCAATTTTTACCTATCATGTGTTCCCAGGGAATCGAACCCCAAACCTTTCGCTTGATAACACAATGCTTTACCAATTGAGCTACAGGAACACTAATATACTGCATTATATTTACTTGAACTCAGTTTCCTTAGCATTCCAAAAATGTAATGCCTTCTTTACTGCTAATGTTAATGTTATGAAATTTGTGCATCACTAATAGACAGTGACACATCATCTGTGTACATCACAAGCACATGCACACTTCAGTCAAAGTGAAACATATGTGATTAAAGTGTTTATGCCCTGCTTATTGCTGTTGAAATCGACACATACTGCATTTTAATATGATTAAGGGTGCTACTATTATGAGCTTATTCGCATTGGTTTTATCAAAGTATTGTGTTTACATGAGGTAAAGTTGCATTTATGCTGCCTCTAAAATAGCTGTGAAAAGCCATTAAAAAGTCGTAGCAAAAAAAAAGAAAAAAAAAAGAAAAAGGTATTTATTATTTTTCAATGGAATCACAATTATTTTCACCTAAATGTTTTTTCCTTAAAATTAGTCTGAAACAATCAGTTATGAACAATCCTTATTCTGTTCCCATCATTTTAACCGAATCATGAAATATTGGTTTAATAAAAAGAAATGCTATATTAGGAGGATTGGAAACCAAAGCCACTCAAAGACATTCATAACTTTTAGTTGCTGATATGCACATTTATCCACTGACCTACAAAATGATACTGACGGCGGCAGATGTCAGAATGAAGCTGTCAAATTAAAATGTCACAAATTCATTTGCCCACTTGAAATTTTAAGTACGAATAATTTCAGTATCAAACCACTGTGTAATGAGAATTTTTATGCTGAAAAATCCTCACTATTAAAATGGCTGCTTGTAGATTTTTGGACATTTCTAATTGTACGTTTGAGCCTTGAAAACAAACAAATAATCTAAATACTTTAAACAAATACATTAAAGGTCATGATAATACATATTCATGAGCAACCCCCCCCCCCCTCCCCCACACACACATACACTCCAACAGCAAACAATATCATGGGACTAGCATTTTATATTTTATTATGATATGACTTTCTGATATCATCACTATATCACAGTAACACCAGAGTACTTCCTCAAAACCAGACTGGGTTCCATCATTTTTTGGAGAGGAAGAGAGTGTGAGAGAAAAAGGGAGCAGCGAGCGAATGAATGGGTTGATTATGTTAGTATATAATGGTAATTATCGTCACACTTCAGTGCTGGAATGGATCCACATGCTTGAGACTCTAGGAGAATGAGCTAACTAGGAGAGTCGAGGGCTTAGAGCTCGCAGCTGAGAGCTAGCGGAGCACATTAGCAGGGAAATGTACAGGAACTAATAAATGTCCACAATCTGTAACCTTAAGACAGTTCCAAGGCAAGGATTATAAAAAGAAAATGAAAAAGATACACTTAAAGATAATGAGAGAGTGTATTATGAAAATAAAATAAAATATAGTGGATGTATTCATTTAAATTAGTAAGAGAGACTCATGAGAATGAATTGTCCTACTGATTGTTGTTTATTTGCACATGCTGTATGGGTTGTTTAGCATTTGATTTACAAGAAGAATCAGGTAACATCATATATCGATTATTATTAAATTAGTGCTGAAAGCAATGAAGCAATTTCTCATTTTCCAGGCTGGTTGAATGCTACACTGTAAAAAAAAAAAAGAAAGAAAGTTGTCAAATCCTGTCAGAAATGTACTTTAAAAATGGCAATAACATTCCAGATGTTATGAGATGGCATTTTGATGCTTGTATACTTTGCAGTTTATAATCAGGGTAGCACACAAGAAAATAAATAACACAATAAGCAGGAACTAAATAACTTACCGGTAAAATGCAATGTACATTACTGTTGATATTTTAGAAAACATTTGAATTTTTGCAATTTTAATAATAACCCTGTAGTAGTACTTGTATGTTCTTAAGGATTCTATGGATTGAACATTTTATTATACGTGTTAATTCATAATTTAATCTTAAACCTGACATTTTACAGTTTTTTTTATTTTTGTTGTTGCTAGAATTAAAAATAAATTGACATGAAATGTGTTTTTTTTTTTTACTGTAGCCTAATAAGGTCAATTACATTTCACCAATTAACAGAATTTTACTTTAGTATTTTTGCATTCTTCTCCCATAAAACATCACAGTGCAACCAATTCTGGGCTGATTACTTACACATTACTGTTACTGTTACTGATTACTTGACAAAAATTACTTTACACATTCATAACACTATACATTTTAGTAAATATAATCAAACTACTTTTTGATTACATTTGACCTATCTCATTCATCACATTGAATTTAAATGATCTTATTCTATATTGATATAAAAAAAAAGTTAGAAAGTATACAAAAAGTTAGAAAAAGAATGTATTACATTTGTTGTTATAGACAGAATGAAGTGCAATTAACATTACATTAACTCAACGATTCCCAAACTGGAGTTTGTGAAAGATTGGCAGGATGTTTGTGAGATTAATGAAAATCTAACAATTAATAATCCAGATTAGATGTACTTGCTTAATACCCAGCACTGAGTGTAGGTTATGGGTGATACAGCAGACTACCATGATCCAGCATATTTAACTGAAACCATACAGCAACAGTGCTTAAATCGTCTTTACAATACAAAAATGGTGCCTGCATCTAGATATATGCAGTTATAATGCTCAACATTTGATGATTTACTGCAACCAATAAGATCAACAGAAAATGCATACAAACAGATCTTTAAATATAATTCTGATTCCACAGACAGTGACAGCACAAAGTTAATTGCACCTGCAAATAGTAGTTTTTTTTTAGGCAAATAGTTTTGTGAATAAAGTGCATTTATCTATAATAATCTGCACAAAATGTGCATGTTTGCTCTTAAAAGAATGACGATTCTTCATTTAAAATGAGCTATTTTTTGCATATTTAGTGGCTGATTAAAGTGGATTGCAAGTGGTTAGTGAATAAAACGCAGACGTTTGCGCCAAAACACAGAAACACCACAACTGTTTAGTGAATCGACCCCAGTGTGTCTATATGTAATGGAACTCCCTCCATAAGCAATGTTTTTTTCATTCGGGATTGCAAGGGTGTTGGAGGCAGACTTACAAGCTGTTCATCTAATGAGAGTTTTTGAGATGACGACCCACTGCAAAAAACATTAAGAAAAATACGAGCAATCTTAGCACATCAGCCATGCTGTGCAGAAACAATGGTGAAATCCAGACCTGAAATGATGTAACAGAGCCTTTGTAGAGTCACAATGGTCTGACAGGAGTTTCATTGTAGATTTTATTCTGAGAATTTATCCTCCTGTCTTACAACAATGATAGGGTGATATACATCACTTATGATAGGTGACCAGGGGGCAAGAAGCCATCTCGCTTTATGATAGCTGAACCGGCGTACTCCAACTGCAGCCTAGCTTGTCTGCTAAACTGGTCTACCATAAGAGATCTTGAACTTTCCATTGCAAAGAATGTCTAAATCATGGCACAAAAGATGACAAGGAATTTAAAGGTCTGCGCTCCTCATTTAAAGTCTGAAGTAGACGTCTTTGCCCTTGTTCTAGCTTACTCACATCTAGCGCTTTCAAACAGAATGAAATGACCTCCACCACAGGAACTGCCTCCAAGAACTTCTGTTCAAAGTTTCAACATCAAAAAGAGCTCCAAAACTGGCTGACGTGTGTATGATTGGAAGATGAAGCACAGTCCATGTCAAATATTGCGTTTATAATTTAGATGTTGCTCCTGTGTCTTCCAGCTAGCGTGGAAAGTGTTCAAAGTTTTATGCGCGTTTGGTACATCTCTCACTGTTATATCTAGCATTTCGAGAGGAGAGACTTTGGTAGTGTGGAATATACAATCAAGATTCAATGGAAAAATTGACCTGTGGTGGAAATCTTGAAAAATATATATTGTGTTTCACTCTATAGTAGGTGGTGCTAAAAGCATGTTCAGTTTTATATTAAATGTGAATCTGAGCACTTACCTAAAACTAACTGATAGTGTTAATAAAAGCAAATGTGAGGTGAACATGCATTTGCTGAAGCAACCAGGCTATTTAACAACTTTCATTTCTTTTTTCAAGCTTTGTTTTATGGGACATTATGGTATCCGAGCGCTCCACATTGCAATTATAATATTGTATCAGGTGAGCTAACAAGCAAGTTTCTTAAGTTACAAAAGCATGGAGCTTGTTATGTGATGCTAATGTCAAATGTAGTCATTTACAAATCATGCACTACGTTACAAATGTTTTGAAGTCATAGCATAGTATTTTGCGATAAATCTTTATTAATCAATAATCTGCCCCTGTAATCATGATTTGTGATAAAAGTTGTTTGTGTTTTACTGCCTTTAGCGTTCATTTGAGATAGAAACTGCAGTCAAGTCAAATTTATTTCTAGTGCTTTTCATAATACATATTTCTTTTAAAGCAACAGACAACCATGATATTCATTCTTCTTAACATCTTCATGCCTAAGTGACGTGACATACAGTCATGTATCAAGTATGGTATCAAGTATGGTGACGCATACTCAGAATTCGTGCTCTACATTTAACCCATCCAAAGTGCACACACACAGCAGTGAACACACACACACACTGTGAAAACACACCTGGAGCAGTGGGCAGCCATTTATGCTTCAGCACCTGGGGAGCAGTTGGGGGTTCAGCACATCAGTCATGGTATTGCCGGCCTGAGACTCAAACCCACAGCCCTAGGGTGGATTATGTCGTCATCACCTGGACCTTTCATCATCCCTCACCAGTGCACTCAATTCACCATCTCACCCGCCCTGTGCTGCCATCGAGGTCCCTACACCACCACCTGTCAACGGAAGCCTTTTCTCATTGTCATTCCTAATAAATCGTTACTTGCATTTTGCTTCCTGCCTTCTATCCTGACAGGGCCATTGCGCTGAAGAGTTTAGCTCCAGTATTGATCAAACTTACTTACCGGTGATTTTTGAATGATCCTGAGATATGCCATAACATGGGCGTTGGAACCATTGTATGTGGGTGGGACAAGACCCACACACTTTAAAATAAAACAATGATATCGGACCCACTTTTACCGTCTCTAATTCAGTGCATATGTTTTTTCACTTTTCTGAGCACTGCCACTCAAATCCATTCCACCTGATAATAAATTAAACTCCTTTCCGCATTTTATCTACAGCCTTGACTTCCACTCTGTTTCAGCTGTTAAGGGAATTTTCCGATGACAGCACTGTTCAGTGCATTTGTTGGCTGCTTCTTACAAGGTGTTGTTGAAAGTAAAAAAAAAACTTCCTTGTTTACCATCCTGTTTCAGTCTCTTTTAATATAAAAGTCTTTATTGCTGATTCAAAACAGTTACGTCGCAATCTAATGGCGGAATAATGTAATTAAAATCACCATCACAAACATGCAAACCATTTCTCAATGCTAAATACTATTATTAAATACTACTATTATTTATACAAAATATTATTTATTGAATAATAATATTTGACAAACAACAACAACGGCCATCATAAAAGTTGCTAGGCGATTCAGTCAAAAGTACAAAGCCAGTGCTCAGATATATAGCATTAGAGTTATATGAGATATTATGTTATGAGACTTTGCCCTGAGGCAAATCTATTTGCTCTGGAAAAAATAATTGATTAATGAGACCAAAGACTGCCTGTTAGATTTTCTAAAAATGAAAATTTTATCTCTTGTTTACTCATTAGAGTCATCAGAGCCAGCTGCAAATTGCAGAAGAACTGGCCGCGGTGAGGCTGCTCTCGGCGGGTTCATGAGTGCTGAATGCCCGCTGACGCCCTGGAGCTCAAAACTTCAAAGCTAATTTTCAAATAGACATTATCTTTATTAACAAATCGCATATTTGAAGTCTAAACAACTACATTCTCAAACTACATTATGTGACCCAAAAACAGTATTATTTAAACAATTAGAGTGGATTTAGGCATCCATTATGACACTCGCAGTAAAATAGTGCAAGTGGGCTGATACAAACAGTGAAATGGTTAGAGTTCTGTTATCACATTGCTGGAAAAGGCTCTCAGCAAATTAGATTTGAAGGTCAGAAAGACCATTCTATGTGAGTATACTGTATGTATGGGGATAAAGTTGGGCATAGTTTATATAAATGGGCGATAATATAGTTAAATGATAAGACAAAAAAATCATTTTGCAGTTTAAACAATCAGAGTTGACATTTGCTATAATATACTATATGTGGATTATACTGTAGGTATGCAGGCAGGGATATACTGTTTTCCAACAAATATCTCATTAGGCGATAAAATAGTTTTTCAAATATTCTTTTTTGACCATGTAATCAAGCAACATATTTGCTACATAGTACATACCTCTCAACATGAGTGTACTGTATTAGGCCTTTTTGTGATGTGTAACACTGACACAGTGAAATGAAGGATATACATGACAGTGTTAACAATGTTGATAATATCACCCACCCTTAAACAATTCAATTAACTGAGGAGTTCATTCAAAGTAGTTGTGGCATAATATATAACATTGTACATGGCACATATATATTTAGTCGCCTAGTGTGCAAGTCAAAAGCAAATATGGCAGGGAACAAACATACTGCATGTAATGTTTGAAAAAAAAAGAAAAAGATAAACACCTTAGGAGAAAGTAGTTACTACATTGATTGAACTGTCATAGGAGTTTTTTTTTTGGTCCATTTGGGAAAGACCAGTAGAATACAGGTAGATTTAGTGTCCAAATAAATGTATGTACTGGTACGTTTTTTTTTGCAAAATGTAGGTAGAGGCAAAAAATAAATAAATAAATGAGCACAGCATGAAAACACACTATCAGCTAACAGCGGCCTGTTTGCTTTGTTTTACTTTTGTTAATACTGCATAGTTATGCTACTGCTAGCTCGAACAGCTTGCCAATTTTCTTTAAAGCCCTGCTGTGTTGCTGCTTGTTTATTCAAGAGGATTATGTGCAATTTTGGAATTAAATTATATTTATTCATCTGTGTGTGACCGATTGTGTGATAGTGCTAGCCAGGCATTGTGCTCATGTTTGGTGCGCAGTACCCATTAGATAGATGCAAAGGCCTAGTTATTAATGCTCATCCCACGATGATTTCAGTCTCCTGCAGCTTTATTTCCCTTCACCGACTAAATAAATGCTAAAGCTAAAATCTCTCAATAACACTAGTGCAGTTGTAGCAGTGTCTGCTAACAGGCAACTGTGCTCAATTAGCCTCTTGCAAGGGTTTTTCTTATGGAAGCTAATGACATGCAAAGCTGCTCTCTTAAAAAGTTTTCCCCTGATTAGGGAATGCACAGCAAATGCTTCTTTAATTAGTTTTTGTGGCAGCAATCAATGCTCTCTCCAGTGGTCGAGAAGCTAATGCAAGTGTGCTTGTCTCAGGTTGGCGTTCCCTGATGCATATTTTCAATTGTTTCTATTACTCTGCTCGCGTGTAGTGAGGGGTTAGCATCTTCCGCTAGAACCAATTACTCATGAACGCTGCCGTTAACAGAGGCAATCATTAAAACATAACCTTCTGCATACCAACATGTTTGTACATTACAGGCTGTTTTCAAACAATGCATCCAAATGTACTACTTTCGTGTGTGTGAGTGTGTGTCATTTCTGAAATAAAACAGAATCCAGACCCTATACCCTCTTTTGGGAGATCAATATATACTGTCTTCTGAAAGGAACCAAGATGAAAGCCAGCACTGGCCAAGATTTCCTCGGGCCAGCATAGCAAATGTGGAAGGATCTGAATGCCCCCAAAGCAAACTCGCTTTCAGGACAACAGTTTGCGTGACAAAGGTCAAATCCATCTCATTAGAATAACAGTTTGTGCTGTGGGGCAGGATAGGAACTTTCAAAATGCATTTTTAATAATGAGATACATGCAATCCCATTGGAGATACTTTTATCTTTAACTCTGCTGATTAGAGAACCAGAACACCGATCAGGGTGTGGAAAAAGAAGGCGAGAGTGCCCACGGTCACAGTGAACTTAGAGGAGGTTACAAAAGATTAGCACATGCAGTGCACACAATAGATTTCTTTTTCTTTTTTTTTTTTCTTTTTTTTAAAAGACGTTAGAGCTATAATTATTTATAAAGGACATCATGTACTGAATCAGACTGAAAATTGATTTCTTTAGTTTGAATGTCTAAATGTTGTTCAACTATTTGTCAAATTAAATTTGGCATGAAAATAATGCAAATATATAGTGTGCATGGATAAATCATTTATAATGAACACTGCAACATTAAATTGAAACAAAATAAGAACTGTCAATTTTGATTTCATGGTGGCCTTAAAACTGTCTTTGAAATTCATCATTAATTTTACTATGTACAGTTTTTACAGTAATTTTCATCACACCAAACAAAGCAGCCTATAATAAAGTTGACAGAAAATATGTACTGAAATAAAAAGTAATGAGGATGCAAAAAAAGTTAGCTATGAAATTAGCAAGACAAAAATTTTCATTACCATCATTTCCTCCACAGAATGCTATAAAACATTATTTGAGATGATAGAATAAATCAATAATTATAAAGACTGCAACAATCCATAAGCATTGTTTTTCATGGTCCCTTTAAAACTGCCTTGGGAACGTTTTACAATGCATCAATAATTTATGTAAAATATTAGACATAAAATAAATTTTGTAAATTATGTACTATGTAAAAATTAGACTATTTTACCCTTATCTAAGATTTTAAATAAGCAAATACTGAAGAGTCTAGGATTGGATCATTATTAAAGCGATTAATATGTCTCTGGCATGTTGCATGTTTGGCAACTGATGTAGTGCGTACCATTTAATTTCTCAAACAACCATGTTGGAAGATGTATCCAAGTCCACATTCCAGGATGTATGCCAATATTCATCAGGCTTAAAATTCAAATATATATGGTCCTCAAATCTAAGAGCTTTTTCCAGCGGTGCACTATTCTAGTGATAACAGAACTCAAACTGTTTCACCGTTTGTGTCACTTTGCTTCCAGTATTTCAGTAGAATAAATATATATATAAAATAGAGGATACAAAATGCTAGTTATGAAATTAACATTAGCAAGAAAAAATACATCCATTCTCTTCCAAAAAATATAAACATTTCATCTGTCACCATCATTTCCTCCATAGAATGCTATTAAAAACAAAACATAATTTGAGATGTGGTGGAAATGTTTGAGATTTAAAACTTAAATGTAATACGTGCATGTATGAATATGTAACAATGGACTTTGCTAAACCAAACGTCCAATAGCATCTACAGATGAAAAAACACCACATAAAGATATGGCAAAAATTTTAAGAGTAGTATGCAATTATGCTATCCAGAATTCAGTTTTGATTACCGGGAGTGTTTGTTGTCTGTAAGTGGGTGCTTTGGAAGGTCAAGTGCTCTGGATGCGTGCATCATGAAAACAATTGGAAAAAATTATTTGCAATATAATTATAGTGTTATGAATATAATTAACTGAGAACTGAACTAAGATTTCTTAGAGGAACCCCAGAGTTAGCTGAAAAGCACTCTGTAATTAGCTCTGTAATTTTTACCAAGGCTGTGTAAGAATTAAACCTACGTCTGCGAAACTCTATATTTACACGACCTCCTCGGGGAAAACTAGTCCCGTCCAAATACGGCTTATGTGTGATAAACACTTCCACACCACGGTGGTGTGCTTTGAGCACTTTAGATGCACAAACTCACATGAGCATACATCGACATTCACTTAGTCCCTCAAAGAACTCATCAGGATATCAAGCAAACGAGTCTGAAACTTTTCTCCCCACTGTGAAATTTGTGAGGTGCATCAGATAGTACCAGAATGGACGTGAATCCTGGACTGGACCCAGATGGCTGCTGGGTCAGGGAGGATACTCTCCAGATGGTCTGCTAAGACAGCACACACATGCTGCAAACTGCAAATATATGATGAACAAAACAAGTAACAGTGGCTAATTTTCAGGAATTAGGACATTTTAGAAGTATCAAACATCAGGCAATTAGACAGGAGCGAGTTTGAGCAGCATATTGTGACGTTAATGCACAGGCGCACCATTGAACCTGTCATGCGTGTCTAGCCCCCAGGCTCCTGTTGTGCTCCTCAGACATACTGTCTCTCAGCAGGAGATCCTCTGCTGTATTCTCCCCACAGCCAGATCTCCCATAATCACACTCTGAGCTCCAACCCTCAAATGGGGTTTCACATTACCACAAAACAATACATCAGCTTATGTAATGATCTAGATTAGTGTCAAAATGGTGGTTCAAACCTAGCAGTCACTACACTGAATACAGATCAGAGTGGGAAGCCTAGCTTTCTTCCAAAACACAGACAACTGCCTTCTAAGATACAGTATCATCCCAACAGACATGGGACCTCATAAATGACCAATTTGGAGTATTTCCTCTAGACTACCTTTCAAAAGTTTGGGGCCAGAAAGATTATTTTGGACATTTTTTGGAAGTATTAATGATACATTAATACTATTATTCAGTAAGGACACAGATCAAAAGTGACAGTAAAGACTTGTATTTCCTTTGATCTTTCTACTCATCAAAGAAATGTTTCTTGAGCAGCAGAATCAGCACATTAGAATGATTTCTGAAGGATCATGTGACACTGAAGACTCGAGTAATGGCTGCTGAAAATTCTGCTTTGCATCACAAGAATAAAATTGCATGTTGTAACATATTGAAATAGAAAACAGTTCTTTTCAATTGTAATAATTCACATTCGTCTGGTATTTTTGATGAAATAAATACAAACTTATTTAAAAAACAAACAAAAATCTAGCAAACCCCAATCTTTTGAATGATAGTATAGACAGCAACGTTGCAGTTGGGAGTGATACTTTTAAAATGTATTATAATTTTATATATTTAATTATATTACAGAACAAAAAATGTAATTTGTATCATTTAAGAAATGAAAAAACTAATATATATATATATATATATATATATATATATATTTCTTGCATGAACATTCTAAATTTTCCACTCTTGTGAAAATACCCAAAGCTCTGTAAAGAAACTAGACAAACCATATGTTGTCACAATCTTATTCTGATTGAATATTCTTATATCTTATTCTGATTATAGTTCTGTTAACTGTCAAATGTGGTTTTAAATGTTTTCTGTTAAGCTGTATTAATAGAAATACACAATAATTCCTGTAGGCCCACCCATTTGTTTAAAAGCCCACCCAAACGGCTCTAATTTTGTATTGGTTGGTGATGTGTGAACTTTTGAGAGTGACTGTTGGCACTGCAGTGGAATTCAAGCGAGTGATGCTAAACCTAGCGGTGCAGAGAAGTGAAGGTATGCTCCGTAATGCATGGTCCACCAGCTGCCCTCTGGGATTTGCCGCAAGATGGAGTCCAACTTCATTGTCTTCTAACTAAAATCCCAGTTTTCCCTCAATCAAGAGGAGAGAAAACCCCCAGGGGAAAAGAGGGGACAGAGATGGATAGTATGAATTAAATGGAAAAGAGAAAGGAGTGAAGATAGACACTGAAACATGGAGAAAGGTAATTTTATTAGCCAGTGCTAATTAAAAGAGTTATTAGATAGTTGCACTAGTCTGTACGGAAATATTAAATATTCAATGTCATGACGTGTAGTTGGCTTGCTTCATTTTTTTAGTTTTGGCAAATTTCTGTCTTTCATCGTCTGTGACAAGCTGCAGGGTGGGACTGAATGTGTCCATGTCTAGAGAGTGTTTCAGTCCTGAAACTGTAGCTGTAGCAAGCAGCTTTTATGGAAGACAGGGTGAAATGAAAGCATAAATGCACAAAGGCACACAAATCCAGACTGTTATAGTGATTGTAATGTAATGTTGGAGCATTAAGGACCCTCCTCCCCCGTATCTCAGTGGAATAACACTATAGATAACAAGACTAGAGGCTATACTCTAATAGAGAAGGAGAGAGACACACAGATATTACAGCCAGGATTTACTGGGCGCCATTGTACCTTGAAATGAGGGATGAAGAAAAAAAGAAAAGAAAATGGTGCATGGGGCTTTCATAAAGCCATGCATTTTCATTTACTGTAAAGGCATTTAGCAGTTCAAAAAATATATTTTGATTCTCTTTTTGGTTTTACATCAATGGGAATTGCTGTATTTCCAAATGAAAATAATAATAATAATTTTGGATGGTTGGCTTTACATAACATAATGGAGCTGTGAGTCAACAGGTCAGGAGCTAACAGGAACATGCTACCTAGCAAAACCTTGACCTCTTGTTTTAGCCATTAACTATTGACAGAAGCCATTGACTTCCATAGTATGAAAAAAATCTGGTTACCAGCATCAACATATCTTTATTTGTGTTTAACAGGAGAGTGTTTAACTAATTTAGGTTTGGAAGAAGTGGAGGGTGAGTAAATGATAACAGAAATGCAATTTTTGGGTGAACTATGCCTTTAAGTGATGTCACAGAAAAGGAAGTACATTTTGGGGCCACTTATCAATACTGTGCTGCTTAATATTTTTGGGTGGATTTTTTTTTTTTTCCAAGATTTTCGATAGAACAGCGTCAATCTGAATAAATCGTTTGCAACATTATAAATGATAAACAATCTAAACATTGCATAATGTAATGTACTGTAGAACAGTAGTGTAGGCCTATGTCAAAATATTATGAAATATTAGATTTTTCCTTATATACACCAAGAATTAAACCCAGAATATACATTAAGAAAGCAAACATTTCAGCATACTCTGTACAAAGAGGGACAACAGAGTAGGACAGAGAAGAGGAAAACAATTAAGAGAAAAAGACGTGCCATATTTAATGAAAAGAGACCATCTCTTAGCTAAAGGGGAGAAATGGGAGGAAAAGGCACTAGACTTGGGAACTAGTGCACATTTGGTATCTCTGGCTGAATTATTCAAACAAGCATTTAGAAATGTGTAGGACTAGGACCACAAACATGCTCTCCAAAACAGTGTTTTCACCCCAGCTGGAGTAATAACATCTTGGAATATTTCTTGTCCAAAAGCAGAATCTGGCTCTAGAGGCGTTAAGCAGTATCCATGCTTTTGTACCGTGGTATATCCCTTCATAACAGTCCATTATTCTCCAGGAGTTTACACAGACACAAGGCCTTTATTTCCGCTTGCTAGTTTGATGTAGGTCTGCTTTCTATCCTTTCACTTGCTTTGGGTCTGCTTAATGTAATGCTCCCATTGCTGGATTATATAATTAAACCACATTTCCCGACCCAGCAGTTTGTAACATGCTCACACCATCAAATTATTCAGCTGTTCACACACACATTTATATGCGTGATGTGGTTACGGAGAGTAACATTTTACTGCTCACTGCTCAGAAGTTGCTCTTTAATAGCTCAGTAGACTTTATGCAGTTTTCAGTTATTTAGATGCTTCTCTGGAAACCCCTTATGAGGATTAAAAATAAACACAAACAAGACAATTCTGACATACAATGAGTATGAAGATGTTAATGTGAAGGTTATAGCCGAATAAAAGCTCTTCCAAAAATTTGAGGAGAAACATTTGAGTCCATATACGGAATCATCATTTTTGATTTCAGAATTTAATCTCGCAAAATCAGAGCACTGTTTGAGATCACTAATTGTGCAGTTATAACATTCACAAGTAATCCACACGACTTCAGTCCATCAATTAATGTCTTGTGTAGTCAAACGCTGAAAGTGAAGCATGTTTGTAAGAAAATTAATCAAGGCATTTAAAATGTAAACCGTTTTGTTCTTTAACCAGAGTCCATAATCCATAATAATGCTTCCTCCAGTTAAAAATAAAAATAAATAAATAATCCTGTTGTCTTCTAACATCAACATTTATTTACATATTTGTTATATACATAACTGTTTCGGTGCTTAATCAGTTCATATTTCTCTCCTAATTCAGACAGGATGACTTTTCACTGGAGAAAGCAATATTTAAGGATAGACGACTCATATTTGAGCCAGAAGCGATGGTTTGACATTAAAAACGTGTTACACACACAGGTTGTCTTTGCACAAGATTGATTGATGGACTGGATTTGTGTTGATTGCTTGTAGATTATTGTGATGTTTCTATCCGCTGTTTGGACTCTCATTCTGACGGCACCCATTCACTGCAGAGGATCCATTGGTGAGCAAGTGATGTAATGCTTAATTTCACAACACTTCTCCAAATCTGTTCCTAAGAAACAAAGTCATCTTCGTCTTGGATGGACAGAGAGTAAGAACATTTTCAGCAAATCTTCATTGTTGTTTGAACTAAAAAGAAGAAGAAGAAACAAACATTAGCAATTTTCCTGCAGTGTCCACAAGCATGTGGTTTAAGATGTTCTGATGAAAGGCTGGTTTCAAGGAGCACCTAAACCACCTGAAAACAGGCAGTATGATATTTCATCAGAGGACATTTGTCTTAAGCAGCCTGTTTTTGTGACACAGGATGGCAAAGTGCTCTGATTTACTTGGGATTTCAGCAGACCACATCCAAAATGGGACTGAATGCATTATGCGAATGACTCTCTCTTCCCCAGAGCTGTGGACAGACCCTGTCAGTACAATGATATAGTTGGCCCGATCTCCTTCTTATGTCCTCTCACATCAGTACAGACGGGGAGGGAGAAGCTCTTGTTGACTCTTCAGGCCATTTCTGTGGCCAACATGCCAAAGTAACGTCCTGCATCATTCCCGTTGTCATGTGATCTTGAATGTCCGGGCACGTCTGAGGAATTTCAAATGCAAAATGAAGGGTATATTATGATTTCTAGTACATTAGGAATCTGACATCATAGAGCGATGTCAATCTTCAATCAATCGTTCGATTCAGAACGATTAATTAATGTAGCAGCTATAGGAACACTAATTCCCACTCACCAAACATGTTACCCTCCTATACTATAATTACAGGAATAATTTGACTAATAATGACATTTCTGTAATTTATTCACAGGCAATATCCAATAGCGAGGCATTTCAAACTCATATTGCTTTCTTTCTTCGTTCCTTGGAGGAACACAAGGAGAATTTTTGAAGAATGCACGGGATGCTTATAAACACTGTTAACATTTTTGTTTCAAAGTCATAAATAAAAGCGATTTTTGGAATATGTTTTACATGAAATTGCTATTAAAGTTTTTTCTACTTAACATTTCATGTGATTTGAATCTATCTTCCACAATGTTTTTTAATCAACGTGAATGGAGACGGGGGTTTTCAAGCTACAAAAATAACAAAAAGCATTAAAATATAATCAAAGTAATCCATAGGACTATATTTGAAGTCTTCTGAAGACATATGACGGAAAAAGAAAAGAAAAAGAAAAAACAACTATTTTATAAAGTGGTAATTTTGTATGAATTGTTAAGATGTGATTTGTATAGAAATGCATTATTTTTTAGAAAAAGGTTATATGAAGGTATAAAGGTTCACCCCTAAACAAAACAGCCATGCACATGCATACTCACACATAAACACTCTCACTACACTGGAGGAGTGAGTTTGACCCTGACAGCAATGGCAAAGCAGGAATGTAAAAGGCAAAGAAACAGAGAGAGAGAGAGTGAGATGGGGGATGAGAGGTGTTCTCCCTGTATCAGTTGATCAATGTCATCTCCATCCTCCAGCCTGCACTAAGTCCTATTTATAGAGACTCAAACTCAAACTCCCCTTCACACGCTCTTTCTCTTACACATGCAGGCCTCCCTTTCCCTTTACTGGTCCTTTTGTACAATTCACAGCTGTGCTCATAAATTTACATTTCCCTTGCAGAATCCCCTTGTAAGATGATTAACCTAGAAATAGGAAAGAACATAAAACAGTGTCCCTGCACTGCTTTTCAGCAACACAGCAAAATAAATCATAGCCTATTTACCTTGTGTTGTAAATGGGAGTTAACAGTCTGTATTCTGTGTGATGCAGAAGACCATGTAACCGCCAAATAAGTAGTGTGCTTCTGGGGCATGGCCCTACATTTGTATTCCTTTTTTTTTGTTTGTTTTTTTTAGTCAGGTAATTTTTGTCAAGCAAAATTATTTACTGCTGTACCTTGCTCTATACAGTAATTCAGAAGTAACAAAAAAATTGCAGCTAAAATTAGTAAATCTTGCAACAAAGAATAGCCCACTCTGTTAACTTAAGAACAAATATAAAAACTATCATGACTACTGCATTTAAATAAGTTATTTTTTTGGAACATACTCTAAAACATTAATTCATTCGTTCGTTCATTAAGTAATCTATGTATTTATTTATTTTAAATAAGATATCCATTAAAATGGAAATATTTACTGTGATTCTTTACAGATTTCACAACATATATTTAACATACACGTACTGTATATATGATTTCAATATTTGTTCAATGGATGACTCCATATGGATCTGCAGAGGTGTGGGCTAAGCCAAAAGACAAAAAAAAAAAAAAAAAAAAAAAAGACGCACTAAAAAAAAATGTACTGCAAAAGAAGCTGCATAACAGTAACATTTTATCAGTATAATTTGTGTATCTGAATATATATATATAATGTCAAATAATTTCCTTAGAGCAGTAGTCATAATTAGATTGTTTGTTTGATCCTCTTTTTTAAAACATACAAAAAAAAAAAAAATAATAATAATAATACTCTTATGGGTATACAAGCATATAGACAAAAATATGTCTATAATATATAACAAATATATATGTCATGACAAATTTTAAAACTCTACCCTAGTAAATCCCTGCTGCACTGACTGCCTTTCCTTCTCTTTATTATTCACACACACACACACACACACACACACACACACGTACCCCTTTGGCGTAACAAAGGATCAAGTGTTCCACTGGACTGGCCAGACCATTACTGACAAAACCAAAAAAAAAAAAAAAATTAAACAAAGGACAGACAAAGAGGGGAAAGGAACATGGAATATAAAAAGGAAATAGGAAAAGAACTCTAAATATAAAATGCAGGAAGGAGTTTTATGTGTGTGTATATATTGTACGTAGAGAGTGTGGAATGAAGGAGATAGCAGCACAGAGAAAAGCTTATTCCCCATCCTTCATGTGACCTTAAGCAACAAGACTTCCACTTTTTTAGCTCTCTCATTCTCTCAGTCACACACAACGGGACGTGGGGAGGCCAGGCTTTGATGTTGGCACAATAATCTTAGTCCCCGGAGTACGTTAGATAGAGAAGGTGGAGCAATGGATAGCCCTGAAGGGAATATAGAAATACACGAGTTGGTGTGTGTGGACTGTAGACTGACTCAAATGATGGAGCCAGGCACGCACAGACCCAGATAATGACCCAGCTGCCAGTAATCACTTCTAAGGTCAAGGTATGCAACGGCATTTCCTTTTCCATTTAATGGAGCCCATTTAGCATGCATATATACAATTATCTCATACCAAACCCTAGTGAGCTGCCTACGTAGGCGGCATTTTAGGGCATCTCAGACACAAAGGCTGTTCTGAAATGTCGACTAGTTAATTAAGGTACCTAATTTTATCCAAAGGCAGCAGCAGGTGATCCCATAATGCACTGCTTCAAGCTCAGCAAATAATAATTTCAAAATGGTGGATAAGGCAAAATAAATGTTTTTTTTAAATATATATATATAGATTACTATTTTATTAAATACTGAAAAATATTGATACAAAGCGGTTGTAGTAAAAATATATTTCACTTACAGACACTGAATTATTTACTGTTTTAACCACTTTTTTGGGTGCCTACATTTCTTTGAAACACTATTTTTTATGCTTATTAAGATTATAAGCTATAATTTATTAAGAACGCTTTTCGCTTAGCAACATACTAACTCTATTTAAACCAATTGGGAGTCGAGTCTCCCATGCGGAGTGCTATTTGTGATTTGCTTGTATAAATCGGTCACTAGTGAGATCCCATGATGCTTAGGTTCCTGTCTTGGAAGCCAACTGACTATCTAGGGACTTGCTAGGTTTCGGAACAGAGCTAAAGCACTAATATAGCAAAGAAAACCAACAAATCATCATCTCCAAAATTAGACTTTTATTGGTCATTTGGGCTGCAATGGGTCATAATATCAACAAGTAACTGCAACCAGAGCCGACAGAACTCTGGACAGCCATCGTTCATTAAAAAGCTGTTAATCATCTCATGGCTGAGCCTCTTGAGTGGACTGGCCTCGTACTTCCATCCTGCTCTTTTAATTGGCCCTCTCTGACGGCATCCAGTGATACACACGCACGCACACACGGTTCTTTAACG
Source organism: Carassius gibelio (assembly GCF_023724105.1). Taxonomy (NCBI): domain Eukaryota; kingdom Metazoa; phylum Chordata; class Actinopteri; order Cypriniformes; family Cyprinidae; genus Carassius; species Carassius gibelio. The sequence goes on along the minus strand of NC_068390.1, from coordinate 12,421,485 downwards.
GGCAGAGACGGTTATGATGAGGGCTTCGGTCCATCTTTTCAGTTTAGTTCAAACATGAAGATCCCGAAGGATCATGCATTTAGGAGTATGGCCTTGAACGTCAATCGACATCTTTGATCCATGAGAGTGGCCTGGGGGAGAAGACAATGGAAATGTAGAACGTAGCAGAGAAGAACAAAAGAAGCGAAAAGTCAACAAGGAATCCTTGACGCAAATGGAAGGTGATGAATTGGGCCGAAAGGACGAAAACCAAAAAGGAATGAAAGCAAGTGGGTATTTGGACCAAACTTCTCCGTCACTTATTTGCTCTAGTCTCCTTTGAGGTGGGCGTTTCTTTAATTGTGTGGAAATAAATTTCAGAAAGACTGTTTTATATACGGAAAAGATAAAAACATGCAAAAATCCTTGTGTCTGTAGTCCAAATTATACATATACAAGTTCTTCACGCCCTGTTCTTTTTCGTAGACTACATCAAAAGAGGAGAAACAAAATAAAAAACTATGTACACACCATTTAATTTACAGTGGAGTAAAAAATGAAAGAATACCAGGATGACTAAGGCAGATGACATTTGAAAAAACAGGATGTTTTCATTTGCAAAATCCTAAACCTCTTCAAAAAACAAAACAAAACAAAAAAAAAAATGCAGAGAGAGAGAAATAAATGAACAAAACAAAACGTTCTGCTACCAAATAATAATGCTCGTCTCCCATTTTGCAACCAGCTGCATAAGTTAACATTTTGGTGAAAAACTGTGAATTTATATATGTTTATATATATAAAAAGAGGAAAACGCAACAAAAACGAGAAACTGAAATCTAGTTTCTAGCATACTGTACAAAGCTGTTCTCTCTGTCTCGACGCTCTCACTCTTCCAAAGTCTTCGGTTTGATACGTGAACGAACAGCGTGGTGGTGAGAAACGCAAATAGAGGTGTATAGAAGCATAAACGTTATAAACAGGCTCACGACAAAAACACTCCAAAACTCTGAGCCACCAAAGCCATTGAACAGAAAAACATCATCAGGTCAAATCAACAAAGACCGAAAAAGAAAGTAAAAACGAAACCAAAAAATGTACAAAAAGGCACATAATATCCCAGTGCTTCTGTACTGTGAGATTCAAGTGTAACTTAGCATTCATTTAACGTTCTTTAAGCGTTCCTTCATACGTTTGTACCGATGATCCTTCAAACTTAGGGCGAAAAAATCCTGGACTGAACCAAAACTAGGCGGACTTCCTTCATTAGACCCCCTCTGTCTACAACCGAGGGCCTCGGAAAGCCTTTGCTTTTTTTGACATGGTGGTCTTCCTTCCACTGTCTAGTCTTCATTCTCTGTCTCTCTTGGGTATACTGGTTTCTTCATCGTTTTGATTCTGCACACTGTCCACGTCCCACAATAATAAAAAAAAAAGTACCACACTGGTTTTTAGATGTTTTTTTTTTCTTTAATTTCCCTCCTCCTCCGGTCCTTCCTTCTCTTTTCTGTGGTCCTGCAGTGATGGCGTAAGCTAGTCGTCGTTGCCTCCGTACATGTCAGCGAGTTTGCGGAAGCGAGGGCCCCAGTCGTTGAGGTAGTCATAGTCCTGGTCGCCTCCGCTGCTGGAGGAGTGAAGGGAGCTGAGCGATCCAGCTGTGGAGCCGCTGCCCTCGTAGTCGAACACCAGCAGGGAGTCATACGGAGGGGCCGTGGGATCCGTATCGGCCGCCTTGAGACCCTGGAGAACATGATGAGAACGGATGTGGTTTTATAATAGACACATCTCAAAAAAAGCACATCAACACTGTCTACTACAACCACTTCAATTACTCATTTGGTATTGCTGTTTAAGCGCAGAGGGGGATGGGATGGAGAAAAAGAAGTAGGAACAAAAGAGGAGGAGGGGAGATGGGAGGAGAGGGAAGTCAGAGAAGGATTGGGGTCGCCGTGCAAACAGATGCTGGGCTCTGGAACAGGCTAAAGCATTTATTTATAAGCGGCGACGTTCTGGAAATGGCACAGCTAAGCACAGTCTGAGCTCGCGCAATTAAACAATGAAACACTGAACGCTCTTACAGGGCGCTGGATGGGAAACAACTAAAGTGAGAAGAGGAAGGAAGGAAGGAAGGAGGAAGGAGTGACAATACAACTGAAAGCCATTAAGTAAAAAGAGTGTGTGCGTCCTATTTCACATACTTATGCAATATTCTGTACCATTTTTTTGTATTTGTGTGCAGGTGAATCTGAACATTTGAATGACCATTATTTCCTATAATGTAAGGAAATGTGTCTTGCCTGTCTGGAAACCTGCAGTTTATTCAAAATGTCACATGTGGCTCCAGCTATTTTTTAAACCTCTTTAGAAGTTCCTCTGAAGTTTAATCTTTGAACTTTCTCATAATCAAATTAATTTATTAGAATACAGTAATTTTCAGATGTTATAAATTCTAATATATTAACCATCTTTTGATTATCTCAATACATTCACCTTATTTTTTTTATTTCTTCTTCTGTTAAGTCACTTAATTTTTTGCATGTTTTGTCTGTATAAAAATATTATTATTATTATTTTTTGCATGTTTTGTCTGTATAAAAATATTATTATTATTATTTTTTGCATGTTTTGTCTGTATAAAAAACTACGAGCAAAGTGCACAAATGCACTCAACAGTCATAACAATCTCTACTTAATCAGCATAAATGTACTAAATCTAGCATTTGAAATGCCATTTCCTTCTAATGGAAAACAAGTAGCAGCGGTGCAGCATTTCACACACACAAATTTAGATACAAAACTCGAGGCACAAACATTCTATAGACAAAAACGCATTTACTGTACAACATTTATGGGCATCACTGACAAATTCAAATGTTAAATTTACATGATGTGCCCAACCGATTTTGGTAGTGAATCAAACATCCAAATGCACAATAAATTTGAATGCCATTGGCGCTTAGAAATGCTGTCTAGGTAGGCAGCTCACTTGGTTTTGAAAGCCTGCCAGATTGTACAAATAAAGTTCTATTCCTGGCATAACACAGTCCAGGCAGAGTGCTAACATAGACTAAACACTGTATAGACGTTCAGCTGACACAATTCTGAATCCTGAAATCGCTTGTCCAAACAAATCTTTCTATAGACATAAACAAAACTCATAAGTGACAATTTTTGTTGGAATGCTAAAAAACAGCTAAAAATCCTAACAGCTGTGTTTCTTTAAAGAAGTTTGGTCTAACAGTTTGGCAAATGCTGCTGTCTTCAAAGCCATCTACATTTAGCAGTAATGTTTAATTCATTACCTGCTTTAAAATCTCACACTGCTTTGAGCGCAGTTGCACTTCTTAGAGCATGTGATGTCTGCATGTGTGCGTGTGCGTGGGAGGGCGTGCATCCACAGACTGTAGCATGAGATATTGAATCCCTGAGCCTGGCTAATATTCAACGAAACCTTGGTCCAATTAACCAATAAATCACCATTAAGTCTTATCACTGGTGCCATCGAGCCATTTTATATGACATGACACTTTAGAAGAGCGCACACACGGCGTACCTCGTGGATGAACTCTCCTATGTCTCCGGGATGGGGTGCGCCCGAGCGGATGGGATAGTTGGGCTCCGAGTGCATCGGTCGCTCGTCCAGCCGGCGGATCCCGACGGGCTTGATCATGTCTGGCTCCAGAGTATCGGGCTGCTGCAGCTGGCTCAGATCATAGTCCTGAAGAAATACAGATAGCGGGAAGAGACAATCACAAATAGGGTTAGAGGTCTGCTCAAAGCCCTTGGTTTTCTGGAAACATCTGCATGGAAAAAATGAAAGTTTTGACCTTAGTAATGTAATTACTTTTCAAAAGTTAGCTAAATATGATCCTAATGTCCTAATTTTGAAAAAAATGTTATCACTAAATAATATGAAAAAAAAAATATATACATATATACAATAAAAAATAAAAAGGTTTTATTTATTCCAACATTCATTTGTTTCTTTTAGGTTAGGAAGTAATCATAATTAGTACAAAAATATAACTGTTTTATATAAAAGAGTCAAACTCTATGGTATTTCCTCCTTTCCCTAGCTAGCCGATAGCCAAAACTATTCTATAATATATGATTTGGCAATACAGATAAACACATTGCACAGCTGGGCTGCTTTTTATTGAAAAAGATGACAGGAAATGGCAATAAAAATATCCATGGTTAAAACAGAAATGGATATGAAAGGAGAATATATCTGCCTTTTCCAAGACTTGGTAAAAAATTGCGGTTTGTGGAGTATTACTTTGAAAATGCTAGAGCTCTGAGCGAGATGTTGAAGCAAGTTGAAAAAACAGCACACCCCAGGCTTAAGTACATTACTAATGGATGTTTTTAGATTTAATGTTTTAATTAAAAATCTAAAACTGCCAAATGGTCACTGTGGGAGTTCGTTTTAGGGGATAGAAAATATCATTAACTCATGAAAACCATAGACAAGTCACCAAAATGATAAAACAGAAAATGTTTGAGTGTTTTTGTGTGTGTGTGACTGTGAGTGTCAGCTGCGCAAAAAACACAGTTTGGCTCGAATGCAGATCTGTGAGTCTCGCACATACTCACAGTACCAGGCAAAGCAGGAACTGTTTCATCAATCTAAAATTAGTCGCCTACATGCTATGACTTATAATCAGCATTACTTGCACAATGAATGCTGCAAATTAGTCAGTCGTTAAATGTGCACCATGCAGCTTAAATGAAAATCATGAACATTTAACGACTGGTTAAAAAATGAAATTTTTAAAAATGTTTTTATTAAACAAGCTAGACTGTAAAGAGTAATTCCGGGCTGAAAATAACTGTGTATGCCCAGCAGCAGAAACAGAGAGGGAGTGCATGTACCTGGTCTTCCTCTCCGCCGCCCTCCTCGTCGTATTTGAGTATGTTGTCTCGCACGTCGTCCTCTGGATCGATCAGCAGCTGCTTGGCCTGTCTCTCTTTATCACGTCTCTTCATCCACATCACAAACATCAACACCAGCACTGCAGAGAGACAGAAAGGGTGATGCAGATCAATATAAAAAGAGCAAAATGACTTGAGATCAGACAGTTAAAGGTGCAGTGTGTATTTTTTAGCACCACAAACTGAAATTGACGTTTTGCTAAGCTCCGCCCCCCTCAGTTACTGTTACTCACTCAAGACAAGCTACATTTTTGTGAATAGGTATGCTATATTAATATTCTGCATTTATTCTGTGATATTATTCACGTCAAAGTATTTAATCTGCTGTTTTTATAGGTAAATTATGCAAGTAAAGTGATACAAAACGGCAGAGACTGCAAATCAGAATTATGCAAGAGTTCCATTCAAATTGCACATTTAATTGAACGAAAAACAGGTTTTACATCCCATGTGATCGAGAGAACAAAATTGTCACTTTCACAGAAGTTTGAGCAAAACAGAAATGGAAGTTGTGGCTATTGGGAAAACTACTGTGGCTCTTTTTTATTAAATGTAATAAATTACTTTAGAGTGCAGGGACAAAACATTCTGAAAAATGTCGTCGCTAGTGAATGCCTTATATATGATGGGCGACGGTGTGTGTCAACCTGTTTTGGAAGGTGAAAGTAACCAATCGTTTTGATGACAGGCTTTGGCTCCAGTGTTTTTTTGAACACCAGAACCCAGTTTATGCAATGATATTGGTCTGAAGTGAACTATTCAATCACATGACTCTATGCAAATGAAGCATAATGTGTTTCCATCAGAATTTATGTGTTTAAGTCTTCTTGCTGAATAAAACATGAATCCACTTCAAGAGAGTTTTTACAATATATATTTTTTAATGCACATGAAATTAAATCTTTTGTGACTATATCCCCTCTGGGACCAAAAGCAGATCACATGTGCTTGGCAACTGATCTGACCAATTGATAAGAACTCCACTGCCTGGAAGGAACTACAGTCTCTGTCTAGAGTGTGTGTTTTACCCAGCAGGATGATGATGCAGATAAGTATGGCGATGATGGCTCCGGTGCCCAGCCCGGCTGCCATGATGCGTTCCATGTCCACGCAGTCGCCGTGATGATCGCACTGGCACACTTTGATGCGCAGGTAGGTGGTGTTGGACATGGGCAGGTTCCCCGAGTCTGTGATGCTGATGGGCAGCTCGTATATCCCGCTTTCCAGGTAACTTATCTTCAGACTTAACTGAGCGTGATCGCCTACAAAACAACCACAAATAAGACAAAACAAAAGAGACAGATAAAGTCTGGCAAGAAAAATACAAATAGATTTGAGTAATTGTTCATCCCAGCGAAATCTTTTCAATGTGGCGTACCACTGATTCGAGTCAGTGTCCAGTTCCTGCGGATGTCAGAGGGTCGGTTGGGCAGTTCGAAAGCATAGGGCCCAGCGTTGGGGTTGAGGTCTCCGTCAACAGCTGTGATATTGATGGCGTTGGGTTCGGGACGCTCGCAAACTTCAGCTTCTTGAGGGAAGACTCGAGGTGCGTTATCGTTTATGTCTAGCAGGTTGATCTGCAGAGTACCCGTCCCACTCGCAGGGGGGACACCTGTTGAGGGACAGAGGGAAAAAGACTTCAATAAAAACAAAAGCTGTGTCCCAATTCAGAGGCTGCATCCTTTTGAGGCTGCATTTGAAGACTGAATGCGTCACCAATTCCAAGGCTCTTGAAGACTCCATCAAATTCTACTTCAAAATGAGTCCTTTGTTTCCTGCACCATGAAGGATACAACAGAAGGATTCTTCACGGCCCAGACTATCTAAAGATGCTTTCTTGAGAGAAAATGCTGGATTACACATTTAAATGTACGTTTTGTGTCTCAACTTGAATATCAGCTTGGTTTAAATGTTGACATTTCTTAGTAAGATGCTATGCAATCCTCCGTAAGGCTAGGTCTCAGTTAACAACGCTCGGTTTGACCTTTGTGGTCTTTGAAGTCTGCATCCTTCGAACTATGCAGTCCTTCAATTGGGACAGATTTTGACTATGGATAGTTAACTAAAAAAATAAATAAATTGAATTTTAACACTATTCAACACGTAGTATAAGAAAAAATGTAACCTGCATGATGGGACGATTTATAAATAACATAACTTGTGCACCTGGAGTCCTGGAAACTGATTCCATACAGCTCTTATTGTTTTGCTGTGCAATAAGCATCATGACCATGAAAGTTTTGTGGGTGTGACATCTGAGCTTGAGACTAATATTTGAAAACTGACGATACAGACGAACTACAGCAGTTAACGACTTCAGGTTGCTCTCTTCTGGGTTGCTGGGCATGATAACTCATTTACAGCCCATAATGCACAGTCTATAAGATCCAATCAACCTGCCCACGTCCATGAAATATCTGCGAACAAGAGCCCTTTTACCCAGCACAGACTGGACCATTAATCCCTAGAATAGAGCTTAGTTTCTGTTTCAACAGAAGTAACAAGACCTTTCAACTTCACTGATCTTTAAACAAAGAGTAAGAGACGGGCAGAGCTGTTGGGCAGGCTGACGGATCGGCGACTTTCTGTTCTACTCCTAGCATTCACAACACATTTTTTAATCTGTTCCAGCCCTGAAAGCCCCTAACTCAAGTACGACTAAGTGTCCTTAATTTATTGAATCAGGAGTGCGAATCAGCATTGAATTAGATGTAGAAAAACGTCTTTGTGGGAAAGGAAGCTAATCAGCACTGCTACTTGTACACCAAGATTCAACTGAACTGAGAGAGAATTCACTAAGGATGTTAAGATAGTGTTGTGTGTTTGCATGGTCTGTCTGCATTATTTTAGCTCTTGATTCACACATGTAATATATAAATTAAGGTAACAGCACAAACACACCCCAAAAAAGTTATAAAGACAATTTGCAAACTCTCAGTTCCCTAGGGGAGCATTTCCTATGCAATGATGTAACTCGCTGGAGTTGATCATTGGTCAAAAAATTCAATAGATAGTCATAAGTGTTTCCTAAAACTGTATCAATGTTGTCACATATTTGCCCTTCAAACCATGCTGGTTCAATAATATCGAACATTTGGTACTGATATCACAAATGTAGTGGAGTAGGGAATTAATCTGCTTGAGACTATATTAATGTCAGATTATTGCTGTAATTAACAAAGATGGCATCTATATACTACTTTGCTATTTTTGTTTTGTATTGTTTAGCTGTATTTACAGATGTTTGTTTCAATCATGGGTTATGTCTTACTCTCTGGGAACTTATAACATGCAAGTGAAAGATATAACAACTCTTCTTTGCAGATCTACTCAAGTTCAGTTCAATTTGATGGTGACTGTTTGTGGACTGCTGTCTCCAAGCCATTCCAGAGATTTTCAGTGGGGTTTAAGTCTGAGCTCTAGGCCTTCAAGGACATTTATGCATTTCCCATCCATTTTTCCTTCTATCCTGACAAACACCCCCCGAAACAGGATATTACCACCTCTATGCTTTACTGTAGTAATGCAGTTATTTGGATGGTGAGCTGATTGGATTTCCGCCAGACATATCTTTGGTGTTGAGGACAAATAATAAAATTTTAGTCTCATATACTTAAGAATCTTGAAGATGGGTTTTTTTGGCAAAGCTCAGTCGTGACTGCATGTGTCCTTTCTTGAGGAGTGTTTTTTGTTCTTGTAACCCTCCCATACAAGCCACATTCGTGGAGAATTTGTGATAATGTTGTCACATGCACACAATGACCACTTCTCTTATAAATTCCTGCGACTGCTTCAGAGTTGCTGTAGGACTCTTGCGAGCCTCTCTGACCAGTTTCCTCCCGACTCTTTCATCCAGTTTAGATACCGATCCAAGGAGGGTCTGTGTTGTACCACATACAATCCACGTAATAATAGACTTAATTATGCTTCTAAGCATTGATAAAGCCTTTGCATTTATTATTATTACTTTTTTATCAATCTCCTGAATTGTGTTATATCTTTTACTTGGATGTTGTAAATTGCACTGAGTAAATACAACTGGATGAAACAAAAACTGTGTCTGTCTTCATTTCAGGCTGCAAAGCAACAAAATGTGATCATTTTAAAGTATATTATTGTCTATACCCATTGTATATGGATAAATACACCCCAGATTGGTTCTGAGTGCTCAGTTGTGGTGAACACAGCAGACTTCTACAATACAAAATAAATGTCAGTAAATGTACAGCATCACTGCACCGCTGTGATCCAGACACCTTTAAAAGACAGAAAGTGCACTTGACTGCACCACACAACTGGATACAACACTAACTTCCATCATTTCATGAATTACATCTGCAATTCTCACTGGAAAATGTATACAAACAACCCTTTGAACTGAATTTTGTTTCAAATATTTAGATGAAATAAAATTGCTTATTAAAATTACCCCCTGCTTTCAAGCACAATGATAATTGGCCATACAACTAGCGTTGAGTTTGCACAAATAGTGCTGATCTATAACAAGCCTAATTTACATAGAAAGTTGTGTTTGTGCTGAAAAGATTGACAATGATTTAATTTACATACAGTGCTTCGCTACTTCAGTGCATTAAGTGTCTAGATAAACTGGATTACAGGTAGATTTTTCTGTTGAAATACAGCATACAAAATGGTACAACTGTTTAATGGGTGCTTCTAGACAAGCTTTCAAATGTACAGCGCGTGTGTGTGTGTGAGAGAGGGTTCGTTTCACAGCTCGGATGCAGCGAGAATGTTAAACACTACAACAGAATAGGGCCTAGCAGACTTCTGTAGACTCTTTCACACAGTGGGTAGTGTATGTGCATATGTGTGTGTTGCTTCAAAGAAAAAGTAAAAGAAAAGGAAAAAAGAAAAAAACAGGTAAAGTAAATGCATACATATTTAGATTGAGTTTGCATATGTTGTTGATGCGATCTTTAACATGGATGTGTGGGCCTGTGTATATCACTGTTGCAGTTTATTCGGGTTGCAATTCTTCCCTAGAGCTAAAATCAATGAAATCACTCAATTTCAACTGGTTCTGCATACATACACATTCAAACATACACAGCTGCTCATACCGTTATCAGAGGCCAAGAATGTGGCGTTGTAGAGGTTGTTTTTGACATATGGAGACTCTCTGTCCAGGACAGCAATGGTGGAAATTCGTCCATTGTTGGGGTCGATCTCTAGCCAGTTGGCGGGGTCAAACAATTTAGAGTACCTTCAAAACACACCATAAAAAAGCTGGTCAAGACTGACTTATTTTGTCAAATTAAAGGTGTTGAACAAATGAGGTATGTATCCCACAATGCAATGCTTCTATCTTGACCTTACATTTCCACTTTGACCAGTGTTGCTATTGTTATAACTAAAACTATTACAATGTTTTTGGTAACTGACCTAAAAAAAATAAAATAAATAAATAAATAAATCGTATAAACTTTTAAGGTTTTACCATTTAAGCTGAGTTACTGAAATTACTAAATCTAAAACTGAAACAAAAATAAATAAAATATCTATGGAAAATATGAAAAAAAAAAAAATCACATAAAATTACTAAAACTTAAAAATAAAATGAAAACTGAAAACATATAAACAAAAGCTAATTCATTTCAAATTATTAATAAATACTTTAATAGTACATAAACAATACTAAAATAATCAGTGTGTTGGATGAATCAGAAATATTATCAGTTGTAACTGCCAAACGGCACTTGTAGATTAAAATATTTGATCAATATTTGATAAAAGAAATGTTTATTTTATAATAAATAAAAATAATAATAAAGTAATATGACAAAAACGTAACATTTATCATTGCAACAATGCCTACTCTTTTTCATTTTATTTCATATTTATTTAAAAATAATACTAGACAGTGAATAATTTATATTATGAAATATTCAGTAAGTAGTAAGCTAGTATTACTTTCAGAACATAGTCATTAAAAATTAATTAAACAGGCCATATTCATTACCATCCATTTTACATGATTATTTTGCATTATTTAACCTATTTTTTTTTTTTTTTGCTGCTTCTCCTTTAAAACTTATGTAAATAACCTCTGATATGATTGACTGAGTAATGCATTTTTGCAGTTTAGTTTCCATAAATGCTCTGAAAAAGTTCTGCTTTTGTCTTCATAGTGCATCACACTCTGCTATTTACACTTTGTTTTTTGTTTCAAAATGTATACATAAGAGCTGGTCTGTAGGTGTACATGCATGTGTGTGTTTTAATACCTAATAGTCTGCTGCATGTATCTGTCTGGATCATGAGCTGTAAAAGTCGTTAGCATTGACCACTGTGGAAGGCCTTCCTCCAGTTTGACCTGTTTGGGGTTGGGGTCAAAATTTGGGCTTTCGTTCACGTCGATGATGCGTATGGACACGGTGGATGTAGACTGACGGGTGCGATGGATCCCAGGCGTCAGCGGCGCCTCATTGTCAGCGACAACAGTCAGCACGAATGATCGATTAATCTCATAATCAATTGGCTGCACACAAGGATACACAAACACACAGTCAAGTTAACAGTGTCATAATCTGTTAGAAAAAAATCTAAATGATACAATGGATGGATCGTGTTGCAATTAAATACACAGAGGAGAAATGTTTGAATAATAATTAATGAATGACTCATTCTCAATTAAGAGACATAAACCATTAACTCAGCTGAACAGCAGGTGGAAGCTGTTTCCATGAAGACTGTCTTTCGTTCTGTATTTGAACCCCTGCCTGAGGGACTCTAGCGAGATTCTAGCGAATAACAGCTCAACCCAATTACAACATTTATACAACAATTAGTTCTGGTCCATGAATCTGGTTGGTTGAGCAGAGTCCTGGGACTTTTCACTGTTTGTATCACTCCGCTTCTCTGTTTATGACATTCCCGCCCAGAGTATGTGAGCGGTTTGGATTGACAGTAGAGGGATATTTGGAAGTATAGTGATCTTCTGCTGCTCTGATTTCTCTCATGAGTAAGCAGGATATGTAAAACCCAGAGCGGAACCACTTACATACTTTGTTCCAGACCATTTGTCAGTATGTTCATTCCTTAGTAACCTTCTTAATGTGTTGCCGTGCGTGTTACCTTGACGACGGTGACGAGGCCTTCATTAGTAACAGGATCAGTAGGGATGGAAAAGCGTCCGGTTGGGTCCCCTGATATGATCCGGTAGACTGCATTCCAGGCTGGAGTCCCCGGTTCGTCTTTGTCAGTCACGGTGAGATTCGTCACTATCACATTCACACGGTTCTCTGGGACCTCACCATGGAACTACAGACACAGACAGAGAGAGATCGATTTTCAGCAAACATGGCTTTGGTGAGACATGTGTTCAAGTGTGCGTGTGTGTGTCACTCACAGTCTCTCGGGTGAACTCTGGAGTGTTGTCATTGACATCCAGCAGACGTATGACAGCAGTGGCGGTGTTGGACAGACCGTACATGGGGTTTCCTTCCATATCAGTAGCTTGAATGATCAGGGTGTACTGAGGCACCTTCTGCTCAGCACCAAAAGCAGAACAAGATAAGTTAGGTTGAAAACACAAGATAGAAATGTTTACAGAAGTGGCTAACAGGATGAGGAGTCTGGGAAACATCATGTTTGCATCTTATTATTTAACTCTATCAAAACAGACTAGCTGCGCATTTTTTGGTTCTGACACACCATTTGAAAAAACAGCGTTGTTATTGGATATATTCCAGTATTGTTGGAACGCTCTCAGAAAGACACTTTCTAGATGATGAACATTTAAAAACAATTGACAGCCAATCAGAATCCACCTGAGCTCAAGCATTTTAAGTTAGTTATTTAAATCAGCAGACAAAGTAACTGCACCTCTTCATAATACACAGAGCGTTTTCGTCCATAAGTGTGAACATTGGTATAGTTATTGTTCTTGGTGTTCACATTGGTTGAGAACCTCTGGTTTACAGTATTGTTGTATAATGTTGACAATACATTAGCACACACTCCCTCGTACCTCACGATCTAGACCTGCAGCAACAGTGATGATTTTGCCGGTCTTGTTGTTGATAGTAAACATGTTGGAGGAGGGGCTCTCTGGGGTCTGGGAGAGGATCTTGTATCTGAGCATCCCATTGGCTGTATTTGGGTCATCCTTATCCTGGGAGATCACTGTCATCACAAATGTACCTAGAGCCCAGCAATAAACATCAGTTTTCACTTCATTGGTGAAGGTGTGTAATAAACTGTTAAAAATTACGAATGCTGACAGTTGTACCTGGTTTGGCGCCCTCATCCACGGTTCCGTTCCAGATCTGGTGTGTGAACTCGGGTCGGTTGTCATTCATATCAATGACATTGATGATGATGTCGATGGGGTTCTCCATCTGGTTCCCGTTGATGTCCACGGCATGAGCACGTAGCTGTGAACGTAAACACACATGAAAACTCAATTAGAGCAGCTATGCAAAAAAAATCTACCCTATTTCTGCCGTTTACTATTATTTCCTTTTACACTACCGTTTAGGGTAAAAAAAATTATGTGTTTTGCATAATTTGATCACAATACAGTAAAACAGTAAGGTTCAGAAAAACTGTTACAATTTAAGATAATAGTTTTCTGATAAAAGCTAAATTTTCAGCAGGCATTACTCTATGTCACACAATCCTTCAGAAATCATTCTAAAATGCAGATTTTTTATTATTTGATTTCTTATTATTATCAATGTTATTATTATAAATTATTATCAGTGTCATTCTGTGTAATACTTTTGTGGAAATCATGATAATTTTGGAAGGATTCACTGATGAACAGAAAGTAAAAAAAAACAGCATTTAGTTAAAATAATTTTTTTTTGTAACACTGTAAACTTCTCACTCTCATTTCTGATCAATTTAAATCTGTCATATGATGCTTTTTTAAAGATCATTATATTGTGTAATTGGTGTAACTGAATATGTTTAATGTTCAAAAAACAAATTATTTTTCAAATACTGTACATTATTGTAGGTCCTCTATGCCCCGCCTTTCTCAAACGCATCATTTTCTACAAAGTCCCTCCTATTGACAAGTGCAGTCTACTCTGATTGGCCAACTGACTCAGTGCATTGTGATTGGTCGCACATCGCAAGCGCTCGTTGGAAATGAAACCCCCTTTTCCATAATCATGAGCTTCATATTTCAAAATAAATTTAAAGATAATTAATAATGTCCTTAGTTTTACATCAGTTCAAGCCCGAAAGGGGAACAGAGTCACGCAACAGACACAGTGATGAAGCTCTATGTGTTTGCAGTACACAAGCCATGGACGGTAAGACAGTTGACTCCACTGTGTGACCGTCTCTCTCTCTCTCTCTCTCTCTCTCTCTCAAACACACACAACGCGCAAAACTCCGCATTTAAACAGTCTAATAACAAAACATATTTACAGTAGCTCTTCTGTTGTAAATAATCTTAAAGATTCCTAAATGCATCTACTTTCAGAAGGGCAAATAAAGTGCTTTTGCTTTCTCCTAGACACACACAGCATCTCCCTGACATGGCTGCTTCAACACTAACTGCAGTCACTGAAACTAGGCCTTCTTTCTTTGTGTGAACATTTGGGCAGCATTACAATAGACAATATGTAGAGTCTTAACTTTGATGAAGAATATTTCTTTGGATTTGAGACTTTAGTCTTTGCAACTTTACAGATCTTCTTCATGCACCAAGAGCGTGTAACACTCCAAAGAGAAAGGAAAAATTTCATCATATGACAACTTTAATGCATCTTTGCTGTATAAAAGCATTACTTTATTTAAAGAATGTGTGAGGTACGTTGCTCTAAGAATCAGATTTGCACTATTTGAGTCTTTATGCCATCAAAAGCTGTTTTTGATGCAACATTTAGGCGTTATACTGAACATATTGTATAACTGTAACAGCAACGACAGTACACTGTGAGTGAAAAAGAGTCTCTTAAACGCCACACTCATTTACAGAAGTTATTCGCGTTAAGGAACTAATGCAGCTGACTAGGTTGCAGTTTGCGTGCTAGAGCAGTCTTAGGTCTGCTGCATATATGCATGAGCAGACAGAAAGAAGCCTGATGCTCCACCTTTGGCACCATTAGGAAGCAAATCATTTCATATTCATGTAATCTCTGCATAATTTGAATGTGAATGTGGATTAGGTGGACACTGAGGGAGGTTAAGAGCCTCTCGGGGCCAGTGGTGAAGTGGAAGGGTATTGAAACCAGGCAGGAAAAGTTTGCAACTAATTTTATGTGTGTGTGTGACTTAGTGTTAGGATAAGCTCATCCGAGTTTAATTTTCTCTGCTCTCCTCTTCATGGTACAGTGGATTAGAGGGATGTCAAAGGTCACATTCTCAGACTGGCTGCCATGGTAACCCTGACACATATAATTTATTGGGAGTTTTAGAGTGTTTCTCTCTATCCTGGATGGAATGCATGGATCTACAGACTAAATTCTGATCTTTAAACAATGTGTGTGCTCAAAACAAGTACTGGAAAGTGATTACACCATCTTACGCACACTGTCCATTTTTAGTTATAAAAAATAAACTTTAAACTGATCTTGAAGTAATAAACCAACACTTTTACTGGATTATCTGGAGAGTCTAATGGCCAAATAATGAAGGGGACAATTCAAAACACTGCATTTCACCTTCACACACCACTATTATAATAAAAATGCCACCTTTTCACTTTTATCATTGCAGGAGATATAACTTTACAATTTAATGAATTTCTTGAAAATGCATCATTTAACATATATTCCTTTCTTACAAATATAATACAGATTGCATTGCATTACATATGGATGTCAATTTGCATATGGAAATGATATGCAGATGAGGTCATGGATGGTAAAACACAATGATATGGTCGTTAGGGAATCTTCCACTAAAACAAATTATAAAGAAAATATTACGCAAATATTCATAAGGTTTCATACATTTGAAAAATGGATTTTGTTTTAAGGATATTTTATGAAAAGTAACTAAGAAAAATATTACAGTATAATATATATTTGTACATTCTGTATCACCTATTTCCTCAGTACTGTTAAATGCATTGCATCACAGCTCGTGGTTATTTCAGTGGGGAATCTTCCATTAAAAAATGAATTTTAAGAGAAAACCCTTCGGCAGGCATTCAATACGATTGAATAAATCTGAAAAATGTTGCAAATATAAATATTTTGGATGACATCTCAGGAAAGTGCAGTCACACACACTCACATGAAAATTGGGGATGTGTTCTCTATCCAGTGGTTTGGTGACGGACAGGATTCCTGAAATGGGGTCGATGATAAACAGGCCGGTGGGGTTTTGGTCGGCTCCTGGTCCGGTCACACTATAGCGCAGAGTGTTACTCTTGTCCTTATCTGACTGGATCTGAAACACACACACACGAAACAGCAGGATAAACCTCAAATTGAGTTACTCTTGCACTCGAACAACAAACCTTTGAATTAATTACCATTTTGAAAGTATGTTTTCGAAAATACACTTCAAATGATGAACCAGTGTTGTTTTTCAGTGTACACACTCACTTTCACAAGCTCTTCAGGGAATTGTTTTCTGGAGTTCTCAAGCACGTTGACAGGAGGAATGACCCAGTCTCTTTTCACGCGATTCACACTGCCGTCGCCCTTGACAACCACACTGTGCCGCGGAAACAGTATCTCGGGCAGCTGGCAAAGTAAAAAACAGCGAAAAGAACAACAGTTACTTTCACAAACACCGGTACACTCAATGTACATTGTACGTGATGCACACACACATATACACACTGCGGCACTTTCAACACATCTGCCCCGTCCCCAAATAATTACAGAATTAATTTTACCCTCTGTAATGGGGTCATAAATATCACTGCAGCTCCATCGTTAAATCCCACAGCAGCAACACCCACATAGTGAATGTGAGAGTGTGTGTGTGTGTGTTGAGTTTGCAGTATTGTTCCATTTTCTTTCTCCCTGAGCCTTGTTATTCAGAGCCAAAGGCAGCTAGAGATGTGTTTGACCGGACATTTGCCTTGCTCTTACTTATATAGAGAACAAAACCCTCTGAATGTTAATTTAAGAATTAATTCTTTATGCAAGTACAAATCTCGGCGCATTCTCGCTTATAAGGTTATTCAATAATTCCTCTCAGCTGATATTGAAAGCCTCCCTTTTTCTTGACCTGTCTTCTCTCTTCCTCTCGGTGGTGAAATATTGCTGGTGATGACAGACACATGGGGGTGGGCGGCAGCTCGGTGTTGAAGAACGAGGTAGATTTTCTCATTTTTCTCTTTCTCTCTGCTTTGACTCAGGTGATGAGCTAACTCATTACCCTTGTACCTTCTCACAGTCGCACCATCTCTTCAAACGAACTCACCGACAACATAAACATCAACTGAACTGATGGAAAAACATCTTTCACCTCTGTTCCTTCTCGTTAACTTTCCATTTCTCTCATTTCGCTCTCATTCCACATTTCCTGCCTCTCTCTTTCATGTTCTCTCTAGAAACGGGGCTGGGATTTTGATGATACTCGATATATATGTATATATTTATTATGTTTACTTTATTTCTCTGAGATTTAATTTAATTTAACATGTTTATTTTTTTTCCATGATGATTTTCAAGATCATGAGAACCCTGATAATTTTCATTCACATTCATCAATAAATCAATGAATAGTAATACAAAGCTATATTTTTCTACACAACTGTTCAAAGGATTGGTGTCAGTATGATTTTTTAAAGAAATCAATGCTTTTATTTTCCAAGAATGCATTAAACTTATCAAAAGTAACAGTAAAGATATAAAATACTTTATCATATTTCAGTTTTCCTTTAAAAAGGAGTCGTACCATTTAAATTTTTTTACCAATCTTATCCAACTTTTGAACGGTTAATTATATTTTTACCAGTTTAATCCACAAAACATGCCATGCAGATTTATACCACATTTAAGTAATGACGAATCGTTAAGTTTTGAATCAATTCATTAAAACACATATCAATCAAACATACCCATTTTAACATTGCGTTTGCAACTTTAAGTCGCAGACGGAGTTAAATCTCACAAGACAAGGAAGGAGTCCGATTGCAAAACTAGTCCAAATACACGTTCTTTAGAACACTTAACGGCCAAATTAAAAGCGCATTAAAATCGCAGTGATCTTCCCAGTGCTGCTTGGTTTGCACATTGCAGCAAACTTATCAGGAATGCATCGTGACCGGCCAGCCTTAGTCTAAACCCTTCACCCTCTCCTCTTTTGCCTCTTCATCCATCTCAGCCTTTATCTCGCCCTTATCTGCTCTCTTTCCCATTGGCTCCTCTCATCCTCCTTCCCCCTTGGCGGCAGTGTGTGGGCATGTGTGTATCAGTAATAAAGAGTAAATTCTTCTTGTCTCCAAGCAGAAGGCAGGGCTATGAGACATATGGTTAGTGTTCCCAAGCTGAGGGTCCAGATCTCCGCTGTCTAATGTATCCTCCTCTCGCCTTAATGTCTCTTTAGCATCGTTAAACATTAATTACAGTCCTACTATCAACGTGTAAGTGCTCTGCTAATTTTCTAATATAGTTTTATTACAGCTTTGGCTTTGTCACAGAGGGCCTACGGATGAAGAGAGACATTTTTGTGAGCTCACATTCGCACAACGGCTGTTTGATGGTGTAATTGCAGCATGAGGCTAGTTTAGAAACGCCATGCGGTGTTAGCGATCTGACACGGTTATAATTAGTGTGTATATTCGCAGTCATGCGGCCGCCGTTCACTGTTAACATGTGAGAGTGAATGATTTCTTACCTGGTTGGGTTGGGTGAAGTTGACGTGCACCAGCCATTGCTCTTGAGACTTCACGTCCTTGGCCTTAATCTCCAAGCTCCGCCCCTTCCTGTCAGAGAGCTGCAGGGTTCGCGATGCGACAACCCTCCCGTCGGCCTCTATCCGGAAATCTGCAGGGTCTCCGCTCTCAAAACGCAAGCCAGAACCTCTGCCACAGTCAACGAAATCCACTGCAAAAGAGAGAGAGTGGGTGGACTGAGTGAAGGCCTGCCTTTGTTTTTAAACTGCATACATCTTTTTTTTTTTTTTATAAATAAAAAACAAGCACACAAGAAATCACATTTTGCTCCTCCGCAAGGGAATAATGGTTTTACTTGAAAAGTGAGGACAAGGAGAGCGAGAGATGGAAAGTGTGCACTGACAGAGAGAGAGAGAGATCGAGAAAGAAGCAGAGAAAAGAGAGAGAGATGGTAGGAAAGGAGAGCAGGTACAACTTCTGAAGCTCTCCTGCATTATTCATGCTGAGACATCCCCTGCAGGCCCCCAGGTGTGCTGAGGAACGGAGGAACAGGAGGACGAGGAGACAAAGAGAGAGAGAGGGATGAGGGGAAGGAAAAGGAGAGAAAACTGAGAAAAAGGAGAGTTGAGAGCTATCTGCAGCACAGCACTGGAGGGAATCACATTAGAAGTACAGACATAAACAAATGAATGTGCTTTATTTATTATGCCGCAATTAGAGAACACAGACAGACAATTACACGCCCAGAACTGAAAGAGATGCCGGGACGCTCCTCTATCAGGACGCATTTGATTGCGAGGAGCCTCGTATGGGCTCATTTGTCTGACATTTTTCATCTTTCAAGCAGAACGCCAGCTCTCATTATCGAGTCCAGGTGGATGGCACACGTGATTTCTCGCCAAGTGTTAATGTGACACGGTATACTGTAGCTGAAGAGGACGTACAATTACTGACAGGGATTCATTTTACTGTTTATCAGTCCTGTCAGGACATGAACTATTAATAAAAACATCTGTAAGCACACTAAGGTGGGTTTAATACTTCAGTTTTGGCCACCTTGATGCAAACATGCATACAACGTTGAATATGCATTAGCAATTAGCATATTATTTAACAAGAATGTTTACAAGATTAATCACTGAAATATACATGAAATCTGTCATCTGCAGACAGACACAAGTCATCCTGCCTGGTTAATTAGCTATTAATAGCTTATCAAATTTGTAAACAAATTATCTTCTCAAGGCTCATCGCAGTAAATTTGACAAATTTACTTAAAAATTTAGTTTCCAATAAAATTTTCCAAAAATCTTAACACTTATATAAATATAATTCAGAGCATTAGAAGAGAGATAATGTCTTTCCCATGTCAGGAAAATGGACTTTCTAAAAAAAAAAAAAAACATCCAAATGAATTGCCATCAAATTAAGTCAAGATCTTCTGAATCTAGACATGTGTCGGTATTAGGTAATGCAATATATCACAGTAATGAATTTGCACAATATTTATTAATCGTGGGGACTTCTAAATAAAGTGAATAATTATATATTACAAATTATTCCGAATGCATTTTAATAATAATTTTCCCATCGACTGGTCAAAATGCACAACACAGCTATATGCTGCTTGAAAGAGCGTGTGCCGCTCTAATGTAAACAAGCACGCATGAGAAGCACATGGAGGAACACGTGAGAGACGAGCTGAATGAAAGCACATTCACTTTCTGACAGCAGATGGCGCAAAACTGCAGAAAATTAAGTTGCACCCTGGAAATCCCATAAATAAAGCAGCTGCTTCTTTCTAAAACATATTTAAATAATTTTAAATAGCCATTAAAATTTTTGGATTTGCTATGGTGTTCCTCATAGCGCCAAATACTTAAATATTTAAACTAAATAGGCTATTTATTTTCAAACTTATTTTTTTTTTTCATTTTAATCTGAACTACAACATACCCTAGATATTGTTTGAAAGTGTTTTGATTCTTTATTGTTCATTCACACTTTACGTTAGGGCTCATTAGTTAACATTTGTTAATTCATTAGTTAACATAACCTGCCAATTAAAAATTCTTATGAACATTCATCAATCTTAGGCAGTCCAATATTTAATAACACGTTGTTAAAATCGAAAGTTGCAGCTGTGTTATTTAATGAGCTAACATGAACTAATACTAGTATTTTTTTTTTTACAAAGATTAATAACTTCTGTAGCAAATGTAGCTATTGCTCAGTGTGAATGTTAATGGCTAACTAATGAAGTCTTATTGCAAATTGATTGGTCTTATAGTTCTTTTGCACTTCAATCTGTGTAAAACTTGTAACTTTATATATTTTTCTGTATTGCTTTATTGTATTTAAATGTTCAGTTATTTTTGTTCTAAGAAAAAAGTTATTTAATCTGTTATACTGTATTATGACCACTTTTTTTTTTTTTTTTTTACTAAATTTCAATACTGTGATAATAATGTATACCGTGATAAAATCAATTAAACGCAACAGTAAAATTTGATACCGTCATATCCCGATCTGAATCTGAATTGAATCGAATCAGGAAATCTGTATCGACACACAGCTCTACAAACTATAAATTGTGTCTTAGCTTAGCAGTAACACACTGATTCATGATGCTCATGCAGGAAAAGTTGAGCTCATGTCACTCCCTGAACATTTCCTGTCCTTTCTCAATGTCAATAAAAGGGTGCAAAAGCCAATTTTCCATCTCCATGGAAATTCCCATCCTTTCTCTCACTGAGAAACTCACAACAGGGAGCACAGGCTGAATTTCTCTCTACTAGGTGACTTTAAACCCATCTGCATTCAGCGTGTGTGTGTTGTGTTGTTTTTTCGAGTGGGATTCTTTAAAATCCTGATTTTCCAAACAGCAATTAGGCAGGTCTGTAGTTAAATTACACATTTCACTCTTGTTAATCACCATTTATTATGTGAAGACCTCTCAGGGTATTACAGTAGGCTAAAATAATCGGTCACTATTATTAGACATGGCAACAAATGAAACCTTATTACTGATTATTAGATAAAGACCTGCTGAAGGGGGTGAGTAATTATTATGTTTATCTGATTGTTAATATTGGTAGTCCTGTCGTCCAAGCATGTTACTTGTGTAAAGTGCCTAGTGTGCGGTTTAATTTTGGTTCTTCAAAATTAAAAGACTCCTCTTTCTGGCCCCTGGTGCAATGGTACCCATCACAGAGTAATGCGTTTAATGTAACACGATTGCCCTGATGGCACAACATTTGCTGCTCGGCAGGTGTGAGGTAGGTGCTTGTGTGTGTGTGTGTGTGTGTGTGTCAGTCTAGCTTGACAAAGTGCACAGAGTACGTTTTATTAGATGGCTGCATCAGTTTTGCCTGCAGCTGCATTTTCTTGTGCAGTTTTCATGAGGATGGGTGGAGGGTGTTGTAGAGCGCTATATGTCTACCGCGCTGTCTCCTTCCATTACTGAGGCTGCTCTTCTAACGGATGAAACAGAGAGAGCAGTGTCTTTGAGTCTTTCTTCTCATCGCAATCTCTTCACGTGTCTCTGCAAACTCGGCTTAATGCTGCGCGTAAAAGCCACATTACTCATCACGTCTCGCAAGTAAACGCACTTACGGCAAAACAGTGGAAAGTGATTTAATTACAAGGGTGATTTAATGTAAGACAGAGTTTGCTTAATATAATTCATTCATTTACATCTTAGGTAGCTTGCACGTGTTTTCGCAATCCTCAACAAATGAGCGCGTAAATGGGTCTTCAAACAGCAAATTGATTAGGATAAATATATTTTATTCCACAAAAACCAGGTTTCTCCAGCTACACTGTGAACCTGATTATATTCATCAACTTTGTATTTCATGAAAACATTAATGTCTGGTATTATTTGTTTAGTATTGATGATGCACAACATAAAATATTCAATCCTATAGCTACAAAATCATGGGACAAGCAAGGTCTTGATTTATCTGAGATGAACTGATACAATCTAAATAAGGGGCAATTAACAGCAACAACAAAAAAATATCTATTTTCTGTCACCTTGACCAATGAGATGGAACATAATTGGTCAAAGTGCTAAATGCAAGCTGGAGATTTGGGAGCCTTGATATGCGCACGTTTGTGTGTGTGAGAAAGTGATCAGACACCACAGACGTGTTTCAGAAGCAAAACGGGAGTCAGATGCCCTTCACTATGTCTCTATAAAATCACCAGAATGAGTTTTAAGAGGCAGATTGAAGGGGGACTTAGAATTTAAGGCAATTCTGCCATTATTTACTCACCCATCATGTCGTTCGTTTCAAACCTGTTTGCTGTTATTTCTTCTGAGGAGCACAAAAGTACAAATCTTTTTTTGCAATTCATGTCCTATACCACACTGTATTGTAACCAGAGGCTGTAAAGCTCCAAAAATAATAATATATATATATATATATATATATATATATATATATATATATATATATATATATATATATATATATATATATATAAAACACAATAAAAAGTATCATCCACATGACTTGTGTATTATGTTCCAAATCTTCTAAAATAATAAATCAGCTTTATGTGAGAACAGACTGAAAAGTCAGTATTCAGTCATTTCCCTGAAGCTCTTAACTACCCAACTTTGTGGACATGGACAAAAAACTTTAAGAGAAAAATACTTTAAGAGAATAATTTGACTCTGAAAGAATGGAAATGCTTTTATAAAGTTTGACAGCCTTTAAACGGTAGTAGTATGGCGTGGTGGTATGGCTGCATAAGAAATGTTTATTTTGTGCTCCAGAGAAAAATTTAAGTGAAAATAAAAATCCACATGCTGGTTTGAAATGGTGAATCTCATACTTTTTCCAAAAAAGCACAAATGAAGACCTGGCCATGCGCACACACTGAAGCTTGAGTGCTGATTTGGTGAACCAACAGAGATGGGATGTGCTCTGTAAGCTATTTCTTTCTGTCATTAGCATTTAGCATTCAACATCACAGCTTTACTGCTCAAAATGTCCCCGTTATTCCCTCCCAACGGGACTCTTGTTTTGTTTTAATACCAGCCGGCTTCAATTGGTACAAGCTTTTAGTAACAGCAAGACATAAATGAGGAAAGTAATGGAAAAATAGTTTTGTTTAGCCCACCAGCCCCATGAGAGAACGTAAAATAGCTGTCTTAATATCATCGTTTGAGGTTTCATGCTCTCTGAGACATACTGAGCCCTCCTGTGAAAGAATTCAGATAGATGCGGCACTTAGGATCCCACTTCGCACCGAACAGATCTGTCTTTTGTACCGCCTGCCTATAATTGCCCTTTCTCCATGATTTTTCTAAGGGTGAGCTTCCTGTAATGGCCACATCGCTCAGGCATATCCCTCGGTGGGCATCGCAACTTAGGTTTAACTCCTATGCACTTCCCTCGTCAAAAATACACACAAACAAAAAAAAGAAAAGACACGTTCACAAACACATCTTAACACAGACTAAGAAAATGCACCAATGGGAACTAAATCAATTCGAAAACCAAAGTGTGCATTAAACTGTTAGAGCTTTTCAGCTCATAAAGGGATTCATTATCTCTTTTTGGAAACTAGCACAATATGTAGCTCCTATAACGAGCCAATGGCTATTGATTAGTTGCCAAAATGATATAATGGTGAGTAACAGCTGCTTTTATGTGTTCCTCTGTTAATGTGACTCATCTAAGCCTTTGATCCAAAAGTACAACTAACAACATATCATATCTACTCGCCTCCTGCTGTTTCCCCTCAAACAAAGCGGGTAAAATATAGGAAGAGAATATGACATTCCCTCTTATAAAATCCTCTCGTCTCTTACCTCATTTGTTCAGATTTATACTTTAGATTAAAAGAACATGGTCCATCTCACGGTTGATTAAGCTCAATCTCAACCTGTTAAATGACTCGATCACATGCAAATGCATGCGTGCGCAGATAAATACATGTAGAGAGAACTGCGACATTACACTCATTTTCTGCCACATTATAGGGTAATGTCAGTGTAACAGAATGCTTTATTTAATTCATCCACAAGACTGGGAGATTTGTATATTTTTATATGTCACTAACAAAAAGAGCATTCGGTTGCAGCTCTGTAAATATTTATCTTTTTTAACTTGGATGTGGGCTCCTCCACTAAAAACACACATTATATTTTTTAACAACATACTATATTGTTTTCATTCAAATAACTGATTCAAATAAAAACAATTGCGGCTATTTTGTATTTTATACGATTTTAATGTAACTCAATTAAATGTTTTCTTTCAAATTTAAAAAAATAAACAAAACCAAATTTTACTGTATAATAGGGCTGCACGATATTGGGATAAAATGACATTGCGAAAGTTTATTTTACTGCAAAATATATATTGCGATATGAAATCGAATCAAATTTTTTCTTACAAAAAAAACAAAATGGGTTAAGCAGATTTACATTATCATTTTAAATGATTTAAACATCGACACCATTGTGTCAATTGATTAATATGCTCGAGGGAGAGAGAGCAAGACAGCGCTCGTGTTGTTTGAAGCGTAAGCGCTCTCTCTCTCTCTCCCCCTCTCGCGCGTGCGCTCTCCGCGAATCACATTCGTCAAGGACCGGGGAGCAGCTGTCCCGTACAGTTAATGAATAACGGATCAACTACGACAGCCTACATCGCACAGCCTACATTGCGATGTGACTTTCGTGGATTCGTACATCGTGATATCGCTGCTTAAACGACACATCGTGTAGCCCTACTGTATAGTAGAAAAGTTTAATGTAACTCAATGAAATATTGCTTTCTTTAAAATCATTTACAAAATAAAATAAAAAAAAATCTATATTGTATTTTATAAAATGTAATTAAACTCAATTACACTTAAAAACTGCCTTTAAAATAGAATAAAATAATAAAATCAATAATGATTTCGTATATTGTAAATCGTATATCGTAAATCGTATATTGTCTGTTATATAACTTTAACGCCATGAAATGTTTAGAATTTTCCACACATTCTTACAGATGCTTCTAAGACCAACTCATTCTTGCAATTTCTACATAGTTGAGCCATGGAACCATGTACCACAGAATTACATGTTTTTTTTTTTTTTTTTTTTTTAAGTTAATATGCTAATGAGTACCATGAAAATCTGATCCCGTCACTGCACCATGGTAGCACCACAGTATATTTCTGAACGGATCATTTGGTTACTCCCTGCTAACAAGCCTGACAACATCATTTGAATATTTTGGATTTACATACAAATTCTGAGTTTTGACAAATGCTTTTTTCCTAGAAGAAGATGTGTAGTAATGTTTTGCACAGAACGTGAATGCTAAACAACAATACCAACAAGACGCAGAATACAACTAGGCCTATACCTCACATTGTGAGCCATAAATACCAATACAACAGAAACCTCCAAAATAAACACAAATAAAACGTCAGATACTGAATGCTGGGGAAAATAAAATATTTTTCTGGCATTCACCGGATAATCCCTGTCACCGACAAACTCAATTATTCATTCTGCATCATAATAGCACTAAGGGCTTTTAGGTTATTTATTCAATCACAAATTTTCAGTGCGACGCTCCAGTTTCGCATGTGTGTTTGTGTATGTACGCATGCGTGCAATGCCATTTTAACCTCTGACCTCGCTAGATTGGAGGTGTCTGCAAGGACTTGGGATTTATGACTGTGCACAGAGCCACACACACATGCAGCATATGGCAGGGGCGCCATGCCAGGTCTATCCTAAGGACCTAAAACAGGCAGCGCATTCCTTTACTGTCTGACCTCACACACACATAAAAAAAATTGTTTTATAAAATATATGAACACAAACTGATATTTAAGGCCTCTGACTAACTGTCAAGCACATCTTGGGCCTTTTAAAAATGCAATCCGGCAGTTAAACAAGCGCACTGCAGCACCTTCATCTTCCAGCATTAACCAGAAATATTTTCAAACTCATCAGACCATGTCACAGCGAATGGCTCCATCTTTTCTGAGCTAATTCAAACATTATAAACATTTAAGCAAATTAACTGCATTATGATTCATTCCAGATCACATAATTCCATATCACATGCTGTTTGAGACTTTCACTTTGTATTTCTTCATATAATTGCATTATAACATGGAGCCTATTATAATGTGTGATAATGTGTTTGAAAACCCAGATAACTGCTTTTGTGACACCGTTGCCTGTGGGGATGCTGACCGGGTCACAACATTTTCCGTGTCAATGGACAGACATTACAGTTGCAACCTCTTCTCTTGCCTCCTGTACATTATCATGTCTCCTGCACGTAATACACATTTAAAGTCCTCACATTTAATACAGCAAGAACATGTGAGAAACTTGTCTGCTTATTAGGGATTCAGAAAAGCATACTTTAGGTAACATAAAACCGTATTCACAACACATTTAAATGTAGTAATGAGGGTATTTCAGGGTGAAACAGAACATTCAGCAGGCGATAATGTAGTGCAGGAAAATATCTTAGTATTTGATTGGATCGTGCCAAAGGAAAACATGTTAGATTATGATATTATATTAATAATATGTTGCACCTGGCCTTGGGTATGTTTCAAAGGTGGAAAAGGTCTAGAAGTAGATGAAATAACAGATTTCTTTTCACACTGATGACCAGAGATTTTTACTGATAAATGTAGTTTTGTTTTGATGATGTCTTTAAAGCAACTCCAAGACTGTGGTGAATGTGCAAGTTGCAGAACGGTTCACTGAAAACCATATTGATCTGAATATCAATTTGTCCCTCTCAATGCCTATGGTGGTCACAGCACTGATTCTGTTTAAGGATCAGAAGCACAACGAGAGAAGCATGCCCGACAGTGACACAAAAGAAAAACACTGATCTGCTGCATTATACCAGCACAAAGCACTGCAATATCGTGAATGGACATCGTTACAAATACAGCACTAGTGCAGTAATTCAGGGAGAGGTTCTTTTATTATTGTTCAGAAACAAAGGAGGAAAAAAAAAATGTTGACTCAAGAAAAACACGGACAGGTTCCCACCCCTTTAGACCAATGCATTTCCATGACTTTTCAAATGCAGATCACTTAGATTTACCTTAAAAAAAATAAATAAATCACTCACATTTGTTAAAAAGATTCTATAGAAATAAAAAGATTAAACCATAGATATATTTTAAAGAAATGGCCATGAATTTAATATACAGTATATATACATATTTAAATTTATTTAATAATATACAATTAATATTCATGACATTTTATGGCCTGTAAAACACAATAAATATTTTGATATTTCCAGAACAGTAAGCACCCTTTAAAAAAGGAAGTACATAAATAATTTGAAGTCTAGCATTTACTGGGACGTTGTGAACCTGCAAACACGTGCACTTTTATCAAGTGTTCAGAGTTTGATGTAAACTGCATGGTAAGCCACAGGAATCATTAATTGGAGGTTGATGGAGGGAGGAGAGGATTATACAGGCTTCAGATTATGTGTGTGAGTGATTGAAGACTCCCTCGGGTCAGTAACGCTGACCACTGTAATCGCTCTTCATTGTGTATCACAATGACTGACAGGAAATAACAAACAGCAAATAATTGCAAACATCTGCACTTCCTCTCACAGCGCTGAACGCAGATGATACTCTAATTTACCAAGATTGCTCAACAAACCGAACTCTGTTTTGAGATTCTGAAACATATCTGACTGCCTGTGGTAGGACACCTTGCTAAAAACAGTCACTTTAATCTACAACAGATTTTATAATCTGCCTTCCTAAAAAAAACAACCCAGTATTTGTGTTTGTACCTGTGTTCCGTGCGTGTTTTCACGACTTCTTTTAATCTGTATTTAAAAAGCACTGATTGAAAAAGCAAACTGCAAACAAATGAAGACAAAAGCAGGATTAGACTTCCTCAAATCTTGAGTTCCTGGGAAAACAATAGTGATTTGAGCTCAAGCTCTGATTAAATTTATAGTGTGTGCGTGTGCGTGCCATGTGTTATTTGTTTAAAAGGGTCTTCCTCTTTGATCTCTTCATCTGACACACAGAAGCCGAGGATGAGGGTGATAAAACCGCCAGTGTCAATAAAGGTATGTTCACACAGACAAAAGCAAAAATACAAACTGTAACACAAAACCAGAAAACACTGTCGTATAGAATCATGGTAAACCCTAAGGGAACAATATTTGCGTATGAGAAAATCTGCATAGCATCTCTGATGACGCCCAAAGACGAGGCAAACAAAAGTGTGAACGAACCACGTTTGTGATTTTGCACACTCGGATGTGGTGAGGGTGCAGAATTGGGGATATTGACTTTTTAGCAAGCAGAAATCCATAAACTCCTGTTCACAACAGATGCCCATTAGATCCTGCAGTTCAGAGATAAACATCCATATTGTGTCCACTAAAAAAATAGAGGCAAAATGTTTCTGAACAGGGTGTGTGAGGAAGTGAAGTACCTGTCCTCAGGTGCATCAACGATACAGGCAGACTGTGTGAAACGTGACTCCAGCGAGCCTCCAGAGGTCTCAAATACGCTTGCGCACACACATACAGCACGAAATGATCAATGGAGGATCGCCTTTCATTATCGGCGCTCCTCTGCAAGACACTTGATACCTTTTTAAAGGCAAAGGGAGGGTGTATGCCTACTACAAATGCTAAAAGCAAAAAAGGCGTTAAAAAGTAATGCATGTGCCTGAGATGTTGTTTCTAATAATAGGTCAGAACTACATTACCCATAGTGCATCAGGATAGCAGACTGGAGCGTAATGAGATTTGTACAGGCACTGACCCAGATAACCAAGCCCCCAGTGGAGGAGTCTGTGCGAGTGTGAATGCATTGCAATTTGCCTTTGCGAGTTGTCTGGAATAAAGTTACATGTGCTTTTGTTTTAGCGGACTTTCACGCATCCGCTGTGAGCAGAAGAACAAACGCATTTGATGTCTGTTAGCATAAGTGTGACAGCTTCTGTGTGTGTGAATGGTGACAGCTGGAGAGACAGTGGGATACAGTATTGTGGACAAGGGCGGACTTAGTACTTTGATATGTGTGCGAGTGTCGGGATGTGTGTGCATGAGGATTATCCCCAACCGAGCAGAAGAAAAATAAGCAAGAGATGTATTTAAAAATTCTCAAATTACATAGCTATGTGCAGATGTAACACGCAGATAAAACTATCAAACATCCCTCCTGGACAAGCATACGCTTTTGATTTGTAGTGGACGTCAACGATTCCCCCGGCTGTGGGGTCACATTTGCGCCTGGGTAGTTTTCTGTTGACTCGGGAACAATAGTCCCTGCTCAACCGAGCTCAGCCAAATGGGACGAATTAGGCCAGGTTGCCTAGCGCCATGCTGGTTGCCCCTGACAACCCCGAGGCCTCCAGCTTGGGAGCAAAAGGGAAGGGTTTTTGCAAAGGGGCGGAATAGTGTTTCATTCGGCCGCATGCTCTTACAAAACACCTCCCCCCAGGCTCACAAAAGCAATAACGGCCATGTCAAATCAATCGGCAACGCCCAAGGACATCAATATGTGGCCAATAAATCTCGCTCGAGGGAAGCCCACATTCTCACCTCTCTGGCCATATGGGGAACATTGTAATAATGCATCCGCAACGCTTGGCCAGCACAGATATGTGAGTTTACATTGCAGTACATGGGCGGCGCCATATTAACCGTGGCATTCGCACAGGTGATAGAGTATCGTGAACATAAAAGACGGAAAGGTGATAGTGGAATAAAAGTGGGGCTCAGAAAAGGGGCGACGGAGAACGTAACAAAAGACACAAAAGCTTGTCTCCTTTGAGGAAATGCTGAGTGTAAAAACCGCGAGCGCGTACACTAGTAAACGATGCTTCAAAGGAAAGGCTGAGACAATACAACACAAAGACAAGAATATCAGGATGAGACAGACGGGGAGAGTGAGAAAAGAGAGAGAGAAACGGAGGGAGACAGACCGAGATGATGTCAGCGCTGTAAGTTTTCAGATGGCCCCTCAGAGGAAAGCTGAATCAAGGTCCAAGCTGTTCTTTATCATACAGTGAAAGTGAATGGTGATTTATAATGCCAAAAACCATAACAGAAATACTAAGTCCTGTTCTGCAAAATTCTGTAAGAAACAGAACAAAATTCATTGAAAAACTCAAAACTCACACAAGCTCACAAATCAAACGAGTCAGTTCACTTGCGACCATCTTGGAAACCCCAACGATATTGGGTATTAACAGACAAACAGGAAATATGTAAATGTAGGGAAAATGTATTATTGTTTTTTTTTTTTTTACTATTTGCATCTATTTGATTTCAATTAAATACTCATATTTCCAAAATGCATTTGTTCAAACTGTATGAGATGTAAGAGACTGAAACACGTTATATTTATTAAACATATGCACTTCATTAGTACTATTACAGAAATCCAACCTGTTTCTTGACAAATATGAATCATGTTTATACGTTTGTTCATGTTAAAAGTGTGTAATCCAATTTTATATGCAATTCAAATACAGTATTTCAGTCTTAAGTTCAGGCCAACATGCACCTTTTAATGCTGGATGTTACCTTACATAAAACAGAGAAGACATTGAATGATTTCAGATTACTTGGTTTTATTTTTTGTGCTTTTTGATGTTTAACATTACAAACCACCATCCATTGCCAAGAGCTGCTTGTACAATCTGCTTAACATCTCCTTTTGTGTTTCACTTAAGAAAGAAGGTAACACCGGTTTGGCTGTCACCAGAATAAATAAATTATTTTTTTGGGTGAACTACTGCTTTATGCTGGAGAACAGAAGTTACATGAGCTGGTCCAATTATCACCTCCTGCACCCGCTAACTCCTGTGCCAGCGATGTCTTTTCTCATTAAACACCAGAGAAATCATTTTTAATCGCCATTCCTTCCTCCCCTGTTGTGTGTGTGTGCGTTTCAAAAAACCAGACCCATATCGGGCACAGCTGCGATCCATTGTCCTGTATTAAGGTCATGCTAGCTTTACCCCGATCCAAATATATCCCTCCATCTTACGGGAAAACGCAAGAATTCCACTTCACACTCTCTCCCCTCACTTAGCTGCTGACACACCTAAATTGGTGAGCGAGCTGATAGCAGAAGCAGAGGTGTGAGGAGAAGGGGAATGAGAGGAGGGGTGTGATAATGAAGGGAAGAGAGCATTCGTTTGAAGTGAAGATGGACACATGCCAGTCCAGCTGTCCCCTCTATGATGCAGGCTATCCTAACTCCTGTAGACACACACACACACACACACACACACATACTTAGACGGAGGGGGACAAATTACGCATTTGTCTGAGACATACCAATCTAGGCTTATCCTTATTGTCGGGGGCTTGAGGGTAGGGGGTACTTGCAGCTGTCAGCTGGTGGGCTCTGACGGCATTATAAATCCATATATATATACACACACATGCATATATGCAAACGGAAATCCAGTGTTGTTGTCAGATGCCATTAGGACAGGATTAACCCGTCGTTTACCATTATCGAATAAACGCCGTGAATAGCTCACACATTCATGCCCAATTACGTCGGCTGTAACCCTTTATGGATGAAGATTAGAATAACTCAAATACTACTCAGATTAGGGGTGAGGGGGAGGGTGTTTTGGACGGGTGGCGAGACGGAGACGGGGTAACGTCTGCAGGGTTCACTGGAATGTGTGTGGATTTGAAGTGCGTCGACTTGCATTCTTCACGTCTGCGGTAGCCGTATGCGCCACAAGTCAAGGCAACATAAACACTAATAAAGCATTAAAAGAGCTCCTGCCAGGCATTTTAAACCATCCAACACACACACACACAACTGTACACTAAGAGTGTGTGTCCCATATCTTCCCTCTGCAGTATGGGAGAAGGAGAGATTTGTCAGAGCATGAAATAGACCACGGCCATAGGAGCGGATCTATACACACACGAACACACAACAACAGACACTGGGAGAAAAGCATCGCTCCATTCAGTGGGCTGTTTTAGCACTGTGGTGTTTTGTTTATGAGTACTGTGAATCATCGGGATGGTATTGATGACATCATAATTGGCCTTGCCATGTAATTGCGACACTCTAAGGCCGGGTTCACACCGCAAGTTTCAGCAGAGCAGAAGCAGCGCGTTAGCAGCAGGTAGGCAGAGCAGAAGCAGCGCGCGCCTATTTTGCTTTCACACCGGCAGCGGAGGCAGCGCGCAACTGAACAGCAGATTTTGGTCAGAGTGCTCTATAATGTGTACGTTCGCATTGCTTTATTTCCCATTTAAAATACATTTAAATAAAAAGACTAGGCAAGAAGCTTTTTTAATTAATAATTTAATTGTTACTTTGGTTGGATCTTTGTTTTGCTGTCTTTGTTTTCCGTGCAGTACGTGTTGTTGATAGAAGAAAGGCCATCGCGCTATATTTGTTATTAAGGAGACTAAAAAGACCCAGACTTTGGGTTCATCCCATTAACCGACGTAGGAGAGAACATGGTGCATATTACCATCTTGTCACTGGGTTTGTTTGCAATCAAATTTACCAAAAAACACCCTGAAAACCAATTTAATAAACGGTTTTAAATTATGTGTATTGTAAATGGTTCACAGCCTTGACTTCCTGCTCATCTTGAAATCAGAATTTACTTGTTTATTATAGATGCATGTATCACCTGCTTTTGTTATTTGTGTGCTTATGTGTCATTTAGAAATTGTAAATAAATGGTTCCAATTGAATCAATTTTGAATCAAATATTGAGTTGTTTGCTCGTGTGCCAGCGAAAGCGTCAAAAACACTATAAAATTAATTACCATCTGCAATAAGAGCCGCTGCAACTTCATCCCATGCTTTTTCCTTCTCCTGCAAGTCTTTATAAAGTACATTGTGTGGATCATAAATAACTTGATATTTCTCAACTTCCACAATGAGACGAATGTCGTCTATTATTGTCTTTCCAGGTGCACTCTGAAGACCACCGCCTGTGACACCACGTGCTGTTGTTTATGATTGTTAGCACGACATCCGTTCTTCTGCCAATACATAGGCCTAGTTAAAAGAATAGGACAGCTACTAATAATAAATAAATCTCCAAGCTAAGCTAGCAACATAAATTATTTAAAGTTGTTTTTGTATTTAGGCAAAAAAGTCTATTTTTGGATAGAACTGTAAGTACTTTAACAGATTTTGTAAAAAAAAAAAATATATATATATATTAAAAATAAAATTATAATAAAAAATAGAAAAATATGTGGTTTTAAATATCATACATTTTTTATGTAATTTGCTAAGAACACAGTAGATATCATTAATGCAAATTTTCGTTTAAGTAGCCTACATGTGTATTTTGGCCATGATCATGATCATTTTGGCCATGGACACTTTATCTTCTATACATATTTTTTTATATTAATTTCCTTTTCGTAACATACTCTAGTTCTTGTTAAAACACCCTAGATGTGCTTTTTTTGTGCAGTTAGAGCACTTTTTGTGTGAAATCATATTTATTTTGTCCATCAAAGGTGTACTTTCACTTTAACTGAGCGTCAGCAGCGCTGCAAAAATAGACCCAGCGCCGAAACGATCGCGGCACTGCTGCTTCTGCTCTGCTTCTGCAACGCTCTGCCGCGCAGCTTCTGCGTGCGGTGTGAACGCCCTCATCTGTTAACATAGGCACCGAAAAAAATACGCGCTGCTTCTGCTCTGCTGCAGCTTGCGGTGTGAACCGGCCGTAACAGGATTCAGGAGTGATTCATAAATTCACAGCCACCATCTAAAATCAACAAGAAAAACAGTAAATCCAGTCACTTGTTTCTTTCCTTTTTGTTCTCCCTAAACTGTTTTCTTCAAAGTAGAAATTTGAAACACACACACACACACACATACATATATGTTTTTCAAACCACATATATATATATATATATATATATATACATACATACATACAAATATAAACTAGTTAACTAGATAAGAAATAGTTAAAACTTGGTTAAATAGTTATTAATATATTATTTGTTGTTATATTCGTATGATTTAGTAATTATTCATAAATTCACAACATCTATTTTTTATTTTATTGTTTCATCACTCAAATCATATTATTATTGTTATTGTTATTATTATATAAACAATAATATTTTATGCATATTATTATTATTATTATTATTATTACATGAAGAAATAAAACTTTTTATTACATGAAGAAATAAAACTAATTTAAAACTAATAAATACATTCTTCTTCTTCTTAATAATAATAACAATAATAATAATATCATAGAAAAAACTAGATGAATTAGTCCTCACTAACTGACTAATATGTCTTGACTAGATGACCATCTTGTTTTAAACCCTGCCTGTGCTGTCCATTCCACTCCAGCATTTGGATAAAACCTTCATATCTCTCAATCATGCTCTCCTCAGAAAGCCCCTGCCTTGGGCTGATGATTGAAACCAGACTTCAGTGTAGTTCAGCCGCCCCCGCATTCTCCCAGCGCTCCAGCACCCAGTCACCTCGGCATGCACCCAACCGCAAACTCCAGGCATGTGGAGGTCAGCGGCACTGACCAGTGTGTGTGTGTGGGAGAGATCGTGAGCAGTGGGCTTCTGAACCGTGGGCTCTGTTTAGCAGCGGTCAGTCTACGATGACACATTGAGGCCCAAACACACAAAAACAGCCTTTTACAGCCAGTGCTGCATAAATATGAACTCAAATACGCTCAGAAACAGAGCAAGAGTCGCGATCTGTTGGAGATCTCGAAGGCTCAATGTGTAACCACGCTATGATTAGCGTAAATGCCACATAATTACCCGTTTCCTGCGGTTAAACACCATTACTGCATAAATGATGTCAATGCCTTCTGTTCAACAATCAATAATCCTGTAGTATGAAAACTCAAACCACACCCAAGTTCCCTCTTTTTCTCCTCTGTGTCTCTCTCTCTCCACCCCTCCCCTCCCCTCCCCTCGATCCAATATGGTCAGCACAGTGGGAAGGAAACCATCATAACTAAGGAAACTAGGCCATCCCGTATGAACTTGCGTAGTCGTTTGAAAGCATGTGTGTGAGTGCTTGTGTATGCGTGTGAGAAATAAAGTCATGAGCAAAACTAGAGACAACAGAGTTTTTGGGTCACCTGACCTCTGACAACAAAAAGCCTGAGAGAATGGAATCAGCCAGTTGCCATGATGACACCAAAGCACCCAATAATAACCCCCCAACAGTCAAAAGGGGCTAACGTGTGCATGTGAGAGACAGATAGAGAAGGACAGAATGACTCTGTGATGTTTGCTTAGCGTTCCAACACCCTGAAGTGCCTTGAAAAAATGGCTCAACAATTAAAACGGCCCCGAGCCCAGTGGGAGAAAGTTTTTATTTTTTTGTATTAATATTTACATTAATATATTTATATCTTTGAATTATAATATACTGAGCTTTATATAAATATTTTATTTTATTGAATTATAATATATTGTATTTTATAATTATATTTTCTAATACATTTAAATATGTAAATGCTATGGCAAATAATTTTTCCATTTTTATTAACTATATATAATTTTAAATTAAATAACATATTTTTATTAAAAATATTTTTATATTTATATTTGATATTCATGTTTTATAGTTTATTTATATTTATTTAATATAAATATATTAAAATATTTTATATTTAAATGTATATTTTAAAGTACATTCACATTTAATTATAATAAATTTTACATTTTACATTCACATTTTCTTAAATATGTAGATAGGTAATGCTATGACTTGTGAAAACTTTCCCCATGTTTTTAAAATAATTTTATAAAATATTTTAAATAAAAAAATGTAACTATTTATATACTACATTTGTTGTTCATAATCTGTATTATATAATATTTTATATTATATTAATATTTACCTAAAATAGATTTATTTTACTCTTTTTTTAACACTGCTGTTTTAAAAAATGCTAAAAACAGAAAACCTATGTGTGGTGGGGCCTGCAAAAATCTTGGCAGGACGAGTACAAATCTGATCTACTGGCCCGACTGGGCCATGAGAAAAAAATTCTTCTAGTTGATCCCTGCTTAAGCTTTGCCAAAACTACAATCCAGCTCCATGAGCAGCCAAAGATAACCATCATAACAGTTTTGTGTCTGATGTCATTCTTTACTCTTGGAAAACACAGCTTGTTTGTTAGAGCAAAGCACACTAAAAATATCTGTGGAAAGGGCTGATGTCACACTGGATGGGTTCCACACCTCCCCCAGCGACACCGAATCTGGAGACCGGCTGACTAAAGAAACATTGTGGTGCTGAAACTGAGATTTTTACAGTGATTTAACGCAACATTAACAGGTGCACATCCCCACAGACACTAATGAGAGAGCACTAGATCTCATGGTCCACAGTAATCCTGGTATGTCTGGTGAAGTACTCTCAAATTTATATTGAACTATAACATCCAAAGGTCTTTTTTCTGTCATTCCCAGGTTTACCATCAAAGGAATACTCCTTTCTTTCTTCTCTCTTTCTTTTGTTTCTCACATGCATCAGCTCTCTCACATATGCATGATCTGATCAATGCTCTTAGGGTCTATGTCTTGCCAGATTGATTTAGGCTAATGAAGTCCATGTGGCCAAATCCTACAGGGAGAGAGAGCGAGAGAGCGATTGTCAAGCCCAGAGGTTTGACTGTATGCAGATCAGAGCTGACGCTTTAGAGAGGTCACGTTTTACTCTCATCCGTTCTACTTTACCTCTTTAACACAGACTACCTCTCCACACGGCCATTAAATAAGCATGTCCCGCCCTCTTGCTTGCATTTAAAGAATTGTGAAGATTCTTTATTAAAGGGACAGCTCACTCAAAAATGAAAACTGTCCTAAATCAATATGACTTCATGGCTTTCACTCTCTTGTCTTTTTGACAACATATTATTTTGTGTTCCACAGGAAATGAAAGACACAGGAGTTTGGAACGACATGAGGGTGAGTAAATGCTTTAATTTTTCATTTTTGGGTGAACTATAGCTTTAAATGAAGACCGAAAGCAAAGTCGTTGGTGATGTGATCTTTAAAACCTATGACAGCAAAGGCCAAACTGGGTGACTCGCTCTGTCACTCAAGTAAATGGGCAAATTAGGACTGAACTGACTGAACTAAGTACAGAACAATCCATTCTCGCAAAGCTTCCTCTCACCCGGGGTTTTGAGGTTTCTTTTTTGTTTAATTAAAAATGTCAGCTCATTATCACATGTATACGGACACAACAAAGAGTTACGGGGCCTGAACAAATAAGACAATAGCGTGCTTGGTAATCTTTAGACAGCTCATTAGGTACTTCATATTAAATTTAAAAACACTGAAGGGACAAAGCACCAGGAGTGTGTGTCCACCCCCCAAATCTACCTCTCTCTTTCTCTCTCTCAGTGTTTATTTTTCACCCTTGCTCTCTGCATTCCCGTAACCGTTCTTTAATTCCACCTCAGTCAGCCCATTGAGGGGCAGTGACCCACATGCTGATGACCTCACAGCCGTGTT